>NC_040907.2:76625140-76937328 GCF_004126475.2 Phyllostomus discolor | reverse complement strand
CCTTAATGCTTCTCCTAAAGTGGGAATAGCACTGCCTTTCCAAAGATCATTCAAACAAGAATATCAAGAAAATGCGCTTTACTTTCCAGAAAAACTAAAGAGAATGGTACTCTATTCTGTGGTGGTGCAACACACATTTAGTGTTTAAAACAAGAGACATTCTTTGTTCCTTCCTTCTAAACTGGGTGAGCCAAACCTCCCACTGACATTGTCCCATCCCAAGGGTGTAGCTCAGTAGACAGAAGCCATCGCTTTGCAATGACAGCACCACATAACATTACTCTTCAGTTTGTTGATACTTCCCAAATCAGCCTCTTACAGGATCTCTTCTCGTCTCTCCATCTGCATAAAATTTAAACCACTGGAACGCTGAGTTGCTGAGCTAACTACCAGGAAGGTTGTATTTGGTCAAGTAAGGAGCTGCCAATCATTTTAAGACTTGTTGGGCCAGCTTATCAGGTTCCTGATTCCTCCAGTATGAAATGCCTGGGTGTTTCAATGATCGAGATAAGCACAGCTGTAATCTACCATGATCCAGAGCTTATTCACAGATCACAGCTGTGTAATTTCAGGTAACATGCTTCCCTTGTTTGGATTTGTTTAACATTGTTAAATATATAGTCAGACCATCTGCACAGTATTTTTTTTAAATTGGAAATTACAACCATAACTTCCTTTTTATATATCAATAAACTAAACAGCAAAATTTCAAAGGGATCCTTCTGCACCAAGCACTGAAGCAGAATGTCTGTCCCACGCCACACCACTGCCTAATTGCACACTAATTGGACAAACGTGATTAAATATTTCAAGATCTTTACTAATTGCCTCTATTTTAGCTTTAAAATTTGCTTGCCACCAACAAATTTAATGACACTGGTGTCTAGTCATCAGCAAAAAGCCCAAGAGTTGCTCTTTAAAATGTACCTAGTCAGAGTATTTACTGATTGTGCATTGTTTCCAATGTAGCTTAATTAGAAATCCAATCAGTTCGCTAAGTCTAATTATACTTGATTTGTAGATTCAGACTATGATACATAATGAAGCCAAGTAGCTAACAGTAAACGTGCCTGAAATGTAACAATAAGAGAAATTTTTTTAATGTACGTCTTGTCACTTTAGAAAATCAAGTAATACACATGATCTTACATAGTGGCGGTTTGGGAGGTTTCAGCTTTTCAAAGTTTCTATAATCTGGGTTCCAATCTATTGGCAAGACCTTCTTTGAAAGATGATGGTCAGAAAATATTTTTATATCTTCAAGAAAAGAGAAACAACAGCCTCCTTCACATTGACTGTGAGAAACTTCTGTGGCAGTATTCCCGAGAAGTTGCCTTGATGAAATGGATACAGTGAAAATGGACACAGTCACGTAATTCTTATTTAAAAAATTAGCCTTCCCGGAAATTTGGTTATCTCAGAAAATGCCCTATGCAGAAACTGAAAACCACAATGTCTTTATAAGCATATATTCAAATATGTGAGCATAATGTTGTATATACACAAAATTTTACCAGAGGGAAATATTTCTAAATGTATTATTGCTTCTCTGGAATAATTTGCAACCAATTTCTGGTCTGTGAAAACAGGCTGAAAGAAGTAGAGACAAGAAAAGAAGCATTTAAAAAATAATTAATGCAGACTAAGATGACAGTTACCATTGCTCCAGTCATCTGAACTATTTGGGACCATGAGATTCAGAGTGCCCTGAGTACCCACCCCTCTGCACCCCAGGACCCAAGCATCTCCATGTTGGCACACACACTGCAGAAGTGTCCCAGTCACAAAATGGGCCTGTCACTGACAGCAGTCCATCTCACCTTGCAGTTGTCATCTACCAAAAATGTCAGTGTCTTGGGACTGCTAGTGATTATGTTGGTTCTAAACAAACCTCAAGAGCCATGGTCATTTCACTTTTGTTTTGAACACCGTGGGAAAAATCAATAGGTGAATCAGAGTGGAGGGGAATGGGTGGAGGAGAAATGTGATTTTTAAGCTTTTGGGATAATATTATAAACTTAATGGCAGATGATTCAAAACATCTGAAACGTTGAATTAATTACTGTTGACTGCTCAACAATAGACTATTACGTTACTATAGTTATCTTTTCTTTAATGTAAAACTTATCTTTTTATGACAATGTAGCCTAAAAGAAACACTGAAGTATTCTTGGTTAAAGAAGTGAAAAACATGAGCAGTTTTAATTTTTGCACTAAAAAGCTATTATTTACATTTATTCTGGTGTTGCTTTTAAAAAGCCTTGCAATCAAATTGCTCCATGGAGAGTGTGTAGATGTGCATATGTGTGTATATTTCAAAGACTCCATGACAAACACCTTATTTTTTTCCTTCTCCTTATTTTTTTTAATCATCTCATAGCATGTGCTGAGCCTAGAGGGTTTTCTTTTCTGTTCTTTGTCTTTTGACACAGTTCCAAATCAACACAGTCTCTAGTCAAGACCCTTGTCCTCTTCTGTGTGTACCTCTGATTTTCCCTGTACTCTGGTGTCACTCTTAATTAATTTCTCAAAATTTAAGCAAAATGTTCATGTGGGAGTTATTTTTCTCCTATCAGGGTTCATCACACTGAATGAAGGGTTAGCAGAGAAAGCCCTTGTTAGCCTTGTTTGAATGTAACACTCTGGAAAGCCTCTTCTTTACCTCCCTTTCCAAGGAAGCTAAAATCAGTGACTTTATTTTTTAATCATTTAAAATTGTTATTCTATTACAGTTGTCCCGATTTTTCCCCCTTTGCCCTCCTTCACCCCCTACCCTCCACTCCAACAGTCATTTCTCACACCGTTGTCCGTGTCCGTGGGTCATTCATACCTGTTCTTTGGCTAGTCTCTTCCCCTTCTTTCCACCATCATCCCCCTCCCCTCTGCTCACTTTCAGTCTGTTCCATGTTTCCATGCCTGTGGTTCTATTTTGTTTGTTAGCTTATTTTGTTCATTAGATTCCTCTTATAGGTGGGATTATACAGTATTTGTCTTTAACTGACTGGCTTATTTCACTTAGCATAGTATTTTCCAGTTACATCCATGCTGTTGCAAAAGTCAGGAGCTCCTTCTTTCTTTCTGCTGCGTAGTATTCCATTGTGTAAATGTACCTTAGTTTTTTGATCCACTTATTTACTGATGGGCACTTAGGCTGTTTCTAGCACCTAGCTATTGCAAATAGCACTGCTGTGAACATGCTGGTGCATAGGTTCTTTAGAATTGGTGACTCAGAATTCTTAGGATATAATCCCACCAGCAGAATCACTGGGTCAAAAGACAGTTCCATCTTTAGTTTTCTGAGGAAAGTCCATACTGTTTTCCATAGAGGCTGCACCAGTCTGCATTCCCATCAACAGTGCACTAGGGTTCCTTTTTTTCCACATGCTCACCAGCACTTGTTGTTTGTTGATTTGTGTTGCCACTCAGATTGTCAAACACAGTGATGTAGGGAAGCTAGGAGGACACAGAAATCCTTTCATTTCTGTAGGCCAAACAGGTTAGTTCCCACCTTCATCAGCTGATTTTGGTGGAAGAAAGAGAAGACGTACAGTAAGTCCTCACTTAATATTGTCAATAGGTTCTGGAAAACTTTGACTTTAAGTGAACTGACATAAGGAAACCAATTTTACCTAGGCTAATTGATAGAACAAGAGTTAAGTTCCGAGGGCACATTTCTGGTCACAAAAACATTATCTTTGAAATAAAGACCCCAAAACACATCTAACAGTAAACATTGAAATAAATGTTAGCTATACATACTTTGAAGAATAGTCAGTAAAAGTAACTAAGAGTTTTTTCCACCCTGCTTATTCCAGTTCTAGGTCGCCAGGCCTGGGGCCTCTCCCAACAGCTCAGGGCACAGGCAGGCGGGACCCATCCTGGACAGGACGCCCTTCCATCGCAGGGCCACGCACACCCACACCCGCTCAGACTGGGACAATGAAGACACGCCATTCACTTCACATGCACAGCTTTGGGATGTGGGAGGAAGCTGGAGCCCTGGATACATGGGGAGAACGGGCAAACCACACAGACAGTGGCCTCCATCCCGAATCAATTGTTTTGTTTTTTCCTTATCAACATTGTAATGAAACAATGTTGAATGAAGTGAAAATATTCCAAGAACTGCTACAAATATAAAACCTGAAGTAAACTCAACTCCAGAACAGCTATTCAAAAAACAAAAGTTGACAACCGTATCACTATCACCCATTTAAAATAAGGTTCAGTAGTATTTGACATTATTTGAAACAATACATTCTTTACGCATTGCAAAAAAAATTATACATCTTCACAAATGTCTAGGAAGCTAGGAAATCAGGAAGGAAAAGAATTATCCAGTGCAGTCTTTTCACTTTTAAATGCTGGAGAATTTTTCAAGCAATATTTTGTTCCTTTTTTTCCTTGAAGCTTAGTTTTATCTTTTCTTCTTATTATTAATAAGGCCTGGCCCCTCGTTAACATGCAGCCAGAGCCTAATGAGCCTTGCAGACTCCTGTAATTTCTTCACTGTTGAAAATGCCTGACACTAATTTATGCCATTTATACTAATAAGAGGTGGATCAGCTGATATTTGGTGCAATGAAAATATGCTAAATATACTTTATTGAATTGCACATAGTTAGTTCTTCCCAGTTCACTGTATTACAGCAACAGATGCACAATCATTACCTCTGTGCTCTATGTGGAGCGAAACCCTTGGTTTGAATAAATGAGAGAAAGAGGAGTCAGACATTTGCTATTTTAGCCTTCTTTTTTAAAATATTGACAATATTGACTTTAAAACTTCCACTTCAGAAAAGCCATTTTTTTCCCATGACTTTCAAAGTACCAGTACAGTGCTTCCCATTGAAAGGGCAATGAAGCGAAAGCCTGACCTAAAATATGACATTCTATATTAAGTGGACTTTAATGAATGCTAAATTTGAGTGGATTTTGCATAAAGCTTATTAATTACATCCATAAGGAAACCCAAAGAGCTCTTAGTGATTAGTAATTTTGTAATGAATGCTAATGAGATTTTTTAACCAATTTTGATATACGTTAAATGCTGTATTATTATTATATTAGGCAAAAACATTTTTTATTTTTGCATTGCCAATCTAATTTTTTGGATGACTTTGTGGTATTGCCATGTTTTTCTCTCCCACATGACAAAGGAGACTGGCTGCAAGTGTCAGTAAATATTTCCAACACTGGGGTCAATACCTGTATCTGGCTCGGACTTCACAAGCCAGAGGGTGCTTTTAGAAACCTTATTTAAAATCTATATATTTATTCAAAACAGTCAGCTATCGCTGCATCCTCTGAGATGTGCTGTGAATAAGGTGGAGGCTTAAGGGCGCCACACTAGAACATTTCCACCCATGGACTCCAATGCACAATAGCCTAAGGTCCCCCAGTAAGTGAGTTCGGCAGGGGAACATCAGTTGACTATAGCACTGAAATTTCTCATTAGCTTTGCTCACATGCGACCAAGGATTTAGGAAGACAATAGCAGAGTGAATTGGGAGGCAGAGATGAGGTAAAAATGTCTAATGTCATCCATAACCTTGGTTCCCCCATCCCACCTAGTTGTTTTCCTCATAGCAGGACTCACATTGGATGTTATGCCCAACCCAATCGGTGATGAAGAGAGAAGAAGGTAATATGTACGACAGTGCTGCCAGGGCAGATTCCACGTGCATTTGACTATCTCTAATTTCTTAGCAAGCACTCTTGACTGTCTCCTGACCAATATTCCTTTGGAACAGGTATTGTGTTTGCTTTGGCCATATATCTTGCACTTATCTGTAAGCATATTTTTTAGATTTCGAAATGTCCTTTGATTTATCCCCTAAGTGAATTACCGGTCCCTTCTATCTTTACTCCTTCCTCTGGACAATTGCCGTATCTGTGCCTTCTAGAATCTCTCCCCTCTTAACCTTTGCCAGCACAGGTGCAGTAACTCCCCAAAGATTAAGTCTTGTTGTAGGTGTGATTGAAATTAGCTTGGCTTGCCTTCAGAATCCGTCGCCCTAGCCTACTAAATCACCTCCTATAATCTTGTGCACTTAGGCAAAGCAAACAAAATAATCTGCCAGGAAATACTAATGGGGCAGTGTCAACACAGATACCGTTTGTATTAACAGTCCCATTATTATTACCTCGCTCCTTAAATCCAATCGAACTTCACTTCCCACTCTGTAGGGCTGGGTGTTAATTAGAAAGGATGTGTATTCATGTGCACCTATGTGTACACACACATGCCTTTTCACACATCTATCACGGACTTCCCATGCATACATGTATGTGCCCATACAGACATAGGTTCTCATTACTAATTAATTTAACTCACAAGTGCTACCCTATGTTTCCAGTTTGTTGTTCCAACTCATAAAAGCATACATTCTGCGTGCATGTCTTTTGCCCTGCATCTCGACATTTTCCAACAGATGTTAGCTAATGTGGTTGTAGAAGGTTCACAGTGGATGCTGCAAGCCCAATAAATCTTCCTCTTAAATGCAGACACTCCACCATCCCAGCGTCTTATACCTATAATACATTTTGATTACTTGGCTATTCAAATTATACCAAATTAGATTTGCACAGAACAGTACCATGGTTTTCTCAATTTATATTAAATCCACCACAAACAGCATAAAAACGGCAAGTGCACTTTTATTTGAACTTGAGGAACCACTGAAGTCTGATACCTTGAAAATTATTAAGTGACAAAGATTACTAGCACTAAGGTTCTACTTTGCTTCCCCATTAGCCATTTAGGTGACAGCTGCTGTATTACACATAAAGATGAACCATTCCTTGAGGGATGATAGTGGCTCCGCTGCGACACTGCTGGCATAAAGCATTATCAGACCAGGGCTGCGCTTGGAGCCATCACAGTCTCCTAGGCACCTATCAGTACTCTCATTATCTGCATCACAGAGTGCTGAGAACGAACACTGCCAGGCCTCACAGCTTCGCAGCTCATTTGAGAAGCGGAAATTAAATGTCCCAGGAGAGAAAACAGGCACACTGTAACAGCACCGGCGCTGTACACCAACAACATGTCGACCGCTGTAGCACTGACTTCGATCTCATTAATTTAATAGGCTCCTGGAACGAGGATGGGAAGGTAGAGAGGCAGCCTTGACAAGGAGATTACTGAGCTGCGCTGGCATTGTGTGACTTGCGAGCTTGTAACAGAACGAGGACTTACTGCATGTATTGCAGCTCTTCAGATATTTGTTGGGGCTTTTAGAAGAGCAAAAAGAAATGAAGGGAGGGAGAGGGAGAGAGAGAGATGTCACTGAACAGGGCTGAAATTAGCTGATCATAAACATGATCTATGCTTATATTATGTAGCATTCCACGAGGCTAAGAGAGCTTCAGGAAGCTATAGAACAAGAAAGGTGATCTTTGCACACAGTAAAAGAATTGTACGTATGTGTGTGAAGTCTGTTTAACGCTTGCCCTGCTGAAAATTGTTTCTATAACATATTTCCCTAACATTCATAAATGGTTTTGCCGCAGAAATAATCAGCTCCTTTATGATTAGAGTGACACCAAGCAAAACAAAGCTAAGAACAAGGGAATTATTCAGATAAGCCAGACCAAGGAAACCTCTTAAGAAAAACAAAATGCCTGAAGTCTCCAGGTAATAAAAAGCAAGAGTGTTTTTTCACCTTGAATAATCTGATTAATGGCCTCAGTCTCAGCTGGTAGATCTGCCCGTGTGGATCCCTGCCAGTCCAAAGGGATGCAAGACAGTCAAACTCCGAGATTATCAACATAGATTTTTGTACACTGGATTTTTACTTTTAATAACCATTCTCTATCACTGTCACTTCTTTAAAGGCCTCAGGAGAAACAAAGACGGAAAAATCCAGTCCCCTGCGCTCCTTGACATTGCTGACAATGGCTCTTCTCACCTCAGCTTTTATGTTGACAAAAAGCAGCTACGTGGTGAGACGTGGGGACTCTGTGGTTACAAAGAATTATCAGCAATGTATACAAGACCTAGGTAAACCCCTGACTGCTGTGATCTTTGCCTTTGCGCTCCAGGCTGGCAGGATGAGGGGGCAGTACAGATCACTGGCCGATTCCAGCCTCGGAGGGAAAGGTTTTGTGTCTCAGCACAGTACTTAGGTGTGGCTTTGAACAAATCGCTTTACCTCTATGACCCTCAGTTTCTTTGTCAGTAAAAAGAGGAATAACACCTAGCTCTTAGCATGGTTGTGGGGATTAAGATAACAGGAGTGAAGATCACTGGCGTGGTATGCAGTATGCAGCGCTCCAAGTCGTTTGAATTGAATCAGCCCCTGCATTATTGATTTATGCTCCTGTGAGTTCTAAAATGAATTAGTGAGAGAATACCCACCAAATGGTAAGGAATGGGAGAGGCAAGCTTTTAAAAAGGGGAGAAAATGAAGGAAAGAAGGGGTGACCTGTATAGAGAGGTCTTCCTCGGTCACACATCAGGCACCCAGGTTTCTGTTTCTCTCAACACGGTTCTTCTCAAGGTACATGAGTCAGAGATTATATTGGGGTATGAAAAAACAAAGCAAATAAAACAAACACCTGAGGGTCTCCTTGCTAAAAAGGAAATTCCCTATTGCGTACAATTTCAGAGAGTCACAGACTTTCTGAAGTCTAGCCATGGACCGCAGGTTGAGAACACTTGTTCCAGAGAATGGATGTATTGTGAGACTTCACGTGGCATCAGAAAAAAAAATTCACTTCAGCCCTTCCTTCACACACACACACACACACACACATGCAGAGAGAGAGACAGAGAGAATAATCCAAGCACTGTTATGTAAGGACACAGGTAAACTAGCAAACAGTTTTGAGAATCACAAGCCATCAGCATTCTCCTTTTTCTTTCCTGTTTTGTTGAATGCCACTTCCCTATTCTACCCTTAGGATAAGGATATAGTTGGATACTGGACTTCCGAAGGCTCGAGGCCAGTTCTGCTGCTAAACCACTGAAATGCCAGGAGCAGGGGTCAGGTGCTCAAATAGCTCAGTATCAACCAGCCTTAACTTGATGGATAGTGAGCAGCAGCAGAAACAGAAGAGGCTTTTACCTCTGATCAGAGAGTCCCTGCCCTCCGCAAAGAGCTGGAGGCTTGGCCTGCTGGGGGCTGACCCATCCAGTCCTGGTGACAGGGCTCTGGTTTATTCTTCTGTCTCTTATGTGTAAGTTGCAAGGGACCCCAGTCCTTTCAGGAGGGATCCGTTAGATCCTTTCCCCAAGTAGGTGCTAGATTCCTGGACCCAGTTTAAGCTGGAGAACTGAGGTTCAAACTTTGGCCCCTGTCCAGTTGCCAGCCTCCTCTGCACATCCCACCTGCCTCTCCTGGACTCCTCCCTCTCCTGATGCTGCCACCCGCCCAGGTAACCTGTTCCACCTGGTGTTCTGAGGGCAGCAAGGAGTCTCTAGGTATTGGTTGCTCTTGGTCTGATAGGCTCTACACATAACAAACACTCAGTAATTATCTCTTGAATAAATAATGTGATAATATATAAAGAAAGGGGCCAGGGAACAGGAAGGAGAAAGCAATAAAAAGTGAACAGAGGTCAGTTGGAGATGGGAGGTGGGTGTCACCAGAGTTATTACCTGCTAAGAATTAGAATAAGTTGAAAATTCTTCCCCAAATCTCAAAATGTCGTGCTACTTTTTCATACTGGTCTTCACAGACAGGTCTCCTGGATGGTAACGAGTGGGAGTGAGAGAAGGTGAGACGTGGTGCCTTTCAGGAGAAAACCTGGAGAGGATGCTGTGGCCATGCCTCTGCCATTAATGCCACATCCTGTCCCCCATGCAGGAGAGGGTCTGTCATTTATGAGGGCATTATGATCACACTACCAAAGGATAAACATTTCCCTATAATGTATCAGTCACATAATCCAAATTTGCTTGTTAATTGCAAATGTGGGTGTTTTCCTCCTGGACTTAAAACATTACATTTTGTGCCTTTGAAGTCCTTCTTGAAAACAGAGAAGGGTTTTCAGAAAACTCTCCACTCCGTAAATAAAACCTGCTGTGCCAGGACTTGTCTCCAGTCCTTTCCACATAGAGTTCTTTCTACTACACTCTCAAGCACCCAGAAGCTGTCATTTCTGATGAAAAAAAAAAAAAAGAGAGAGAGAGAGGTGCTGTGTGACTACTTCCCAGTGTGGAAAGTTGCAAACTTCAGACGAAAGACCTTACTGCTCTCTATCGACCAATTCTACCTAGAAAAACAAGCGTGTGATCAATCAGCTAAGAATGTTTGATTAGAATGACTAGAGCAAGAGACACACCTGCCCCAGCAGGGTATTCTGTCAGAGGCTAACTCCGTGTTAGCCACACAACAAAGAGACAAGCATCCACAGTGACAACAGCCTGAACTTCTAACACAGTGGTTCTCAGCCAGTGGTAGTTTTGCCTCCAGGGGACACCTGGCAATATCTGGAGACATTGCCGGTTGTTACAAGTAGGAGGGTGCTACTGGCATCTAGTGGGTAGAGCAGAATCTAGATGCTGCTAAAGGTCCTACAGTGAAGAAGCAGCCTCACAACACAGAATTATCCAGCCCCAAATGTCGATGGTGCTCAGGTTGACAAAGCCCCCTCTACATGAATTATATCCACTAACTCTTAATGCTTCCGTTAACATTCTCCCCTTCTCTCTTCACTCCCTGGCTTCTGCCATTAACCATGTTACTTTTCCATTTTCTGATCCAGGCTTCGGCCAACCTACATACATACAAGTTTGGTCCCTGCCCAAAATCATTTATTTTTGGCTATATCACAGTCACTAAAATTTCCACTCAATCACTCTTTGAGGTAAAGCATGTTGTCTGGGATGGAAGGTGGGAGCATAGTAAGTTACTCTCAGGCATCTACAATGAAGTTTAGCTTCTAAAGTATAGAAAAACCATCAGAAATGAAACACCTGGCCAACCATTGGTGGTAAATGGCCAGAGATCTGGGAAGGTTCCAAGTGTGGAGTGGCTTTTGAGAGCAGGCCTCAATAATATACCACAAGGCATGGTCCTCAACAGCTGGGAGGTGGCATGAGGCATCTTCAGTTAAGGAGAGAGGGAAGTCCAAACCAGAAAGGATTAAGGGGAGCCCTTCTAGAAGGAGAGAAGAAAACTGAGACTACATTAAACTTTTCACAATTTGCCCGTGAATTCTTGGCCCAACACCTAAACTCTCTTGCTTTAGAAGGAGTTTGCCTTGCCATACTGCAGTGTAATCTTCCCTCAAACCTTCACCAACACATCCCTCTTTTCTCTGTCCCAATCTCACCTCCTCCAGGAAGTCTTCATTGACTTATTCTACTTTTCAGTGCAGGTACTTGACAATCATTCAGTTGGTTTTTCTATCCATTTCCATTTATTTTTAAATGAAGTGTTTGTGTATATTTTCTGTCTTATTAAAACTGTTTCTTCAAGGACTAAAAGCTCTGTGTAATGATTTCTCTCCTTGTTAGAATTCTTCCACAAAAATTGTCATTTTGGGTTAGTTTCATGATAAAAAAATGTAATGCTGTCTCTAATAGTGATAGCTTAAAATAGATATTATAAAATGTATTAAGGGCCTACTATGTGCCAGGCACTGTGCTAAACATTTTATATACCTTATTTCATTTGATTCACTTAATAATCCTATAAAGTAGATAATGGTATTTCAGTTTTTAAAGATATAGAACTCGAGGTCAAAGAAAGAGCATAAATTGCGCAAGATGAAATAGTTGGTAGGTGATGGACTGGGCTGATTTTAATCCTTGACAAATACCCCAATGATAAAAGATTTGCATCAAATATCTCTGGCTTCCTATAATGTCACATCATAGGTCTATCATTTTTTAAGCTAGCTAAATACTTCTAGAATCTATTTATATATTTTAAATACAGTTTTTATTTTAGAATAATTTTAGATTAACAGAAAATGTTGTAAAGATAGTAAAGAGTGTTCCAATATAACCATCACTTAGCTTCCCTTAATTTGAACATCTTATATAACTGAAGTGCATTTGTCAAAACTAAGAAATTAACATTACTACAAAACTGGTATCTGAACTCCAGGCTTTATTTGGATTTACTTAGTTTTTCTGACCCATGGTACTATCTAAGATACTATATCGCATTTAGTTGTGTCAGCTGAGTCCCCTCTGGTCTGCAAGTTTCTCAGACTTGTCCTGTTTTCCGTGGCTTTGACAGTTTTGAAGACTGATGGTCAGCTATTTTGTAGGATGACCCACAACTTAGGTTTATCTGAAGTTTGTCTCATGATTAGGCTACGGTTGTAATTTTTTAAAAAGAATATCAAAGGATTAGGCACCCGTCTCATCGCATAGTAGGGTACACGATGTCATCATGGCTTATCACAGGTGATGTTGACTTTGATCATTTACTTAACATTGTGTGTGCCACTGTAAATCTTCTATTTTCTATTCTCTATTTTCTATTCTTTAGAAGCAAGTCACTAAGTGCATGCCACACTTCAGAAAAAAAGGAATTATGCTCCCCTTTCCAGAGCAGAAAGTTCAACATATAGTATACAGAATTCTTCTGTAAAGAAGATTTATCTTCTTCCCCATTTATTTATCTAGTTCATTATTTATTACTATCACTGTAGGCTCATGGATATCCACTTTATTCTTTGTACTATAATCCAATTGTAACATTATTTATTTTGTGCTATTTATATTTATCAGCTTGCATAACTTTTTGAAAAATTAATACCTAGGATTTTCTCAACAGCTATGTTAGATAGAAATTATTTCATTTATCTTAACTTTGTATTTTCCCAGCTCCAGCGGTTGCCCACAGTTCTGGGATTCTGGGGACTGCTGCACAAAGGCACGCCCTCTCCAGAGCCACCGTGCCAGCCCCGGGGGCACTGGCCACAGTGCAAATGAGGTCTGAAGTCCTAGAGCTGTGCAACGGGGAAGCACAGGCCTACTCTGGTTTTCATGATTTTTATTAAATTTGCAGTTTTTATTAGCTACTACTAATAGTAGTAACTATTAGTAGTAGTAGCTTTAGTCCTTTAAACTTTCCTTTTAAGTGCCCCAGATTAAGAATAGTTTGAATTCCTTTTTCCTCTCTCACAACATCATGAAACATAAGGTATATTTATATAGACATAGATTCCCAAACTCTAAATTCAGGTTTTAGCCTCCGTTCACCACAGATCAACTCTAGTCTCACCACTAAGACTGTGATCCCTGGATGTCTTCTTCCAGAACGTCGCGTCCACGGAGTTGCAGCTAGCCAATCTTTACCCATCAGTAACTGAAGTGGCAGCAGCAGCAGCCATTGGTCTTTGGGGTGGGGGATGGAAGAAACTGGTGAGGAGGGGCCAACTATCAACATGTATAATCGATGAGATCAACTCATACACTGAAAAATGCAGGCTCCCCAAATGGAAGTTAATCTCTTTTGTTATTTGAAGTACTCATCTCTAAAATATGTACAATTTTTCTGTACCTTTTTTGAACCAACTAGCATTGCACACAGGAGGAATAGAAGTCTTGCTGGCTTTGAGGACTTTTCTGCTTTCTGATCAACACTGAGCATGCGAAGTTACCACGGCCTCTGTTCTTGTGTTTTGAGGAAACGTTGGACAACTACTCTCAGATTTTCCTCTTGTGCCAAAGCCCATGTCAGATGCTACCACCCCAAAAAGGCCTCTCCAGGCCTATGTCCCAGCTTAGGTCAGGGCCCCCACGAGCTCTCACGACACCCTGCCCTGTCATACTCTATTGCCATTATTAGTCTGCTAATCGACCTCCCCCAAAGACTGTGAGTTTCAGTGGGCAGGAATTCCAGTGCTTGTACAATAATTGACACATAATCTGTGTTTTTGCATATTAAGTGAATGAGTGAGGAGCTAATGGCTCACATTCCGTCAAAATTTATCCACAGTGAACTTCATCTGCTGCTTTTAAAAACAGGTCTTAAAGTTTCTCTATATTTCACTACTCATAAGATCTCAGTACCATATGAATATCTGGTGGTTTTCCTGTCCATTTTCTCTTCAAGGTAATTTAAAACCATGTTGAATAATTATAAAGCAAGCAAAAGTCTGGGAATTCTGTAACCAATGATTCATATAAAGATGTGTCAACTTATCCCAATCTCTTGCTTGCTGTTCTGAATAATGAATGTTAGTAAATAATTCAATAGTGAAATAATTCTCAATTTAAAAGATGTCTATTCACTTCTAACAGGCAGCGCTACTGAAAAAGAGGGAAGGCTTGGCTGTAAGAGCCCCTTGTTATCTGCCATTGCCCTTCACACATCCCTGAACAGCGTGGTCTAGTTGAATGGGCCATGGGAAGTAGGCAATTCTACTGAAGATTTTTTAAAAAAGAAGGCTCTTGTTTAAAAATAAATTTGTCTGTATGTATGTGAGCAGTTTTAGGGTCACAGCAAACTTGAGCAGAGAGTACAGAGATTCCCCACATATCCTTTGTCCCCACACACCACAGCCTTCCCCATTATGAATTTCTCTCATCAGAGTAGTACTTATATTATAATACATCAACCTACATTAACACATCATTATCACCCGAAGTCCATAGTTGACATTAGGGTTCATTCTTGGTGATGTACATTCTACAGGTGTGACAAATACATACAATGACATGCATCTACCATTGTACCGTCATGCAGAATAATTTCACTGCCTTAAAAATCCTTTATGCTCCACCTGCTCATCCCACTGCCCTCTAACCCTGGGCAACAACTGATCTTTCTATGATCTTCACATTTTTTTGCCTTTTCCTGCATGTCATATAGTTAGACTCACATGGTATGTAGACTTTTCAGATTGGTTCTTTCACTTAGTAACATGCATTTAAGTTTCTTCCATGTCTTTTCATGGCTTGATAGCTCATGTCTTTTTAGCATTGAATAATAATTCATCATCTGGATGTAACGTAAAGGTGAACTTTTTAATAAAGCATAACATAGTTATAGTAAAATACAAATAATTAGTGCACAGCTGGATAAATTTTTGTGAAATGAACACCCCTGTGTAGCCAGGACCCACATCCAGCAACAAGTCCTTTTGGCACAGAGGACCCCCCTGGGGCCCCATTCCAGTCCAGGCCCTGAGAATAACTGCCCTCATCTACCCTGACCTCTAACACCACATTTTCATTTTGCCTGTTTAAGCCATTTTGGACGTAGACTTTGAAACATTTCTGTCAATCAGTAACCTAGAAGACAACTAGCATTTTCCTCTTAGAATCTGGCATAAGTCTAGATTAAAGAGAAAACCTGTAAGACTGTTAGCAGAATAGTATTTCTTCTTTGTTTTCAGAAAGGACACCCACTAGTGCCCTTCTGAAAGAGAAGAATGGATTCTAAGTGCTTGTTTCCTCTCAAGACTATGTGGCTGAGCTTGTATAATACCCAAAGGAACTGTTAACAAGTGGCAAGTTCAAGCATATAATTTATTTGACATTGTTTAGGCCAGAGAGCAGTTGTGTCTTTGAACCTAACGTTTTAAAGTAAAACACATTCAGATGGAGTGTGGGTTGGATAGCTGCTCCGTGAATTGGTCTGCTCTCAGGAACGGTCATGTTTAATGTGTGTAAGAGCTGGGCTGAGCAGACCTACCTGCTGACACTGCTGATCTCTCAGCCCCCTTGATTCCCACCACTTAAAACGTGCAACATTAGCCAGTGTTCCTAAGACAAAAAAGTGGAGAGGACTATAAAATGTTGAAATACACATATACACATGCTCACACTTATAAACACACAGAACACATATATGGGCAAAAATAACATGGAAACTTTCCAGGTACGAAGGGAAAAAAAGCAACAGATACTTATTTTCATTTATTGCCATAGTGAGTTACTATTGCATAACAGAGAAAACCCTCAGAGCCTCAACATAATAAACAATACAACAACAGAAGCTCAAAGTGATGCCCTAGAAATTTCCTACCCATCCCTGGTCCTGAGACAATCACTGCTGTGGAAGAATGGGCTGCATTTTTACACATGGTCCCATGGTATTTTGAAGGCTGTAAAATAACTCATTGTGCAGGGGCAGGGGACATTTTCTGCATAAAATTCAGGTTTAGTGTTTGACGTACTATAGAGATCAATACTTGCATCTTGGCTGCTCACAGCAGAGAGAAGCAGAGGACATCAGAGAGTCTACCAGGAGGCCCAGAGCCTCCACTCCTCTGGCCAGGAGGAAGTGAGCACTGCCCCCCAGTTTAGGAAGTGCAAAGGGCAGAAGCCTGGAAGACCAAACTCTTAATACACTCTTACATAACACAGACCTCTTAACATGAAAAAAAAAGCCCTTAACCTTAATAATAACAGCAGTAACAGTCCATTTTTACTGAGCATTTACTATGCACCACATATTTTACCAAGTGCTTACAAGCATTCACTAATTTAATCCCAATCACAATTCTATGTGTTAGATATCATTATTTTTTTTTATAGGTAGGGGATCTGGGCATTTAAAAAGGGAAGCAACTTGCCCATGGTCACATACCTTGCAGGTTGCAGAGCCGGTTTTGTCTGTCCTCTTAGACACTGTGCAATGTGGTCTCTCAAGTCACAGGTCAACAAATACGCTATGTTTCTGTAACACCAGGAATGCTGGATACTCAAGACAAAGAAGACACTCATTGTAGAGCTAAAGTAAGGAAAATTCGTTCTTTACTATTAAAGTGGTTCTTTGTCTTAATCAGCTGACCTTAATGAATGCTAATAAATTATCCTAATAAATTATTCTAACTGGTAATTTAAGGTAGACTCAAACCCAAAATCTTAATTGATTAATTTTCCTGGACAAGCCTAGAATTGCCTGCACATATTCCCAAAGCAGTGATGAGGGCTAGACCTACTGAGCAAATGAAATATGAATGAAGGCTGGAGGCAGCAACCTCACACTCCCCATGGAGAGTATCTTTTCTCCATGAGTTTTGGTTACTCTACTTCCCCTCCCCCTGAGGCTCAGGGTTCTCAAACACTTCTCCTTCTCTCCCATTAACCTCTGGTCTCTATGAAATAAAACAATTCATTACAGAAAACGTAAGTCATGATTATTATCCCACATACAACCAAGAGATTGCTATTCAATGCAAACCGATGAATTCAAAATTTCTTTGAACTTGGCTAATCATCTGGGGTTTGTATGATAATTTAAAAAGTCTTAAAAAACATTTTATTCTGCATAATTTTGCACCAGGTGTTATAGAAATATATTGAGCCCTGGCTGGGGTAGCTCAGTGGATTGAGCGTGGGCTGGGAACCAAAGTGTCCCAGGTTCGATTCCCAGCCAGGGTACATTCCTGGGTTGCAGGCCATAACACCCAGCAACCGCACATTGATGTTTCTCTCTCTCTCTCTCTATCTCCCTCCCTTCCCTCTCTAAAAAATAAATAAATAAAATATTTTTAAAAATATATTGATATATCCAGAGCCCTTATTTTGGTTTTTAAACACTGGTCTTTAATAAAAGGGACCAGGACTCTTTGGTGACATGACTGTTTCTAGAGCTGAGTCATATAAAATACAAGATGAGCTTGTAGCAGGGTTTAGTGACAAAAAATAAGGAAGTAGCCCCAAAACAAAATGTGAAAACATCAAAGGGAAAAAGGAGCCAACCTAAATGAACTTTCAACAGCCAAAGCTAAAATAATTTGCACAACAAAATAAATAGCATGGTGTTGGATTATAATCCAAAGTATAAAATAAGGATACATGACTTCATATTGACATAAACACATGATCTGATTAATAAATAAGTGGAGCAGAAGAGACAAATCTTCCCTACAGAAATTGCCAAATAATAATTGCTAAATAATATATGTACACACATCCCTTCTTAGAGGCTATAGGCTGCACTTAGTACTTGCTTCCAAAGAATAGAGTTTGGGAAGGGGAAATAAGTAACTTTATGATGAAGAAAACTAACACTATCTTACCTAATTGACTAATTTTGATCTCATCAGTAATGAGGCAGAGTGATGTCACATAGTTACTGACATAATGTGAGAAGGGACCTCACCCTGTGATATTCTTTCCCAAACTCCCAACCCCAGTCTAATCATGAGAAAAGCATCAAACAAATCCAAATTGATGCACATTCTACAAAACATGTGGCCAGTGAAGATCATGAATACAAGGACAGCCTAAGAAATTATCACAGACCACAGGAGACATAGTGTGTCATTTACATATTATAAAATTTACTCATATCTGAAATACAATACGGCATTCCAGATGAGATCCTGGAATGGAAAAATGGCTTTACTGGAAAAATTTGTGAAATCCAAATAAAGTTGGGCATTTAGATAATAGCAATGTAACAATTTTGTTTTGATGAATACACTATGGTTGTGACAACATTAGGAGAAATTGAAACTGGATGATATTGATAAGAGTAAAAAATCATATGGATAAAATATTGATAATAACATGAATGGGAAAAATAAAACAGATGAGAAAAAGGACTTATGCCAGGTTGGTTTAAAACAAGGACTTGTTCTAGGTATTCACAATGTGTCTCAGAAGCAAAATCCGCTTTCTTTTGAATGCATAAGGAGGCCCCTGTCACTCCAAGACACGAGACACACATGAAGATTTAAAAGGAACACTTAACAAAGCTGTTAAAATTGTTAAACAATTGAGGGTAATTTACTGACCTCTTGAATTTTTTTCTCAACTGGTAAAGATTTGAGCAGGATCTATAAAAAAACAACATTGTTTCATATCAGTGCTCATCGGCAAAGAAAATTTCTCATTCACCTTATTGTCTTATGGTGTAAACTTCAAGTGTTTTCTCGATGAAACCTTCAATCTGAGGATTGTACGCATGGCTGAAAATAGCTTTGCGAATTAGTATCTTTTATCTATCCTCACACAACAAGCTCACTCACTTCAGTCTTCCTGGTGTAAGTCAAAGTAAACACAGTAATTCTAACCTGAAGCTATAAGGTATATGAAAGGTGAGTTAGACACTTTCTGTGGTCTGAATCACCTGGTTATATACTCATCTGTCATATTTGGTGGACATGTGTTCAACCTCATTAAAAAAAGGAACCCTTGAAAGATCTGATGAAAGAGCTTCATAAGTATTTTCCCTCCAATGGCAGAGAAGATTAGATAAGCAACAATTTTCCCACCACTTCATGGATATTACCAAATCATATGATACCTTCCATATAAGAATAGATGCTGGAGATCACTTTGAATAGATTCTTGAAAAAAAAATCACCTGGAAAATTTTGATTAGCAGTGTAAACATTTATCATTTTTGGTTGCCAATGTTTCTGAGCACTCCTCTCATATTTTGTTAATTTTCTACATAGGTGGAAACTATGTAGAATTTGTATTCCCAGAATGCCTTGTAGTTATGGTATAAATGATTAACCAGGCTTCAGCCAACTAGAACACCAATGAAAGACTAGGGTCAGAAGTAATTAATCATCACAAAGAAGTTACTGGACAAGGGTATCGACTGGGTCAAGGAATGTTGTTTCTTCCTGAACAACAGTGCCCAATGTTAAGAGTCATGTTTGTTCAGCAGCAGTACTAGAGTTTCACAAGTGATACCTCACCGTGGTTGGGCATTATTCATGGCTGTGTAGCCTCAAAATCTGGCTTTCTGGCCCCAATGAACCATCTGTAAGTTACTCAAAACCATTGATTAAATTCCTTGCTTGCTTAAGGTGGGCACAGTGAATTCTGTTGTTTGCAACTAAGAATCCCCACCTACACAATTCATAGTAATTAAATACTTTACTCCTTTCTAGTTATAAACATATGGGAGTTGGGATGGGCTTAATGTATGAAGTCAAATATTTTTTTCCACAATCATGGGATTCAAATTATTTTCATAAGATTGATTTAAATCTTTATTTTAAGCTGAGCTATAACTGACATATAACATTAGTTTTAAATATACAACACAATGATGTTGTATATGTACTTAGTGTGAAATATTACAATAACATCCATCACCACACACGGTTACAAATTTTTTTTCCCTGTGATGAGGACTTTTAAGATCTATTCTCTTAGCAACTTTCAAATACATATATTATACAATATTGTTAACTATAGTTGCCATGCTGTACATTACATCTCCATGACAATTATTTTATAACTGGAAGTTTATAACTTTTACCATCTACACCCACTTTACCTACCCCAAACCCCTCACCTTTGGCAACTACCAACCTGTTCTCTGTATCTATGAACTCTTTTTTTAATAGTTTAATTTTTATTATATTTTTCCTTACCATTTATCACCCTTATACCCTCTTCCACCTCCACACCTCCCTTAGTGTCTACAAGTTCTTTTTCTTTTTTGCTCAATTCCACCACCCCCTAAAGTCAAATATTTTTATTACCAACTAATTGAAACAAGTTTACTCCTCTTAATGATTAATTTATTTCAGCATAGATTTTAAAGATAAATTTTATTATAGCTTATATTTCATTTTTATTCATTCTAATTACTAAATGTAATAACTTTATTTTGTTTTCATGGAATATATTTTAATTAAGAGTGAATCATCTTAGGAAAGATAATAGGCATAATAGACACATGTGGTATATGATATGGAAAAAACTCACAGAGGCGTTATGCAAAGGACAAAGTAGGGGAAGAAGTTCTTAAATCTGCCTGAGGGAGTCAGGGAGAGGGTCACAAAGGAAAGACCGTGAGGCAGCCACCGAGGCAGGAGTTCTCAGGACAGGAGCAGGAGAATGATGGGACTCCAGGCAGAGCAACCAGCGGGTGAGAAAGCAAGAGGTCTGAGGCAGCATGGCACATGCAAGAAAGTTTCTGTAGTACAAAATGACTGGAGAGGGAGGAAAAGCCTAATAAATAAAGGTAAAGACCCAGGCTTGGGCCCTGATCATAAAGAGCCTCACATTCCGTGTATAAGGGTTTGGACTTCAAGGAGGATGGGGAACAACTAAAGAATTTTAATGCTGGAACACAAAAGTCAGGTTCTTTTTCTTTTTATTTTTTGGAAATTTAATATTTAAAGAGCTACCCTTTCCAGGACATTTAATTTTCTTTTTTAATAAAGTCTCTTTCTCTCTCTCTCTCTTTTTTTTTGTCTATGGCCATACAGCTCTGAATGCACCTAATCTCATCTGACACTTGAATTTTGATAGAGACCGAGGCCTTACACAAAAGGGATAGTGCTCTAATGGAAAACTCTCAGGTATCTTTCAGAAATAAGAAGGTTGCTGTCTTTTTAACTTTTTAAAAGATTTTATTCATTTATTTTCAGACAGAGGGGAAGGGAAGGAAGGGAGAGAAACATCAATGGGTGGTTGCCTCTCATGTGCCCCCTACTGGGGACCTGGCCTGCAACCCAGGCATGTGCCCTGACTGGGAATGGAACCAGCGACCCTTTGGTTCTCAAGCTGGCACCCAATCCACGGAGCCACATCAGCCAGGGCAGAAGATTGCTTTTTCATGCTGATACAGTTTGCAGTAAGTTCCTCATAGCTTCCCTGTAGTTTTTGATAATTCTTACTGAGTTCATTGAGCTTCCTTATAACCATTGTTTTGAACTCAATATCTGATAGTTTACTTCTATTTCATTTAGCACTCTTTCTGAGGATTCCTCCCTTCTTTTTGAATGGGGGTTGTTTCTTTGTCTTCCCATTACTTGTAAAACTCTTCTTGCTTACTTCTGCTTCTTAAATTGATCTGTTTTGACTCCTTGAGTTTGTGGTGTGAACTTCACAAGCAAGCAAAATATAACCAGAGATATTGAGATAAAGAACAAACTGACAGCAACTAGTGGTGAGCTGGGAGGAGGATAACTGGGGAAAGAAGTGGAAAGGTCATTGAGGAACATATGTAAAGCACCCATGGATAAAGCCAAAGGGGGAAAGGATTGAAGGTGGGAGGTGGGGGTGGGTGGGGAGAAAGAAAGTGGTGGTGGGAAAATAGAGACAAATCTGCTTGAAGAGCAATTAAAAAAATAAAAGAGTTAAAAAAAGAAATAAGAAGATTGTTTGTTTCCAGAAAATGTTTGTTCTCTAACATTGTACCTGTATTCTGCTTACCTATAAGACTGACCTCATTGGAAATAAAAATAAATATTGGCTTAGTGTGATCCAAAGTGACAAAACTATGGATTTTAAATTAGTCCAAAGATACTCAACATCACTAATCATCAGGGAAATGCTTAGAATGGCTATTCTCAAAACAGAGAAGGAATAACACATGTTGGTGAAGATGTGGAGAAAGAAAACCTTAGTTCACTGTTGGAGCAATTGTAAATTGGTGCAGTCACTCTGGGAAATAGTAAAGTGATTCCTTAGAAAATTAAAAATAGGACTGCCACATGATCCAGCAATTCCACTTTTGGGTATTTATCCACATATAATAAAAACACTAAGTTAAAAAGTTATATACACCTCCATGTGCATTACAGCATTATTTATAATACCTAAGATATG
The DNA here is from genome assembly GCF_004126475.2 of Phyllostomus discolor. NCBI lineage: Eukaryota > Metazoa > Chordata > Mammalia > Chiroptera > Phyllostomidae > Phyllostomus > Phyllostomus discolor. Next base: position 76,914,878 of record NC_040907.2, on the reverse strand, counting down.
GAAATAACCTAAGTGTCCATTGTTGAATAAATGGGTAATAAACATGATATATATTACTTTCTATGGTTGAATAATATTCATATTATATATACACACACAATGGAATATTATTCACTCATAAAAAGAAGAAAATCTTGCCATTTATGACAATATGGATAAAACTTGAGGGCATTATGCTAAGTGAAATAAGTCAGACAGAAAAAGACAAGTACTGTACCATCTTGTTTATATGTGGAATCTAAAAACAAAACCAAGTTCACAGAGACAGAGTAGACTGGTGGTTGCTAGAGGTAGGGGGTGGGTCAAATGAGTGAAGGGGGTCAAATACTACAAACTTCCAGGTGTATAATAAGTTATTGGGGAGATGTAATGCACAGCATGGTGACCACAGTTAACCATGCTGTAAGGCGTATCTGAAAATGCTGAGAGTAGTTCTTAAAATTTCTCATCCCACCAAAAAATAAATTCTGTGACTGTGGTGATGTTAACTAAATTAACTAGGGATTGTAATGATCATTGTGCAATATACACAAATATTCAATCATTATGTTGTATACCTGAAACTAATGTAATGTTGTATATTAATTATACCTCAAAAAAATTAGGTGGTATCAGTAGAACAATGGCTCAGTTGCCAATACTGAAAAGTTGTATTTACCTAGTAAAATGAGTGGTAAGCTAATGGAAGCATAAGTGACTTGGTCCTCTCTCATTGCCTGCACGAAGTTCCTTCTCAGATTCCTTGTGTGATCTGAGGACAGTTCGACTCTCTCAGAGAATTCTCAAAATACAAAGCAAAGCCCCTTTCCTAACAAATGTCAGACTCAATACTTGTATCAATATTTTGTTCTAGATAGTAACTTGTAGGTGATTACATTTGTTTAAGTTATGTAGTCTTTCAAGACTGAAAAGCAAACTATCATCTTTATCTCAAACGTTCACGCAAATTTTTAGGATTCTTCCTTAAGTGTAGGTAGGATCACAGCACCTTCCTTACTGCGAGGGCGAAACTGGGCTCAGAGCACTTCTGCAGCCATTCTGTCTGTGAGACTGCCCCCTGGAGGCCTCTCAGCAGAGGGTTCTGTGGTCTGGCTTTGCTGTTTTTGGGCCACTCTGGACCGTCTTTGTAGGGTTGGAGCAGCACAACACTTCCCTTGCTCCAGCTGTTTATATCCAAAGATGAATGGATGCTGCTAGATTTATCAAGACATCTTGGGAGCTAAGCAGACAATTGTGACTGTCTGTCTATCTTTATGTTTGTCTAACTTTCTCCTGCATCTTCAACTGCTGGCTGAACAATGAAATATTCAATTAATCAATTGTTTCGTCTACGTGGTACCAAGCAACCACTGAGATAAACTTTTTTTCCTACTAAATTGACATTATTATTTTATGTATATATATCTGTAGATATACATTGCATATGGATAGCTAGAAATATATAGGAATGAGTGAATTACCTGGTTTTAGCACCACAGTGATATGTTACTAACACCAAAGTATCATATGGGTAACTAATACCCAGGCTTTCCATTTTGCCTTTGTCTAGTATATATGCTCTTGAAGGGAAGCCAAGTGACTGAATGATTTTCTATTCTACTTATCTGTTCTTTCCCATTACATTTGAAATAGTCATGCTAAATATCTCTACCAATCTGCATTTAAAAGCATCTAAGCCAGATGTTCCTAGCCTATTTGTTTAGTTTTCTTGGGCCTAAAATATTTACCAAGCTCCCAAGTGTTTACAAAGTACCACAGAGAAGAACTCAACCAAGGGGAGAAGCTGGATCAGCATACAATTGCCCCATGAAACTTATGGGCAGCTGTCTTCTGCCATGCATTTAGTTACAGTAATCTCCACTATTCAGAAAACCTCAGGCCTGAGTCTTATCTTAGTTGGAGATAGAATGATCGATCTGCATGTTTAACTTCTGTTTTTTTTAACTCCACAGTCTTCAGGGTAGTCGGTCCTGATGTGGTCCCAGTGCTGATTATGTACATGTTAGCAACCAGTACTCAGACCTGGGGCACATTGCCCCTTCCCAGCGGTTCATCTTGCAACTGGGCAATAGCTCAGTCCTATTTGATGATCTATGCCAGTTTTGCTTATTTGTTATTGGAATGACTGAGTTGACTAAATTTCTTTGCAGACATGGGGGTGTATTCAAAATCAAGTGAACTCACAATCGACAGATACAATGTAGATTAACAGAAAAAAATAAAAGAACTTAGGTGAAATTGGTGTACATTTTAACCATAGGCAATGAAAAAAACCTCCACAATATTTCATTATAAACATCCTAGAAATAAAAAATATAAACTATTTTGCGTAATTATAATTCAAATATACCATTTATAAATTAAATACAAGAAGTCACCATTTATAGTTATTTAAAGTTTTCCCACTCTTATTTCTCTTTGAAATGTTTATGTTAAAAATTACCATTGTTTTAGAAGACTATGCATACTTATTTTTAAAAAAGCAAACAAAACTAAAAAGGATAATAAAGGTATCAACCAAAGACTTCAAATCCAACAACCCCAGAAGTAGCTAACATTTCATGCCCTTCATTCCTGACATCTCTCTCACATGTGACTCATAAATGGTTACCTGATAAACAAATGACTTTATAACAATTGGAGCATATTACACTTGTTATTCATGTGTTTTATTTTTCTCCTGCAGGATCGCTCATTATTCTTATGTTGGATCTTTATATCCTCTTTCTATTGCTTTTTATTTTTTAATTTTTCCTTGGTATTTTTTAATCTGAAGTCTTTACAACATTAATTTGATTTTTAGATACATCTTTTCTGTTATTTGCTGCTGTTTTGCCACACTTACAATGGTGGTGTTTAAGTTCTCAATTTTCTCTTATTTTCAGGTTTTCTTTTAATGTATTTTGCTGCTACTGTTGTAGGGGAGAAACTTTCCTCTACCCTCAAGGTTTGCTCAGCTGGTCTAATAATCAAATACACATAAGATGGACTCGCCAGAAAGAAAATGAGCAAATTTAACTTCATACCAGTGTGTGGGAACCCCGCATACATGAGAGACTCAGAGACCCCATATACAGGAGAAGTTCAAAGACAAGAATGAAAATGAGGTGTGTTTATGATCCTGAGCTAAGGATCATCTTGGGACTTCAGAGGGGAGGAAGGTTTCTGCAGGAGGATAAGAGTTGTTCAGTAATTAGAAGTTTGCCCTGCTATATCGATAAGCAAAAAAAGGTTATTTCTGATCATCTCTTATTAAGGGACTCCCTTATTAAGGCAAGGTCCCTTATGCAAATTCTTCTAAGTAGGTAATTGTGGGTGGGGGCAGAAGTTTCTCCTGAGCCCACATGGTCTTGGTTCTCTTTGTCTCAAAACACTACACGTACCATAGTGCCACATCTTGGGGGCTGACTCCTTCTGAACCCCTGTATTTTTGACTACTTCATCTGCCTTGAGTTTCTCTGCTGTTGAATTCTTCTTAAGTTCTTAAATAAATAGCACAAAGCACTTTGAAAGAGAATTCTTCAGTTTCTTTGGTTAATTTTTGTTTAAGTTGGGTTAAATGATATCTCATTGTGGTTTCAATTTGTATTTTCCTAGTAAGTAATGCTATTTAGCATCTCTTCATGTTCTTATTTGCCACACATATACATGTATCTGTCTTCTTTGGTGAAGTGTCTGTTCAAATCTATTGCCCTTTTTAAAATTAGGTTGTTTGCTTTCTTATTATTGAGTTCATCCTGGATACCATTTCTTTACTAGATATGTACTTTAAAAATATTTTTTCCCATTCTGCGGATTGTCTCTTTATTTTCTTCCCAGTCTCCTTCAAAGACCAGAAGTTACTAATTTTGATGAGATTTAATTTATTTTTTAAAATTTTTTTAAATTTCTTTTTTTTTGAAGTTTTATTTATTTATTTTTAGAGAGGGAAGGGAGGGAGAAAGACAGAGAGAGAAACATCAATGTGCGGTTGCTGGGGGCCGTGGCCTGCAACCCAGGCATGTGCCCTGACTGGGAATCAAACCTGTGACACTTTGGTTTGCAGCCTGCTCTCAATCCACTGAGCTACGCCAGCCAGGCTGAGATTTAATTTATTAATTTGTTCTTTTATTGATTATCTTTTGGTGTCATATTTAAGAAATTTTTGCCTAACTTGGAGTTGAAAAGATTTTCTCTTATGTTATATTTTAGAACTCACAGTTTTATGTTTTACATTTAGGTCTATAACCCATTTTGAGTTAGTTTCTATATATGTAGCCCATGGGCCACATGTGGCCCAGGATGGCTATGAATGCAGCCCAACACAAAATTGTAAATTTACTTAAAACACTATTTAGGTTTTTTTGCTAAGTTTTATACTAAGTTTTAGTACTTAGGTATATACATTTTCTGTATTAGTGATCACAAACTTTGGATGTGCTCGACAATTTTAAATGATTATAGAAAGGGCCACTGTATAATTAGGGTTATTATGTGAGGACTCTTTTGTTTATCTGTGGTGGCAGATATCACAAAAATTATGCACAGACCTTTTCTCACTCATCAGCTTTCGTTAGTGTTTGTGTATTTAATGTGTGGCCCAGAGACACCAAAAGCTTGGACATCCCTAAATTAGGACTTAAATCTGCATAAGCTTACCCTTGTTTATCGTGTTTTTCCTGATAACTTCCCATGACTGACTCCTCTCATTTTTAACATCTTCTTTTGTCTTCAGCTAAAGACAGTATTTAAGGTTGTGGCTTTGGCCATTTTGGCAAGTTTGTGGGTCTCACATCTATAGGAGGTATACATGTTATTAAACTTTTGTTTGTGTTTCTTCTGTTAATCTGCCTTTTATTACAGGGATTTCTCAGCCAAAGAATCCAGAAAAATAAAGAAAAAAAAATATTTTTCCTCCCTTACAGAGCAATGGCTGTACTATATAGCCTAGGTGTGTAATACAGTATACCAACTATGAATGCACTACATGATGTTCACCGGATGACGAAATCTAACAAGGTATTTCTCAAAATATAACCCCTTTGTTAGGCAGCTAATGACTATATGTATACCCATACCTCTATCTTTCTATCTATTATCTATCATCTCAGTCTATTTGGGCTCCACTAATCTATGTGCCCACTATTGTGCCAATACCACACTTGCTTGATTACTGTTGCTTTGTAACAATCTCATGACCAGGTAGTATTACTTTTCTAAATTTGTTCCTCTTTTTTAAAGTTGCTTTGGCTATTCTTGGTCCTTTCCATTGCATATGAATTTTATAATCAGCTGCCAATTTCTACTAAAAATTCAACTAGGATTTTTATTGGAATTGCAGTGAATCTATAGATCAAATAAGCAGAATTGGCATGTTAACAGTATTGAGTCTCTAGAGCCTGAAAAAAGTATATCTCTCCATTTGTATAGGTCTTCCTTAATTTCTTTAACCACCACTTTGTACTTTTCAGTGAACAGATATTTTCCATCTTTTGTCAGATGTATCCCTATTTAGTTTTCTTTTGAATGCCACTTTAATAAAGTTGTTTTTTTGCTACTTCAGTTTCAGATTGTTCCACTATATAGAGGTATGATTGATTATTATATGTCAACCTTGTTTCCTGCCACCTTGTTAAGCTCACATTAGTTCTAGTAACATTTTTGTATGGCCTACGATATTTTCTACTTACACAATTATGTCACCTATAATTTAGATAGTTTTACTTCTCTTTCCTAATATACATGATTTTATTTCTTTTCTTGCCTATTGCCTTGGATAAAATAGAAAAATATTCTATTCTATAGTGCTGAATAGAGGTGGTGAAGCAGACATCCTTGTCCTGGTCCTAATGTTAGAGAGAAAGCATTCGGTCTCTCACCATTAAGCATACTGTTATCTGTAAATTTTTTGTAGCTGTCCTTTTTAGAAAGTTACCTTCTATTGCTAGTTTGCTGAGAGTCTTTATCAGGAATAGATGTTGGATTTAGTCAAATGCTTTTTCTATGTCTGTTGAGAAAACACTTTGGCTTTTTTCTTTCAGACTGTTAACATGGTGAATTATATTCAGTTTTAAATGTTAAATTACCCATATACATTTTGGAATAAACTTCGCTTGATCATGAGACATTTTATATATTATTAAATTTAATTTATTGGGTTTTTACATCTCTATTTATGAGTGATATTGGCCTTTTTTTCTTGTATGTCTATGTGTTTTTGTATCAGGTAATGCTGGCCTCCAAGAATAAGTTGGAAGGTAGACCCTTTTCAATTTTCTAGAAGTTTGTGTAGAATTGGTATAATTTCTTTCTTAAATGTTTGATAAAGTCATCTGTGAAGTCATATGGAACTTTCTTTTGGAGATGGTTTTTAACTACAAATGCAATTTATTTAATATATATAGGACTGGTCATGTTACCTTATTTTCTTGAATGAGTTTTGGTACATTGTATCTTTCAAGGAATCTGTTCATTTTGGCTATGTTGGCAAACTGATTGGCATGAAGTAGTTCATAACATCCCCTTATTGTCCTTTTAATATCTGTAGATTCTGTACTGATGTCAACTCATTCTTGTTATTGATAATTTGTGTAACTGTTCTTTTTCTCAATACACATAGTTAGAACTTTCTCAAGTTTTTGAAATCTTTCCAAAGAATTAGCTTTTGTGTCAATCAGTTTTTCTCTCTCGTTTTCTGTTTTCCATTTCTTTATTTCTGCTTTGATCTTTACTTTTCCTTTCTTCTGTGCACTTTGGGTTTCTTGTGTTTTTTTCTTTTCCTATCATTTCCCTAAAGATAGAAGCTGAGGTTGTTCACTTAAGATCTCCCTTCCTTTTTTAAATACAGGTATTTAGGGCTATAAATTTCCCCTTAAATGTTGCTTTAGTGGCATCTCACAGATTTCGATATGTTGTATATTTGTTTAATTCAGTTCAAAAAACTATCTACTTTCCCTTTTTATTCCTCCTTTGACACATTAGAATATTTAGTATGTTACTTAATTTTTAAAGATATGGGATTTTCTAGAGATCATATGCTAATAATTTCAAATTTAATAGCATTGTAATTTATTGAGATTTTCTCATGGCTCAGAATATTGTCTATTTTAGTGAGTGTTCCATGTACACTTGAAAAGAATGTTTATTTTGCTGTTGTTGAAGGGAGCTTTCTATCAATATCAATTGGATTGAGTTTGTTGAAAGTCTTTGCTATCCCTACTGATTTTCTAGTTATTTTGTCAGTTATTAAGAGATAAGTATTGGTATCCCTGACTATTTTGAAATAAATCTTTCAAAGACACAGATGCAAATTGAGTAACAAACTAAAGAAGAGGACCACATAGTTATATTTTTAAAGAAAGAACTTGGGTTATGGTGCATCAATGAACACAAAGAAGTGAATCACTAGGTATAGAATTGACGATATGGGAGAAAATCATTGCTGAGCCCTGAAGCACATCCAGTTAGGTAGCCAGCTCTTCTACTTCTACATAAATATAGAAACCTTCTATTAATGCAGAGATGAATTTTTTAAAAAAAACAAGTGGAGAATACACATGAGACTAGCCCATTTGAAAAAAGAAGAATTTGCTCAGTAATGACAATCTTTAGGGACACCCTTAGTTGCAATCACAAACAGCAACACTGTAATGTCATTAACCTTATTCCTCTCACTCTACAAAAGGTCACTTTATTGGTGAATTGTGCATCCACACACTCACACAGATAAGAGGCCTTTAACAAAAGCATGAGTGTTGGCGGCCACACCAACTCTATCTAACCCAGTTAGCACATTTTCTAGCATTCTGTCGTGAAGTCATTGGCAGTGACAGTGTTTGAAAACTGCATGGCTCAGATGTTTCTAAACCCTTTTAATCCATGACAAAGGCCTCCCTTTATTGTTGTTTTGTTTTCCTTTGCTGCCCTACGGCATGGCAGCCAGTGTGTGCTCCTGATAAGCAGTGAGCCATGCAGATGTTGTTCAGTTTCCCTGTGCACACCACCCTGCAACCTGCCAAGGCCAAACGTGGGATGCTGCATGGCTTCCCCTCCTCCCACCCAGAGCCAAGGCCAGTGGCACTCTGCACAATGCTTAGCAGGCCAGACATTTTCTGAAGAGGACAACATTAATTTCTGAGTCACAAGTGACATTTACCACCACCTAATTTGAGGGATACAGTATAGATAACTAAATAACTTTATTTTAATATATTTTTATTCTATTCCAAGTGAGATAGCATTAAGCTTCCAACTTGGAGTAAAAGGAGAAGAAAACTGTTTTTACTATAATAATTGATTTTTTGAGAGTTTTATTTCCTCTTTCTCTGCCTGGCTTTGCGCCGCAAGGATGAAGAGAGGACTATACTGGCTCAGGACACAATGCTGATATTTGCTACTGTTAACAAAGGCAGCCACTGTGTGTCCAGAGGAGTGTGACAAAGGAAACGAGAGCAGACTCTATGAATGGTGGTGGCCTGAATAAACTGAGTTGGGAAAGAAATGCGCGGAAGCATTGACAGTCAATTGACTGACTATGTGGCCTGAATAACTGTCTGCACTGCCAAGTCCAGATGAAGAGCCAAGTCAGAGGACACATGGGGGAGATTCTAAAGCAGATCCCTGAACTGCTGGTGGCTGAATGACATGCCAGGGTAGAGTCATGTTTGAAAGAAGCTAGAAAATGTTTGGAACAGAGGAGTCAATGTAGAGGGCAATTCAGAATTCAATGGAGAGAACAATTGCCAGGAGAATACTGACAATCAAGGATTAAGAGATGAAGAGATGAAGGCCTAGCCCTGGCTGGGTTGCTCAGTTGGTTGGAGCATCATCTCATGTACGAGAGTGTTTTGGGCTCGATCCCTGGTCAGGACACACACCTAGGCTACAGGTTCAGTCCCTGGTCAGGGCACATATGGTAAGCAACCAATTGATGTTCCTCTCACAGTGATGTTCTTTCTCTCTCTCTCATCAATAAAAACATATCTTTGGTTGAGGGTTTTGAGAGAGAGAGAGCAAAAGAGAGAGAGAGATGGAGGTCTATTTCTTGGGTAAGAGGTTAGTAGTTAAGTCTGAAGTAAATGAAACCAGTAGGATCCATAGGATATTGGAGGCGGAGGACCACTTGAAAACTCACCAGCTGTGCCATGCAACTTTTAAGTGCAATGGCAAGTTCCTACTACCATGCCTGGTTCCTAAAGGAGCCAACAAAGTTTTAAAAGCTACTCCAAGTTCTGTGTACACTGCAGATCAATGTTCTTGAACAGTTGGTGACTAGAGCTATACTTGTAAACTTTCAAGGCCTTTCCCATTTTCTTCCTCAGTTTTCAAATGATCGAGAGATGCTGTCTTGCTTTTTCTAGAAACATATTGCAAATGCCAGGGAGCTGAAGAGAGCAGAATAATTATATGATAAAAATTTTATTTTCCTGAGAATGTTATTTGAGCAAAAACATGCTCCCAACTTCTAGTTCTCTAGCTTCCTACAATTTGTACCTTCCCACTCCATCCATCCGATACCTTCCCCAGTACTTTCTACCCTCCAAAGAACAAAGGCAGATATCACTATCTACCATTTGAACAATATGGAATAAGTCTATTGTAAATCTGAGAGATGAAATCCCATTTTCTACTAAATCTATAGATGACTTTAACTTAGATTTTGTCCATCTGTCAATCAGCTTTGCAAAATGGTGTTAAGCAAAAGATTGAGATACACTTCCAATCCCTTAAGATTCAGCATCATCCCCTGTGCCCCTCCTTCAGTTATTCCCAGATTGCTTCCTAATCCATCCCCCTCCTCATCTCAAACTGGCCCTTATAATTTCACCCAAGCCCAGAGTTCCTTTCTCCAAAGCACCTCTAACTTATCATTTCCCCAAGGTCCACTGGCTGTAACATCTCTTCTGAATTTGAGATAACACAGAATGAGTACGCATACTCTCTCTGGTATAACTGGTTGCTAAGAGGTTCTGACTAGAAAATCTTCTATTTCTCCTACCAGTCACGAACCATACTCCTTCTATCTTTTAAGGTCTAACTCAAGTCACATCTGTTAGCTTTCCCTGACTGTGCAAATGAGCATCTAATACCTAAGCTTAGGTCTTAGCCTCCAGCATCTTCCTCCCTCCATCCCTACCACCTTTCTTTCCTTCTTTCTTTCCATCCTTCCTTCCGACAAATATTAATGAGCTCTGAATTCTGTACTGGTGCTATATACCAGGCACTCATTGTTTAAGGAATTGGGTTTCAGTAGTAAATAAGAAACAAGATACACAAGGTGTTGGTTCTTAGGGAGTTTACATTCCAGAAGGTGGAAGTACACAATAAACTATTAAATAAATAAACACAAAAATTATCAGAAATATGATAATGGATATGTGAATGGCAGGCAAGTGTGGTAAGGAGTGCTCCCTTAAATGACTATTTTAAATGAGTGTTAGGGAAGGCCTCTTTGGATGATAATATTTAATCTGTGATCTAAATAACAGAAGAAGAGATCCATGCTCCATGTTTTCATGGAAAGAACATTCCAATGAGGAGGAATTACCAATGCAAAAGCCCTAAGATAAAGACAAATAGGAAAAGTGTATTCTTTCTCCTAATTTCATCTATGCCATAACTATACATGTTATATGTAATGTAATATATGGGGAATATATAAAAAAAACTTTATGTAATTTGATGAAGAATATCTGCCTTGATTACATGTGTATAGATTTTTTTCCCCAGTGGATTCTCTCCAGGGCATCTAATAAACTATTGCCCAATCTGGTAAATTCTGAATCTATATTTGATGATATTGACTAAGAAGCAGATTCAAACCTTTTATATTCAGGAAAAAAGTGGCAAAAATTTTGGTAATAGTAAGTTAATTTATTCTACACCTGCTCTTTGGGTTGAATTTTATTTAAACCCAAGAGACAAATTAATGCATGGTTCATCAAGATTTACACTTAAGCACACACCTAACTCTTGACTTTTTCTCGTTAACTTTTATGGTGCGAAGTTCTGTTAGCTGCCCTCTTTCACAGAATGACTCTATGCCCCACATCATCCATTAACCAGCTTCACCCTGGCTCAACTGAACACATCGTAAAATTATTTTCAGTGTGAGTGAGAACCCACTTTTACATTTTATGACTTGTACAATAAAGAAACAAGAAAAACATGTACTTTATAAAATGATAAAATGCAGTAATATGAAGCTTTTAAGTTAATGGGACATACAAGGAATGGTGTCATTAACAAAAGGAGGAGGAGGAAGAAGAGGAGGAGAAGTAAAAAGAAATACATTATCATGCATTTAGTGCTGCTGCTGGCTATATTTGGGTCCACAGCACAAAGAATGGATCAAAACCTGATGAAACAAGAAATGGGCACATCTTGTCACTTTGTTCCTTGGAACTCCAAATGTCAGCAGCACAAGTCCAGAGAAATGCAAACAGAAGACCCAGACTTCAGGAAGGCTTAGCATCACAGCAGCCACGTGGGGATGGATGGTCTGCAGCAGGACCAGCAGCCTCAGAAACAGGTGTGAACTGTGAAGAGGGCTGCAGTGAGCAGATCAGCTGTTCCTCAGTCTGGTTCAGGTTGCACTCAGAAACAGGAAAGTGACGATAAATTTGCAAGTGCACAGGCACAAAAGGTTCTCACCGCAGCTGGTACACTTCATTCCACTCTTCACAAAATCAAGGGAACATTGTTGTTAAAAAGCCTTGTGATTTTCATCTTCTGAGAATAGCTAACAGTAACCAAAATGCCAGAAAGTAATGGTAAATTATAGATGTGTTACCATTTTTAAATCTACTGATTACGTGGCAGATAATAGTTCTCAGTAATAAAAAACACAGGTTTGGGAGCCAAAATGCCTGAATTCCAATCCTGCCTCTGTCATTTGCTAGGTGACCTTGGTGAAGTTATTCAAATGTCTTGTTTTTCAGTTTCCTCATCTATAAAAGGGGAATATAAGTAGTATATGTTGTATAGAGTTGTGAGGATAACTAAGGTGATTAATGCGAGTGCTTAGAATCATGCACAACTCATGCAGTAACTAACTCTTCAATGAGATCCTAAATGGAAACAACTACTCTGAGACCACACACACACACACACACACTTAGTGGAGACAGTGGATCTCTGAGAAGAATTGGATTTAGAATCAGAATATGACTTCATTATCCTATGAAAGAAATGCTTCAGGAAAAGCCACACTGCTCACAGGGCTTTAATGTTCTACAGTGGATCAGAAAACCCCTGTTCAGCACCTTGCTTCATCTCGCATCAAGTAAGGCAACTCTTGTTTCCCACTAGTGGTAACTTCTCAAATGGCAAGTCTCACACTGACTGCTCAACCCTTTCTTTACGTGGCCTTTCAAACAGCCTGGCAGCACATCACACAGAGAACTGCAATCATTTGTGGAGACAAGAAGTGAGCACTTTTGTTATACACCGTCATAGCTGTGCTCGTATAGCAGCATCACCTGGCGTACTTGAAATACCCCAAGCTAAAGCCACATACCTGTGACAGGTCAGACTCTCAGTGAGGTTGCAGGGGGCAGGCTGGGGTGGGGAGAAGTCCAGACACTGGTATGTTATAAACACGACACAGGGAATTGTGATGCACAGTGACGATTAACAACCACTGAACTGGACAATGCTTTTATTTCCCAAATAGGATAGTCGAGACAATAAAATGATGTGCTCAAGGTCCCAAGGCTCATGAGTGGCAAAGCCAGGATTAGTCCAAGGCATTTTTAAACCAAAGTGCCAGTGGTTCTCAAATGGAGCAAGGATTGCAGGAAGAGAGGGCCTATCAAAATCACATGGAATTCTTTTTGAAGAACCAAGTCACTGTCCACAACACCACAGCTGCCCTGTTTCACATCCCACCCCTTTCATTAATATAGTCCAAGGATCTGATATGATTCTAACTCATCCCTGCTGCTTAGCAAAAGTTCCCAAACATCCGGGCCATCTGAGATGTGCAGATCCTACTCCATGCTGAAACTGCAGCCCAGAATCTTTGGGAAGCGCCTCAGCTAAGTCTTACATGATTCTAGGTTTCAGAAATACATCTTGGACACCCAGGCAGTAAATGAGGCTATTAAAGTAGTAGCATGTCAGCCATGATGATTAAAACTTGGGTTAAGAATAGGCAATGATGAGGCTATCTTGAAAGTAGGGACTGAAGGGGGAGTGACACTAGAGCCCAGGGGGCAAAGCTCTGTACCAGTCATCTCAGATATGCCTCCTAGGCATGGCCAGGATTCAGGATGACCTCCTGAAATTCCCTTTTATAGCAGAAAATTTAATTGGAGTTAAGATTCCCTAGATTTCCCTTATTTTCTCTTTCTGTGCAACCTTGGTGTTTGTTTTATCATTGATGTATTGACATTGGATGTGAGGAATGGACGTGTGTAGTTTTGAGCAGAGCCCCTGGTGCCAAAGCTTTGGAAGAACCCTGACACATGAGTTCTTCATGGAGCAAACTGGCTAGCATTGCATTTTATAGCATATTGGGGTTCATAAGAGGAAGAACAAACACTGACTGAGGCCCTGAAGGCAATACCACTGACACGGCCCCCCTCATTTCTTAATAATAATCATTTCTGCTTAGCGGGGGCTGATTGTTTGGGGGATGGTGTATTTGGCTGAGGGTTCTGCTAAACTAGGGACACTGTGAATAATTTTGTAATTTAGGAGGACTTCAGCAAAGATAAGGTTGGGAATCAGTTTTGAGGCTTTTGAATACATACTCCCATGATGCAGGTGGACTCATGGTCAATGTTTCCTAGGATTCTTTCAGCCAGGCTGTTGCAAGATTTATCTTTTTAGCAGTCCAATTAATATGGAGAGTTCTATTTCACTGATGGTGGCATCTTTCTGGAACAACCGGTGGACTGGTGCAGCCACAATCACACCATGACCTTCCACTTGTCACTGTGATCTTCAGGAGACAGCAGTCTAGAGGGGGCTTCTCCCTGGGAGTCACAGATCCCTACTTCTCAGGGCAGCAGCCTTATGTTCCAAGTGTGCTGCAATATTAAAGAAAAAAAAAATCAGGCTTTGCTAAAAGCCTTCTTTTGTCTGCTTTCTAGCCTAGTTTGCCATCCAAAAGATTCTGCAGAGTTGATGTTTCCGTTCCTTTAATTCGGTGTTTGGGATGACACAACCCCAGCCCAGCTGTCTCCCCAGCAAAGGGGTGTGTGTAAATGTTGCCCAGTGTTCTCTGCTGCTTTTCTTTCTTTGGGTCGGAAGCAAGGCTGTCACACTGTATGTTGTTATTTAAAGGATATGCTGAGATGTTTCCTTTCTGTGGTGGAAAAGATCTTTTCAAGGGAGCCTCTTTATTCCTCTGACATTTCTACTCTTGAAAAGCTGACCCAGTTCCCGCACAACAACAAAAGAAGCACACAGAGAAAACAGATTCCCCTGGGGACTGATAAACCCAGGTGAACTCTGGCCAGCCTAATTTTCCTCAGAGAACTGGGCAGACTTCCAGCAAGCTGAGGAAGATCGTCGCATCTAAAGATATATGGACACATTAGAGTCTGCCCAGTTTTGAGCTGTCTTACAGAATTTGCCTTTGATAAGGGTCGACATGAGGGCATAGCCAATTCCACAGCCAGCCTGTGTCTGCTAATGTCTGGACATCTGGTCCACCAGTTGTCTCCCTTTTGGCCTAAAAGAGCCTACTGGGGCCTGAGGAATCACCCTGAGGCCTGGGTTCCTGAGTCAGTGTGAAGGAACCTCAGTGGCTTCTAAGACTCCCAGTACTGGAGCCAGCTCATGTTCACCACAGGTACTAGACTCTCCAAAAATTAACCCCACTTAGGGATGTGGAATCTGGGGAGAGGAAGGGGATAAATGGACACAACGCCAGGCCCTATACAACTCACACAGCTTTAAACATTATAATTATTTGTCTAATCATTGCTCGGAATATTCTGAATAGAAGTTTATTTAACTCTATATGCCACTCTTTTCAGATACTCTCTATTTACCAACAGCTCAGCTTTTCCTTCTCTGATAACAGAATTAGAGACTCAAGACCTAATTTCCTTCTCCTTTGTTCTCCTCTTTCTAGGGTGCATCTGAATTATAAAGCCACTACTGCTTTTGTGACTGGCCTGTAATTAGCTTTTCTAAGCCATATATTATTTGTTTGGCATTGTTATATACAATAACAATAGCAAAGAGGATGTGTGTTCTTCTTCAGGATGTGTGTTCTTTTTATCAGATCTGTGGACAAAGAACACCAGTAGAGGTAGCCTCTTGACTTATGTATGAGCTCCATATCTTCTCTTAGATAATAATATTCCCTATACATTTTCAGTCCTTTACATTTTCAATCAAATTCATTGCTTTCTTGAAGCTATCTCTTTTTCATTCAGTCATTCAACAAATGGTTTCTGTGAGTATGTGTAAGTATTGCCCCAGAAAATGGGAAAACTAAGACCCCCTGCTCTCTAGCAGGTGATGGTCAAGAGGGAAAGACCAACAAAAGATCATCAGAACATCATCAATACTAAATCAAGTACTAGGAGAAAGCTAGTTACAAAGTGCCTCAAGGGTAGAAAAATATCCCTCATTTTACCAGGAAAGAACTGGGAAAGTTTTACAAATGAGGTCTCACGTGTACTGAATCTTTAAGAATAAGTACGTATTTAAGAATAGCGGGCAGCGGTGAGGCCAACTAAAGAAGAAAGAACAGCACGTGTAATGTGCAGCATGGTCAAGATAGCGCGTGGGCTTCTGTGGAAACAGCTAGTGATTGAGTGAGACATGAGACTGGAGAGGTGCCCATGACAGGTCTGTTCTACATAGATAGTTCCGATGGCCGTGTGGAGAACAGGCCGGGCTGTTACTCTGACCCTCACACTCATCACTCAAACACAAACTGGGGGCTGCTGTGTGCTGGGCGGGCACGTTCTAGGTGAGAGCAGTAAAGCGCTGAGCAGAACAGTGGATTAACTTGTCACTTAGACTCCATCATAGTCCCTAGGTAAAGGTGAAAGTGAAATCAGAATTTTCCTCTGATTGAACCTGAATTAATTTTTTAAAATTATGCAGAATTCATGTCTAGCAGAAGGTAATAATGAGTTCAGTGACTTCAAAGCTATCAAATGTCCCCAGTGAGGAAATCTTAGCAATAATGATGGAAAATGTGTTTCATACACCCCCCCCCCCCAGACAACACACATTATTTATACACGTATATCCTTCTACCCTAACAGCAGATTTGTGAGTGGAAGAGGCAAGTATGCAGTGATGGCTATATAGTGATGGCACACCATCAAATCATTCCGGAGACAGCTTTAGCCCCTCTGACTTACATAGCCCACCCCTGCCCTAATTGTCAGGAAAAGCCACTTCCAGGACCATGCCAGCTCCACAGAGACCAAGGATCATTACGCCACCTCTGACTCTGTCTCCTTGTGGCATATCTATCACTCAGTCAGTTTTCCATGCGCCTACGTCATGTTTAGCTCTAAAGAGGAAACAGGATTATTTCATGCCTTCGCTGTGCCAGGATCATCTTCTGGCTTTCACATATGTCATTTCATTTAGGCCTCATAATAATCCTATAAGTATTAACATTCCTAAATTTATTTGAGTAAACTGAGGCTCAGAGAGATTAAATTGCCTGGCCAACACCCAGTAGCTTGTCCGTGACCTTTCTTTTCCATTAAAGGTATGTGGGTCAGGGGATAAAGCATGTGGGCTGGAATTCATCTTTAGATCTGTACCCTAGAGCTGGGGTAGAGATAGAATACTGGGTTACCTTGGAAAGTGTCTGACTCTTCCATAGTCTCAGTTTCTTTAACTGTAAAATGAGGATCATAATTTCAGAGGTTTATTAGGATTAAGTGAAACAGTGGTTATAATGTGATTAAACTTTTCCCTAGCATATAGCAAGTACTCCCTGCATAATAGCTACCCTAGAAAGTGGTTAAGTTGAAAATCTAGGGCTCTCTCTGTATCACTCCCATTGGAAACCTTGCTGAATTTCCTTTTCCATTTGTTAGCTCTACTCTTAATATCAAAAAGATGCCACTAGTTCAAGGCCAGAGTCTAATGGAGCATGAAAGAACAGCTTTCAGTTCTGAGCCACCAACTGTGATGCTTGTTATCCATAGTCCTACCCTCTCTCTCTTTCTGAAGCTTAGTCCCCAGTGGCCCTTAAAGATAAAGAGAGCAGCTATTCTGGGCCATTCAAAGCATGTGAGGACACCTTCTGTTATTGTGTGGCACAGGCAATAATCCAATCTCAAATAATACATAAAGCTAACTGTGGAGCCAGCTGAGCATCCAACATGTAATTGTTAAATGCCTACTTAAGCTAGACTCCAGTTGTACAAAGAATTCACTAGCCTGTCTACAAAGGTCTCAGGGTCAAGTCCAGAAAGACTTCAAGTGCACTAGCTTAATTCAGGGCACTCAGCATTGTGAGAACGTAGTCCAGGGACATACGAAACAAACTGGGGTTTAAGGAAGGTGCAGAAAAGATGGTCCTCCTGGCCACCACTCCTTTGGCACTGCCTTTACCACAGAGAGGGAAAAATGATCCCCAAAGTTCCTGAAGCCTATCAGCCTTGCACAAAGAGAGAGAATTATGACTTGGGGTACAAGTGTCCCACCCCAGCTTCCTGGGAAACTAGTTCAGCAGGAGGATGGCACACGACTGATACTGAAGACAACTGGCGAGTCCATCTACAAGCTTCAAAGGCAGCCGATGCTTGAGCTCAATTCATGTAACAGAGTGAATATTTCCCCCAAATTTCCTTGTTCTATTTGTATAGTTTCCTCCACTTAAGTACTTAGGCAGAGTTTAAATGTAAGATAAATGCTGTTGCTAATTTTCCACAAAGTTTCAAAATATGATCCTTGGTCAGATTGTGAAATGTCCTCCGTTCACTCTGGTGGAGAATCAGAGGTGAGAGCTGGCTGACGGGGAACGGGGGAATGCAGTGCCAGGACCTGCAACGTGAGTGCAGTTCACCCGGCTGTGGGGCCGCAGAAGGAGGAAGGCACATTCCAGGACAGCAGAACAAACGTGTGCTTTAAATGGGAGTTAAGAAAACTTGCATTTAGATTATTTAGATTCTTAAAAATTCTCCCAGTAAAACTTTTATCATATCTCAAGAAGTTTAGTTGCATGAGTGAAAGTGTATATTTTTCTTTTGAAGACTATAAAGCCCCAAGATGCTTGATAATACAATGCATTAAGGCCCGGGGCAGCAGTCACCTGCCATGTTTTAGTTTTTGCAAATGCACTGATTGTTTTGCAGACATTTCTTCATGCCCACTTTTATGCTTGGCTTTGTGCTGGGTGCTGCAGGCCTGTGGAAGATAAGATGTATTTTCTGAAAGGCTCATGTGTAGAGGCTGACAGAAATCTCACCTACAATTGGAAAAACTTTGAGCAAGTATATAAATCAAATAATGAAAAAGAATAACACTCTGAACCAGCATGGGGTAAATGCTGCATATAAATCTTTGCATTACTGCAAACCTCAAAGGTACTGCAACTACCCTCAGGTGCTTTGGAACCATGCCAAAATGCATAGTTTAGTTAAATACGCCTATCCAGATGTCGAGATAAAATTAAGGCATTTCTTGGATTCTGTACCAGAGAACTCCATACATATCTCTACAGGACTAAGTCACTTCCTAAAGTATTTAGTATAGTGTGAAAGGGCTGAGAGAGAGAGAATATCTGAGAAGCTGGAAATAACCCAGAAGTTAAAAAAGAAAAATCACAAAGAAAAATGACTAGATGAGACCCTTCTACTTGTAGGACAGGACCAAGCGAAAATGAAAGCTCTCCTAGGGTGGATTTAAACTAAAACTTCTACAGGCCCCTGGAAGCCAGAGGGAAGCAAGAGAGACTCCGGGTGCAGAGAGCATAAGAACTTGAAGTGAACTAGTGGGAAGGACCAGAGCGTGAATTCAATTTTGTACTTAATCTCCTAGTAAATTGGAATGAACTCTCATATCCCTAGACTTTAGGAATTTGGGGAACTTGATCAATATTTGCACCATTTTGCCACCACAGAATGCCAGAAGGCACATAAGATACTGGGTCTCTACCAGCATACTAAAGTTTATTGGGATACAAGTAACAAAAACTGACTTTAGCTAAAAGGGAATTTGCTTGAAGAGACAGAGGTAGCTGATTGAATGCAAAAGAAAGATGAAAAAACAAAACCTCTCAGGAAGGGCAAAAATCAAGAACCTCTTTTAGGCCCCGCCATTAAAATGACTCAAGTCTGCCATTGTCAGCTTTGTCTCCCTTGTCCCTGGGAGAATCTGTTAAGGCTGGGAGCAACTGTGCATCAGTTGTGAGGCCAAGAACAGGAACAGGGATACAAAATGGGCATGGCAGCTGTTGTCAGCTCCTATGTTTTAACAGTTGCCAGAGAAGAGGGTTATCCTTGTGAGCCAGCCCCACAGATTTCCGCTGCTTTCAAAGATGAGCTCTTTGGCCCTGGCCTGGTGGCTCAGTTGGTTGGAGTACCATTCTCATACACTAAGTTTGAAGGTTCGATCCCCAGTCAGGGCACATACCTAGGTTGCGGGTTCAATGCCTGGTTGGGGCATACACAAAAGGAAGCCAATCGATGCCCCTCCTCCCCTCCCTGTCTCTAAAATCAATAAATATATTCTTGGGTGTGAATTTTTTTTCAAAGATGAGCTCTTTTTTACAGCACATGTGTGTGATGAGTTGTTTCTGAACTCCACATAGAGAAAAGGAGAGAGGGTTTTTTTTTTTTTTTTAAGATTTTATTTATTTTTAGAGAGGGAAGGGAGGGAGAAAGAGAGAGAGAGAGAAACATCAATGTGCGGTTGCTGGGGGCCGTGGCCTGCAACCCAGGCATGTGCCCTGACTGGGAATCGAACCTGCGATGCTTTGGTTCACAGCCCATGCTCGATCCACTGAGCTACGCCAGCCAGGGCGAGAGAGGTTTTTTTTTTAATGTACATATTAGTGGAAAAAGTATTTGGGCTAACTCCAAGGAAGAAAATTGTTCAATATGAACTGTTTTACAAAAAAAAAAACTGTGCAATTTAGAACTGGTTATACTTGAAAAAAGGAGAATATATTTATATATATATAAATATTCTTATATTTATATAAGAATATATATATTCGACAGAGAATATATTTATATTCTCCTCTGTCAGAATGGCTAAGTTCTGTGTCTGTCCAAAAGACAAGGTAATTTCCTAACATCTTTGTAGAACTAGGATTTTGTGTTTCTGTTGTAAAATGTCAGCATTTCTCAAATCGTATCCATTAGATGTTAACTCACTGATCTATGAATAACAGAGTTCCATTTTCAAACAAGTTTGAGAACTGTAAGTTAAAGTTTGTGTTTGCTCTTGTATGTTTGTTTTTTGCTGTAGAATTTCTCAATTTTAATTATGAATATATAACCACAACTCTCCAAAGGGGATAGAATTATGACTGTAAGGTTTTCCAAATTCATTTGGTGAAGAATCTTTCTGTGAGGAGCAATTTGGAGCCCCATCTCTGAGCAACACCTAGTGCCATATTTAGGGGCGCTTGTGTTCCACAGAGCACACCCTGGGAAACATCACTATAGACTATGCCTTTGTATGCCTTTGTTGTCTCCATACTCTACAAAGGATGATCAACATATTAAGCTGCCTGCTTCCTTGATAATGTTTTATTTGATTCTAGGTTTGTTTTTACATAGCTTTTGGGGGTTAATTTCTATAAAATCAAATTCATTCTTTGTGGCATATACCCCTATAGGTTTTTAAAATTTATTTATGTTTAGAGAGAGGAGAAAGGAGGGAGAAAGGGAGAGAAACATCAATGTGCGAGAGAAACGTTGATTGGTTGCCTTTCCCATACCCCCAACCGGAGACTGGCCTGCAACCCAGGCATGTCCCCTGAACCAGTCACCTTTCAGTTTGTGGGATGACACCCAACCCACTAAGCTACACCAGTCAGGGCCAGTCCCATAGATTTTGAGAAGTGCACAGTTTCATATCCCCTACCACAGTCATGATACGGGACCATTCCATCATCCCTAAAATTCCATCATGCTGCCTCTTTATAGTCATTTTTTCCCCTTAATCCTAGTCTTGGACAACCATTGGTCTGTTTTCCATCTCTATAGTTTTGCCTTTCCACAATGTCATATAAATAGATATTATGCATTAAGTAGCCCTTGAGTCTGGTTCCTTCACTTAGCAAAATGCATTTGACCTTTATCCATGGTGTATGAAACAGTTTTTTTCCTTTTCATTGTTGGGTCATATTCCATTGTATGGATGAATTATAGTTTGAATATTCATTCCCCCAGTGAAGGAGATTATATACAGCCTTCTTTTTTTGTTGAAAATGATACATCAAAAAGAGCATTTGTTCTTAGTTAACAAATAAAGCATACTCTTGGGTGCTACAATATAAAAAGAAATTACTTCTCAGCAAAAGGAAATATCTGAAAAACTGAAACATGATTATATTTTTCTTTTGCTTAAGAGTAAAAGGCCATGGGAAGAGACTGGGTTTGTCTATATTACTACTAATCATAAAAATATCCCAAATAAATTCCTGTACAACTCAGAGGCTTCCCATAGAAGCAATCCCTGCCAGACAGGAAAACTTCAGTCAATAGGAATACCATATTGGAGAGTTATTGGTTATGTGGCCATGCACCACAAGCTCATTTGCAGCACAGATGAAACAGCTGTCTTAGAAGTAGGAGTTGATAGTCAAAAATGGTCTTTCCATGAGACAAATAAGACCAATAGAACATTACTTGTGAAGATCAGAATAATGCATTACTTTCTTGTTAGCTCATTCCATTCTGAATATAACCTGGGCTCTGCTGATCCTTGCAGAAATCCATTAGGACTGAATTTCCAGACCAGGTGTGTCTCATGCTGCAAGGCGAGACAGGCCACCCTTGGATAACTCAACTCAAGACAACTTGTCAGTTTAAACTCCCCATTCTACTGCTGCCTCTAAACAAACTATGATCAAGGGAGTTTGGCTCTACTCCTACCAACAGCTGTGCATTTCCCCCACGGTTTTAAAAGGAGGCTTCTGCCCTTGGTGCTGCATCCTCATAAGGAAAAAAAATTGGGTCTCAAAGCATCCCTGCAGACACAGAGCTACGCAGATACTTTTTGTGTATGCTGTTGTTTTGTATTGTTCAATGTACTTTGTGTAAGTCAAGTTTACTTCTTTGAACACCTGTGACAGTTTCTCCTGACACTTCTAGGACTCCAAAAGAGTAATTTCATAAAGAAGGTGTAAGATGCTCAGATATCTTATTTAAAGAGAAAGATGGTCTTATTTTATAGGCTTGTTCATTTAAAAACTATTGAACAAGTTCATAGGGTACAGACAGGCAATGAACTGGATAGACAAATGTCCCTGCCTTCACATCCCTTATAGATACAGGAGAATGGACATTTTTAAAGACTGTTTAATGGGGCTAAAAGCTGCAAAACTGACTTCACTGCTCTATTAGAGTGTCATCAAATTGTCTAACTTCTAGCAAATTTTCCAAGTAATAACCACAATAAATTGCTAGAATTTTGAAATAAAAATGGTTATAGACTTTAACTTCCTTCAGAACTACTATTGCTATATTTTCTCCTTAAAATTAAAAGTGTAAGAAAATGTTCTGATTCATAAAATTAAAGAAAAATAAATTTATAGTAGTACAGAAAAATACTGTTCATTTGGAATTACAGAATATATGTACCCAAGTGGCCACTGCATTCCCTCCACAAAAAATTCCTTAGAGATAGTTAAAACTCAGAGGTAAAAAGTAAAACACAGATTTTTTAAAAAAGATTTTATTTATTTATTTTTTAGAGAGAGGGGAAGGGAAGGAGAAAGAGAGGGAGAGAAACATCAATGTGTGGTTGCTCCTCACATGCCCTCAACTGAGGACACAGCCCACAACCCAGGCATGTGCCCTGACTGGGAATTGAACCAGCAACCCTTTGGTTTATAGGCCTGTGCTCAATACACTGAATACACCAGCCAGAGCTAAAAAACAGATTTATAGAAAATTTAAATAATAGATTAAATGCCTCATGATGTAGGTATTCCAAATTCTCTTCATTAAAAGGTGTTGGGAACTGCCCTGCCTGGTATCAGAAGCTGTAACCGCCCCCCACCCCAAGGCTAAGGCTGAGGGTGTGGCCTTGGACTGTAAACCAGCAAGGAGACAAAAGCTTATCTCCCTGGTAAAGCGCTGCTTCTGCTGCTTCATTCATAACTGAATCCCAAAGCTTGGTCAGTTAGCCAATGACGGATAAGATTCCCCAAGGGAGGAATGATCTAAGACAGCCACGATCACATGGGAGGACCCCAAGGAAGGACTTTGGGGGCTACAGCAAAAGGGGTGATGGACCCTTGCCCCTCCGCTTCAACGTAGCCTGAGTCTTCATTGTCTGTGAGATAATCTCCTAATCTCTTGGCTGCCTTACTTCCCTTGCTCCACCCAAGCCTGAAACAATGACAGGGTGGTGCAGCTCTGCACTGAAAAGGGCAGGTTCCCCGGGTGATCAGGCCTAAGAAAGAATATGTAAGATCCTATGAAACCTGCTTTGTTTAGAATGCTCTCAGTTAAATGATACGGGTCCAAGGAAGAAGTAAGTTTGTTCTTTAAAGTTTTACAGCTGTTTGACCCTGACTCAAAATAGGCCCTCAGACTTCCTTGTTATCTATTGTTTGACCCTTACTTCCTAGCAATGAGTAATGAGCTTTTACCTGAATTCTTATTCAAACGAAACCAATAAAAAACCTCTCCGGAGGGGAAAAGGGGCACTCTCCCAACCAGGGAGGGTGGCCAAGTGGTGCACTCCCCATGTGAGGAGTGGCCCTGCTGTTCCTATTCCCCCACAGGACCCGGTTGTCTCTGTGTATGTTTTTCTTGCGTGTTGATGAACATCCGCAGCCGAGATGGATACTGCTGGCTGGTATCCTCCACAGAAAGGGACAATGAGGACTGTGATAGTTTATTAATGAGCACCAGGACTTCTTAGTGTGGGCCCAAGGTTCTGCTGAGTTTCCAGGTGGAGATAAACCACCTTCCCCTGCAGCCTAAAGAAGGGATCTATCTCTACTCTACTGCATTGTGAAGATGCCAACTTTAGCCACATTATCAATAAGGAGATGATTAATCAAAAGGACGTGGGAAGATGTGATACTGAGAATGATGAGCAGTCCCAGGATCTGAGAACTGCAGAAGCACGACTACCCTGTACCTACCACAGACTGTGGTCTGCAGTAAGCCACAAGGAATGAAATCATGTCTCAGGTGTGTTGCTCTGAACCATGATTATCGTTCACTATATCACCCCTAAGAGGTTAAGCTGCCAGGTGTGGAGGTCAGTGCATGGTTTTCTTCAGCATAGAACTCACTGAGTAAGTTGATTTAACTAACTTTTAGAACAGATAACTTTCTCTGAAAAGTGTACATACTGTAAGATCATACACTCGATGAGGAAGAGTGGAAAGACCAACAGAATCAGACCCTATAGACCTGGGTCACCGTCACTGTTAAGATCTTCTGATGGTTTCCTCCTGGACTTAGGGAGCAGTCCAAGCTACTTAATTTGTTCCCAAATTCTTTTCCCTCCCTTGAAACACTTCTTTCAGTAACTCTAATGCCTAAAGCTCTATCCTGCACTGGGACCTTTCAATAGGCTATCCTCAGCACATGGAATGTTTTTTTCCTCCAGACCTACCCTTCAACTAGCTGTCTCAAGCCCTTCCACATCCTTTCAATGTCAGCTGAACTCAAGTCTCAGGGAAGCCAATGCTCACTCCCTGACTAGTTAGGATCTTGAGGCAATACTGTGGATTGACTGCCTAACACTCACCCCAAACCCCACCTACAGGTACTTCCCACTTACAAATGTTAAAAAACTAAACAAACAAACAAACAGACAGACAAAAACACATCTCTTGAACTCTCTTGCAATGAGGTCTGAATATGGCCTGTTTTCTGCCAGGTATGTGCATCAGTAACAGACTTGGCAGAGGAAGTGGGCCATGGAAAGCAGCACTGGGCAAAGGTGGGGAGAAAGGCAGATGGAGGGTGATGGGTCTGTTAGCCTTTCTTGCAAGCATGATTTCAGAGACATTTGTTCTTTTCCATTCAAGGTTCTCATCGTGGTCCCAGGATCTCTAACATCATAGGAACCTCATTATGAATAATAGGAGGAGGCAGCGGTAAGATTTCCATTAGACCCATCCGGTGGAACATGTGATGTTTCTTCTGTCTTTTGTAGTTCCTGAAGGTCTATTCCTAGCTTGGTTACTTGTCCCTCCTGAAGTTTCTGTAAGCTACTTATTACCCTCTAAAGAATTCCTTTTTTTGCAAACTATCTAGGGTAGACCTAGTTTATTACAATTAACTAATTAATGCAGACCTCCCATTCTACACCCTTGTTGTTCACCATAGTTTTTCATTACAGTATATATCACAGCTACAATTAAAGATGTGTTTAGTTGTTCATATATACCTGTCATTCCCACTGGACAATAAACTCTTTGAGGACAGGGGTTAAGTTGTATTTTCAGTACCTACCATCAGGCCTGGTACATAATAGGTGTTCAGTCAGTATCAGTGGATAAATAGGGGAATGAAGGAATAAATAAGTGGCTCTTTGTCCCAGCTTTATGCCTTATCAGACACTTTACCTTTAGTAACTCAGTTCACCTACCTGAGCCTCAGTGTTCTGAGGAGATATTACTCTAATTCACACGACATTGCGTACATCAAATATGAGAATATAAGTGGAAATGCTTTGTGAACATTTTATTTGGATGTTAGAGGTCATTATTCTATGCCATCAAGATATAAAAAGTAAAACAGACATAGTCAAATACTTGTTCTGACCTAAACTATAATGGATCTTTTATTTTCTTAATATTGAGAGTTTATAAAAGTCCACATATATGATACTAATTTTTATTTATTTTTTAATTTTTAAAATTTAATCTTTATTGTATTTTTTACATTATCTTTTAGTCCCCTTATACCCCTACCCCCCCAGCAATCACCACACTGTTGCCCATGTCCTTGAGTCCTTTTCCTTTTTGCTCAATCCCTCCAACCCATAGCATCCCCCACCCCAACTAGCTGTACAAGGGACTAATTTTTAAATTCCAGAGTCATCCTAGAAGCTCCCAGATGCCCAGAACTCTAAACATTTGAGCAATATTAAATTATAGTGATGACATGGCACTGCTCTTTATAGCAACCCAAGGTCAAATAAACATCTATTGGTATACATGGAAAGTCTTCTCTTGGATGATTCCAAAAAAAGTTGGGGATATAAATATTTATACAAAACTGAATAAAGACTCAGAATTTGACAGAAAACTGTACTTGAACAACAATTAAAATAAAAAAAGACTCAGAATTTATAAAGTAAATTATATACTACTTTGGAACCCAGTCTTCATAATTAAAATGGTACTTAATCTTAAAGTAAGTGCAATGAAAATTCTCTCATTCCTTTGGTTTGCCTATACATGCACTGAGTTGCACTGTGTAGAGCAAAGACAAGTATGCATCAATCTGTTCCTGAGCGGGGGTGTGTGTGAAGCTGGACTTACTTATTTTTCTCTCATATTTTTTCCATGGAAATAATTTTAGGATCTGCTTTGCCGCAAATTCCCCATTGACCTGCTTGGAAGGCTAGGTGAGAGATCTGAAGCCTGAGAAATAATGAAGGCAAAACACTTCATCTGTAACAGGGAAAGAACAAAATAATGGCAAAGAAAACTTGAACAGGCTTGTAAGGTAATTAGCAATTTTCAAATACAGCAACAGGCAAAAGAAACAAAAAGTAGAAAACGTATTAAAAGTCAAGCGAATGGTTTAGAAAATACAGCTGTAGGATCACACAGATTTTGACCATCCAAACCAAATTCAATTATCATGTCTGTGCTGCTTTTCTGTTTCCACCACTGAAAGGCTATTATTAGGTGCTCTCTCTCTTTTTCACATCTCCAAGTAATGCCTTCATGAAACATTCCAAAAAAGTAAACATTAGCTTTAGGCCATTTGATTACTGGTTTCCCAGAACGCTATGTTCTGTCCTGTTTCTCTCCATATTCCTTTAATATTAAAAATAGGAAATGACTGAAGGCAGTTGAATGGCTCTGCTTTGGAGGCTGTTCTCCCGGCCAGCCTCTCAAACATTGTTAGGTCCTCCTCCCTCCAAAACCCATTTCATCCTATTGCATAGACAGCCCCATGCCAAGCGGGGGGTGGGGGGGGGGGGGACAACCAGAAACCAAACATTCCTTTCCTTTCTACCAGTTACTAATTTTTTCAAAGTGCCTTTACTTTGTTTAGCAAGCTTCCTTAGCTATGGCTCATTTTAAGTAAGGCTTATTTTATTTTATTTTATTTTATTTTATTTTATTTTTGTACTAGATTAGCATCTGTATTGGGAGGATAAACGGCTATGAAAGTGTCTTTGAACAGGTGAAGTAAACAGGACCTGGGATAAGAAGCAAGCACCACATGACCCTCGGCAGGCAGCACCCAGGAAGTGACCTGGGCTGATAGAAGTATCAGTTATGTTTACTGCAGATACCACGTTAGTCATTTGCTACTTCCTTCAAGCTATGAGTTGCCCCAGGGGAAATGACATGTGCCGCGTCTTATAGTAGGAACCATTCCTGGGAGTTTCAAAGGGTAGAGACTCAGCTAAGAAGCCAGACCCATGTTCTCTTTGGCAGTGGAGGTGGATATGAGAACATGTAAACCTGTGTTCTGCACAGGAATTTTGTTTACAACCCTCGGAAGAAACATGGAGCAATGTTTATCCCAGTTAGTTTGTCTTCTCTCAATACGTTTTTCTAAAACAAAATGCAAAGGGAAAATATGAAGGAAAGCATTGGCTGTTAAAATTAAGCCAAGAAGGAACTTGACCCTGAAGCCAAATTTATTTTAACATAAATAATACTTCAGAAAACCTTGAATCAGACATCACATTCTCCTTTGTGCTTCGGTAACATTCATAAATGCACTTGTACACAGGTATAATTGCTGGACACAAAAACTATTTCATCTTTTTCTCCTGAAATTTAACATTATTTCACATATTTCTATGCATCCCTTTTTATGTGTCATCATTATCCTTGAACTTGTTATTTATAATATTGATTCAACACTCATTCTTTCACTTGCTGAATCATTCAATAAATATCTAGGGGTGCCTCTACATTCTAGAGGCCTATATATAATCACAAAAGGATCCTGAAATATAACACACTAGTATTGTTTTTCAAAAGTCTTAAAACCAATGTCTTCATATTTTATTTATTTTGCAAAGTCCAACTTCTCTATTACTAAATTAAGAGACTTTCTTTTTCCTAAAGAAAAAGAGAGCATAAAGTACAAGATCTCATTTCACTTTTCTGAGTCTTAATTTCTTATGTAAAATGAGGAAGGGGTAAATTTGACTTCTCAGCTCCCCTCCCTCTCTGGAATTCTATGGTCTGGGTTAAGAGAAAAGACATGTATAGTAAAAGGACAGCAAACTCACAATTATTAACAACCACACCTAAAGCAAAACCAAAAGAAACTAAGTAAACAACTAGAATAGGAACAGAACCACAGAAA
Organism: Phyllostomus discolor; assembly: GCF_004126475.2. Taxonomy (NCBI): domain Eukaryota; kingdom Metazoa; phylum Chordata; class Mammalia; order Chiroptera; family Phyllostomidae; genus Phyllostomus; species Phyllostomus discolor. The sequence continues at coordinate 76,886,253 of NC_040907.2, read as the reverse complement.
TGGAGGGCACATGGAGGGCTAGCAGCAGGGGGGTGGGAGGAGGAGAGAGGGGAAAAAGGTATAGAGAATAAGTAGCATAGAATGTAGGTTGAAAATAGATAGGGGGAGGGCAAGAATAGTACGGGAAATGTAGAAGCTAAAGAACTCACAAGTATGACACATGGACATGAACTAAAGAGGGGGAAGGTGGGTGGGAGAGGGGGTACAGGGTGGAGGGGAGTGAAGGGGGAAATGGGACAACTGTAATAGCATAATCAATAAAATATATTAAAAAAGAGAATAGTAGCAACATAGCATGTCATTCCACTGAACATATTACGATTGCCTTCTGATTCATTACACTTTATCTAATTCACCAGTGACAAACAATTCAGCAAAAACATAAAATTTGTGTCTTAGAGTCCCTCTCACTGTTTAGTTTCAAGTGTGAAACTTCAGAAACTGAGACCAGGAATTGGGGTACTGGGAACAAAGCAACAGCTATAAAGAGTACAATTTACTTTTATATTTCTTCACTATGATAAGGAGAGACCAAAGAGGGCTTTGAGAAAACTAGAAAAATACCACTATGTGATTCAAAGAGAAGAGTGAAATATGTTTTCTCTTTAATAAGTACGATTTTATTTTCATTCCAGACACCTATGAATCCAAAGTTGTATAATCAAAAATGTTCTTGGCACTGGTTATTCTTGTCTGAGCCCATTCTGATGCAGTTCTGATTTCCCACTGAGATCTACAGGTGATCAAGAGATCAATAATTCCAAATGGTGTTTTCACAGGAGCATTTCCTTCTACAGCACATAAAATGCTCTCTCTTGAAGACAGATGGACAGAGTCTGCAGGACCCTGCTTACTCGAGAGAAACCGTCTTTGAAAACTTTTGACGACCAGCGGGATAGCACGTCTGTTTCTATTTAAATGAGCTCATTATAGTTAATATTTTTATGGCTTCCAAGCAGTTGTTCAATCACTTCTCAAGTGTGATATGTTTTAATCACAAGTGAAACACTTTATGGCCCAAATATTGCTAAAACCCCATTGTAGCTCTATCTTTTTTGGAGCAAGTTTTCTGAAGCAAGGCACTTTTTAAAAATGGGGGCATGGTGTTTTCACTGTATTTTTTGTTTGTTTGTTTGCTTGTTTACTGAAATAGATACAAGTGGAATAATAAAAAGTTTTCTACTTTCATAGTTCCCTTTCTTTGGTAAGCCATTATCTGGTCTGGCTTAGAGGATTTTATTTAATTGACTCATTTAAAAGACACAGTACATCTAGCTTTTCTGACATTTTATTGACCAAAATTATCTAGCAAATGGTGCTTCGGAGTTGAACCAGCAAAATGATAGTTGATACTTACAATGATGATAGAGGACAAAGGTTTTTGAACTGTAAGCCAAAAAGTCATATGGCAATCAGAACGGTCACCCTGAGTCAAGAAATGTCAGAAAATGACACTCTCTGAAGAGAAGGAAACTCTTCTTATTGTGGGACTTTAGAGTATGATTCACACTAGAGTTATGGGGTTCCTTAAGATGTTATTAAAGAGAAAATTTAGTCAGTGAACCTATTGGAATGAACAGCCATGGAGGGTGACATGTGATGGGGTGTTCCCAGGGCAAATGGACCCGAGAGGCATGTGTCTAAACATAATCCAGACAGGAGAAAGTTGAAGAGTAGGAAGAGCTTACTGCCTCCTTTCCAGTGCAGAGACAAAGCTCACTGGACTGCCAGAACTGCTGGGGTTTGTGCCAAGTACATACATATAATTGTCACCAGCACTCCATGGAAATGGCCTTCAGAGCACTCAACTCCCTGTGTTAATGTTGACTAGCCAGAGAATCTTAATTTAATTTCCTGGTAAAAGAAGGGATTAAATTGATTGAGCCAAGCAAATATGTCATTTCATTTGGTGGTAAATAATGATTCTGTATACATTAGTAAATTGACATTCAGGTACAGATTCACCTTGTGCAAGCTGGATGACCGCTGGGTGACCGATGTAGGGGCTTACAGTCCTGATTGCCACTATGCAGCAAAGCCCAGCGTAAATCGGTGTCACCTCCCTAATTAACAGAATTACGGTGATGGCACCAAAGTATCGTAAGCCCCTGCATTCATTACCCAATAGAAGCTAAATAATGTTAAATGGAAATTGTGTCATATTCCTTAAAATGCATGATTAAATAATAATACTAATACCTCATAATTATTAAGGTAGTTATTGCTAAGTGACATGTGCTCTTTTAACTTATTTATGTGTATTATTTTTTAAAATCCTCACCACATTTCTAAGAGTATCTCCATTTTACAGATGAGACAATGGAAGCATAGAGAACTTAAATAAATTGCCCAGGACCACACAGCTAGTAAAAGATACAGTAAAAATTTGAACCCTGGTAATTTAGGTCTTCAGTCCATCCTCTTAATCACCAGACAAAAACTCTACCTTAAGTAAATGCTTTATTGAGTAGCCTGTGTCATTCTTCAACCAAACCAGACAAAATTTTACTAAGTTAAACAGGTGCCCCCATTCATAATAGCATTCGCTAGCATTTCTTTGCCCTCTTTTGACTTTGGTATTCAGTAGTATATCTTTTTTCATGACTCCAGTGTTTCTGAGGTCAGAATTTTCACATGTGGGGCAAACACTTTTTTCCAGATCAACCCCTTGACTTCCAACCACAAGTTTACTGCGAGCAATTAAATACTCTGCAATGCAAAGATCATGGTTGGGCCAGAGAAAGCAGGGCGAGGGCGGAACCTGGCTACAATTCTTGTTTGTTTTTCTGTGTGGATACCAAGACTCCACGGCCAGCAACTTTCACCTGTTATATCGTTTTTCTCCTTTGCCAAGTATTGACCCTGGGAGTGTTAAACAAAAAACTTTCTTCTTTGCTGTTCTTGAAGCAAACACACAATTAAAACACAGGTGTGTTTGTCTCACCGGACTCTTTGCCATGGAAGTTTTAAGCTATTGCCCAGGGAGAGTAATGTAACCTCACTGTGGTGCTGAACGATACAGATGGGGAGATGTAAAGAGAAGCACTGACCTCAGTGTGTGCCCTTAACAATGCACTCTGCTCAGCCTGCAAGAGGCACCTGCACAGGAGAGTGTGTAGAACAGGTGCTCTGACCATAGGCATTGTCTAAGCAGGTGGGTGTCTCTGAAGGGGAGGACCAGTGTAGCCAGGCCCAGCCAAAACGGTGGAGACCTCCATTTGTTTCTAACTGGCATCACTCAGGGATCTGGGCAGTCGTTAGCCCAGGTTAGTGAAGCAAGGACAGAGCAAGAAACCAGCTAGCTGGGAGGGACAGGATGTTTTCCATAGTGCAACTTTTACTCCGTCATTAACTCATTTATATAAACACACTCTTACTGATATGTTGTTCCAAGAAAGGATCTATCTCTTGCTCTCAACAACCCTGTAGCCTAGCTCAGAAATCTAGGTCAGAAGAAACTAAATTGCAAACAGGAGGCCCACCGAGGAGTAGGAAGACAGTGACAGTGATACAGGCAACGTGAACAGTGTGGGGCAGAAACAGGTCAGAGAATGTCCAGTCCAGGAGCTCTGCTTACAAGAATGTCTGCAAAGACAAGAAGACCACTGGCAAGGTCAAAAAGAGTCAATTAAATTTAAAACAGCTAGTGTGTCACCTAACAACAGAGGCTGATCCTAGAACAACAGGCTGTGGGCTATCAGCCTAAACTGAGCTTCCTGCTGCAGGGCAGCCAAGGTTCCACAGACCTGGAGTCTGGATTTAAGGTGGTCCCACACTTGGGGGTAAACTGCCATACTGAGGCAGGGGGAGGGGGAAGTGGGCAGGCAGTGCTGATGGTGCATTTGAAATTCATAGGATAATATGTATTCTAGGCATCAGATTAACTTTTCTTTAAATGCTTATCTGCTGGTGTTAAGATGAGTTTGCATTCTGAGAGCACAAGTCATGGCAGAAAAATGTGGTCCAGAGGAGTCCTGCACAATGAGAGGAAGGGACAAACTCACACAGCTAACCTGCAGCTAATAATCAGTTAATAGAAAATTAAGGGTCACTAATACAAATACAAATGCATTACTGTATTATACATCCCACATATAATACAGATATACACCTGTATGATTGGTGATATATAAAGACACACAGACAAAGATATGGCTATATAATCTCCAAATAGACTTGGCTTCTACTCTGAGTTTCATGACTCTTCCTGACATTGCCTAACCATAGAAAGCTACATAACCCCCCAGCAAACTAATTTTTGCCCATTTTACAGAAAAAACAATTTGTTTGTTTGTTTTTAAGTAATATTAGCTTGCCCATTGAAGATTTACTGTGAAGAATAGCTAGATTAGCTAGATGACAAGTGTTAAGCAAGTAGCATGATGCTTGGCACATATTAAGTGCCCAGTAACCTCGAGGTATTTTTGTAACTCAGTCCTCTCAGTCAATAACATTGAACTTGGTGAGGGTTAGTCATCCAAGATCTGGTCCCAACCCTTGCAGTTAATTAACAAATTCGAAGTCCACCCCAGAAGCAGATAGAGGACTTTGCTTAGTCCCAGGGTTTTTTTTTTTTCATCTCATGGTACAGCTCTCAGGGGGAGGCCTAGTGCCAGGGGTGACTTGGGGATCTAAGGAAGCAGGTGGATTGCTATGCCCATCTGGCAATGGCAGTGACTTCCAAGACTGACAAGCCACACCCATGCAAATGGTATTAAACTGAGCGCTTGAATAAGTCTGACACACACACACACACACACTCAAAACTGAGTGCAGAAGTATCTCATATCCTATTGCAGGCACTGCTTGGATTTCTATACTCACCTTAGCTGAACTGAATGGAAGGCTACTTGATACCTGTGAGGTGAAGGCCAGCTGGGTAAAGAGCCCTGTGCTTGCAAATAAGAATCTCAGCCTTGGTATTGAGCAGAGAGGGCTACAAAAATGTATAGATCCAGGATTTGGGTTGTTTCCCATCAGAATTATTTTTCCATGAGGTTTGTAGCAATTGCCCCCTTTTCCTGGCTTTATCCACCCCCACTCCCTGCATCCACCATGAAATAACATTGACTGCTTCTCTCACGGTCAGTCAGGTCGCATATCAGTTCTCCTAAGGTGGAATGTCACGCATGCTCCTTGTTCTTCCTTGCAAAGTGCAACCCTGCCGCCCTCTGTAGCCAGCTCTTTATTTCCTCCATTTTCCCATCAGAAACAGTGAACTGCATTTCCTGCTCAGACGCTGAATTAATAAATTACAAATGTCTGTTGTTAAAGATGTGGAGGTTTTGACAAGTGATTCAGTTGATCACAAATGCAAGGTTGTGTCAGGCAGAACCTGTGTTCTCAGGATGTAAGAAGGTAGATCAGCCCTGAATGTGAAAAATACACAGGCAAGTTTGATGAGCTGAAATTCATGGCAGCACTCCTTACTATTTCCTGAGGTCCTAATCAAAGGAACATCTTAACTGGTCCCACAGGGAGATGGAAGATGAAAGGCGCTGACACTGATGCCCACTCCACCTTGCCTCATCACAACTTTTTTTTCACTCCTTCCTTTGCCTGTTTCTGAAAATATCTTGGCAGGTAAGAATTAGCAGTAGGATGTTATTTGGTCAAAAACAAAGATCCACTGCATAATGTGCCATACCTTTAAAATTTTTAACATCTATTAAATTAAAATCAAGGAAATTGACACAGATAGGATGAAAGAAGATACAGCACCTCTAGCTTATGCCAACTAAAAATAAGAATTATTAATGAAGCTCGGCTTTCTTCTGCTGTGCACATTAATTATTTATGATAATAATACTCTGCACTGCCATATTAAAGAATTTTCTTTACCCAGCTTCCCAGAAAACTCTATCTTCAAGGGGGAAAAAGGAACCTCAACATGTTAAAACCACAAAACAATACATTCCTCTCGGTGTATTTATTATACTGGAAGATGAATATAGTCTTGGGTTATTAAACTGGAATGAAAAACACATCTTATTAGAACTAACATGGTGATTTTTATTCTCACTAGTTTCATATAAACTTAATGATGCAGACTGCATTTTTATGCTCATCTATTTTAAAATGGTGCCTGGAGCAAAAAAAGCTTCCATTAATGCCAGTTTGGTATTTCAAATACAATTTGATGCAATTTACTTCAAATATATGTGAACAGAGAAGGATAATGCCAAGTGCATTTTCTAGATTCAAATATGGGTTAGCTCATGGCAATGAATTGTTAAATCTAAGTTTTTTAACTTAGAAAAAGGAAGAAATCTTCTTTCAGTTATAAGATATAAATAAAAGAATCTATTAGTTTTGAGGGGAGAAAGAAAAATGGTGGACTTTATGATAAAAGACTAGCTTTCCCTTGATTCCAGGTTTCAGTATTCATCACTTATAAATGGATAATAATGCATATCCCTCCAGTGGTATGCTGTTAACTAAACCCATTGTTTTCCTATGTCCACATATCATAGCGTTATATTCATGGGTGTGTCGATTGTGCAGTTTAGAGAGGTTTGGTATGTTTTAAGCTTGGCAGATAAATATTAAATTATTTTAAAGATTTCTGAATCTTGAAATTTTCTCTCAATGATTTTTAAAAGGACTATATTTAAAAAAACTTTATACAATAAGTTTAAACATTAGTGCCCTAACAGTTGCTTCCAGAAATAAGTCAAGCCTGACATTGTTGTACGAATATCAAAAGGGAAGTTTGTGCCGCTTTCTCCTTTTTCCTTGTGGCCTCTGTGTTTGCATGCCTGTGCACTGCCCAGCGTTGATGCTGGGTCAGTGCCCACAGGAGGCTTGGCTGGTGGGTCTTCTGGAAATGCCCAGAAAGTCATCTCGAGGCACTGCTGTTGTCCAGGGTTCCTCCCCTACAGTAACACTCTCAAATGAGATTTCAGAGCCTTTGCTAATTTGAAGGACTGAATCTTCTGTGGTGGTTTCCAAAAACAAATATGGGCTTTGCTGTTCTATCTTCACTCTGCTTCCTGTTTGAAATTGATTTTAAAGGGCCAACCATTCATTGCTTTGAGCTACAAAATGTCCCTCTTACTGTAAGAAGGATGTCCCAGTATTAGAATCTGTTTGTTTTTCAGCCCCGTGGCACATCCTTGTGCCACATAGACATTGAGTAGTTCTCACCTGGGGCTGCTTGCAGAGGGTGGAGCACTGTGAGGAGGGCAGGAGGAAGCCTGCAGGGCCTGCCATGGGCGTGAGGCATAGACAGCAACCCTCACTCTCCCCTTTCTGAATTCTGCAGGGAAGCAGCCTTGCTGTGAAGTGTCTGGGATTGCTAGAAGAGGAAAAATATCCCTGCTTCTCCATAGGGTGCTGGGTGAATTCCAGGAAGTGAGGCACCTGCCCGGGTTAAAGAAACCCAGAAATGTCTATGCTCATTGCTGCTGGTGGCTTCTCTCTCAGCACCTCTGACACACATTCCCAAGGGCTGGGATGCCTCTCAGGCACAGAGCTTAAAGAATAAGTCCATCGCTGTCAATGACTAGGAACTCAGAGAGTGGGTATCGTGATAGTCTTCTAACAGGTAACAGTCTGGAAAGGAGAAAGATACCAGTTTGGGAACGCAGTCTGTCACTGCCTGGATTTAATCCAGTAAGCAACAGGGAACCTCTAGCTTCAGTTTCCTTGTGTCCCAGGCTGGAGCTGGAGATGGGAGTGGGGAGCAGAAGAGAAGCTCTGATGGAGAGAAAGAGATAGGAGAAGACTGGTTTTTACATTTTGTAGACATCTCAGCAACCAGTAAGTGTTCTTCTTTTGTTGCCACTAACATAGGCAGTTCTTAAGAAAAATAAACAAGACTATATTTCAGAGAGACTAATACATTTCCAGGAGTTCTGGTTATGTGTGTCTCTGCCAAGGCCCAACCCCCCACCCCCACCAGATACACCATGGGTTCTTCTGTCCCCTTTGCCCTTTCACAGAAAAAAATATTTTTTAAAGTTCTACAGAAACCTTTAAAAGTATATAATGACTCTTTAAAAAGCTACATAGCTTGCACCTTCAAACTAGAAACTAGGAATGACTCTGTCAAATATTTGGGTCTTGGTCTGAGCCCAGTAAGAAAGCCCCCTGGAAGGGGAGAGGGTGAGAATGTTTTCCTATTTTTGTTCACCTTCCCTTCTCCTCATTAGCTGACAGACGAGCAAATTGAGGCCCATCAAGGTCAGGTAAGTATTTTTAAAAGCGTATGAAACACGTTTTATACAACCCAAGACACATGCACAGAGACACACAACTAAAACAAGTTTTATAAAATGGTATTTACCCTTTCTAAAGATGAGGATATGCTGATATTTTCTATTTTATCGATTACAATTTAAAGAACTCAGTTGACTGGACAACCCACTACTGGGTCATGATGCTTGGCTTAAAAACCCTGGAGTCACAAGGACTAGCCTCAAGGCTTAAAATGCTTTAGGATTTTTCAGAGTCCCAGTCCTGTCTTCCATTTCCTTGTAATTGGGGGAGAAAGTGTTACTGACTGACTGGCGAAGATAATTTTGAGAAAGGAAACTGTCTTTCTCTACTTTGTGTAAAGCATGTAAGGACAAAACAAAAAAAAAACAAAAACAAAAAAGCCAACACTGTTTTGGATGAGGTATGCTCAGGAATTTGGAGAAGGGAAAAACAGAAAGAGGGACTGATAACATGGTAGGAGACCGAAGCCCGAGAAGGAAGGTGTCTAAAGGACCTTTAAGGACAGGAGTGTCCACTGCACATTTTAAATTGATTGCCTTACACTAATGTATCTCCTTCTGTATCCTTGAACCACAGTAAAGTCTGATGCATTCAAGTAGTGCTCGTGGTGGGTAAAAAATGAAGGAGCTCAGCCATTAAATGGAATGCCAACTCTCCCAGTTCACCCTCTGCTGACCCTACTGTGCAGGAATGAGAAGTCCTCTCAGGGGTCAATATCCATACATTCTAGAGAGTGGCTACTGGCAACACCAGAAGCCAGCTGTGTACTGGAAAGCAGAAAAGGAAGAGGGTGGTGCTTTGATTATGATGTGGCCTTGGCAAGCACGTTGATCTTTCTTGGTGAGAACTCTGACATATATTTATTTAAGTAATTAAGGGTTTATGTATTATATTTCTTCTTTTCATAGTTACCATATGTCATAAATCAAAAGCTCCTTCTTTAAACAAGTTGAAATATTCTTTATTTTAACAAATATCTTTTTCTTGCATTTTAGTATCAAGTGAATTATTTTTAATTTACTGTTTCCCAGCTTTATTGAGACATAAGTGACATGTAACATTATGTGTGTTTAAGGTATACAATGTGGTTCTTGTCTCTTTGGAATCTGGCCCTTGAGACTTCCCTTTTCGGAGTTCTGACTAGACCAGATTCATGTAGCTAACAACTAAAGATTAGGTTCTCGTGCTTATCTTCCCAATGCGTCTTTGGGCACTTTGAGGGCAGGTGTTCTGTCTTTTCACCTCGATGTCCCAGGGCCCCTCAGCTCTTGCTGCTTTCCTTTCCTGGCCAATAAGGCAGCCCCTGCCACACAGGAGCACAACATAAATAGGTGCTAACGACCCTGTCCTTGAGGATCTGCTTCTAAGTCTGGTGGCAGGATTGGCATTTGTGAAATGAAGGTGGCTGATACAAAGCAGAATACAATCAAGTATCTGATGCATGTATTGTGAAATGACTACCACGATAAAGGCTAGCTAGCATACCCATCAGCTCACGTTGATAATGTGTGTGTGTGGTGAGAACTTTTAAGATCTAGTCTTTCAGCAACTTTCAAGTGTACAATACAGCATTGTCAAATATAGACATCACGCTGTACATTAAGTTGACAGAACTTACCACTCTTATATTGGAAGTTTGTACCTTTTGACTATCTTCATCCATTTCTACCTCTCACTCACACCACAACCACCAATCTACTCTCTACATCTGTAAATTCAGTTATTGAAGATTTTACAGATAAGTGAAACTATACAGTATTTGTCTTTCTCTGTCTGACTTATTTCATTTCTCATAATGTTTTCAGGGTCCATCCGTGTTGTTGCAGTGGCAGAATTTCCTTCTTTTGTTGGCTGAATAATATTCCACCATATACCTCACATCTTCTTTATCCATTCAGTAGCTGATGGACATCTAAGTCACCCTTTGACCCTTTGTCTTGGCTATTGTGAATCATGTAATGATAAAGTATGAGTTCCTTCAAGGCAATAATTTATTTCCTTTGGCTATATACTCAAAAGTGGGATTTCTGAATCATAAGGCAGTTCTATTTTTAATTTTTTAAGGAACCTCCATACTGTTTCCCATAGTGGCTGTTCCAATTTACATGCCCACCAACAGTGTACCTGAGTTCCCTTTTCTTCACATCTTTGGCAACACTTGTTTTTACTCGTCTTTTCGATAGTAGCCATCTCAACAGGTATGAGATGATGTCTCATTCATTTGCATTTTATTTGCATTTTCCTGGAGATTAGTGATGTTGAACACCTTTTTAAGTACCTGTTGGTTATTTGTATATCTTACTTGGAAAATATCTATTCAGGCCTTTTGTTCTTTTTTAAAATCAAGTAATATTATTATTTTTGCCACTGAGTTATATGACTTCCTTATATATTTTTAGTATTAATCCTTTATCAGATATATAATTTGCAAATATTTTCTCCCACTCAATAGGTTACCTATTCATTTTGTTAGTTTTCTTTTGCTGTGCATAGTTCTTTAGTTCAATGCCCCACTTGTTTATTTTTGTTTTTGTTGCTTGTGCTTTTCAACGAATATGTACTGAGCATGTTTAGCTGTTGGGCACTGTTCTAGGGACAGTGGACATAAACAAGGCCTAGCTTCTACACTGAGTGCTGATTATATTCTAGCAGAAAAAAATATGTTTAAGTGTCCAAACTACTTAAAAGTGGTAATTTCCATAAATATTGCACTGTGGGATTCAAAGAGGTATAGGTTATTTCTCAATGTTGAGATCAGGGGAGACTTCATAAAGGACTGGGGGCTTCATGGTTGGGTAGTATTTGACATTCAAATGCTGGGAGATAAGAGAGAACCCAGCACTGGCAAAGGGATTAGAGCAAACATGTGAGATCAGTATAGTAAGATGTAAAATTGCTTTTTCATCTTTGTTTTCTCCATGCCCAGCAAAAAGTAGGTGCTCAATGAATTAGTTTGTTTATTAATAATAAATAAAAGTTTGGAACCTAATTTTGGGCACCATTCATGGTAGCCTAAGAGCTCGGGCTTCATCCTCTAGGTTTTTTTTATAGCACGACCAGAACCCTGCCTTAAGAAGATGAGTTAGACATACTTGGAAGGGTAAGATGGAGAATTAGGGAGTGAAAGGCTAGCAAAACAGTCCACTAGATTTTTACCAGGGTGAAAACAATGAGAACAAAGGGGCTAGCAGTGAATTAAAAACACATTTTAAAGGTGCAGTCATAAGAATTATAAACATCTAGGTATGGGCAAGTAAAATGAAGAAGTCTTAGATACTGAGCTTGGATGGCTGTTAGAAAGGGAATGTCAATAAGAGAAGTTGGTCTGATAGTTTAGATATTGGAATATGGCTGTGCATATTCATAGCAATAAAGAATGGCAAGGTCCTTTAGGATGGTGACTTTCTATGCATTCCCCTTCCTCCATTCCTTCTGATTAGCTATCTGTGAGGAAAATAACTGTGAACTGTTCTCCTAGGAGAAGGTGAAAGGTTTACACTGATTTATCCAACTCTTTAAGAGATTCAGTAATTCAAAGTTACTCGAATTAGGAGTAGACTCTAAGTCCATCAACAAGCAAAGTTAAATGGCTGATAGAGAGAATTAATTCTAAATTCGAACGTTTTTGTCCCTGAATAAAAAAGCCACAGTCTAGTGTTAAAATTCCAAAAGAAATAGAAGAAAATAAAGAAGTCACTGAAATTTACTGAATTAGATCTAAGTTGTTAACTAGTTATTCACCTAGTTTGATAGATTTTTCTCGCATTGATTTGGCCTCCCATATCTGATTTCTTATCAGAATTATCTAGAAGATTTTAGAACTGCAGATGCCCTGCCACCACTCTCTAGAATTCTTATTTAGTAGGTCCACACTGGAGCCCAGAAATCTGAGAAAAGAACCACAGTTTCTTCAACAGTCCTTCATTCAACATAGTACTACGTGTTAATTTTGGACACCTGTCTCTGCAGTAGTTCTTTATCAGACATACTTTTATGTTACCTGTTTCTTTTTCTACACACCATCTAAAAATGCTCTGAGTGGAATACGGAAAATTTGGCATTCTAAATGAACTCTTTAGACAACCAAATTTTGTAACTGTAGTCATAGGGAATGTTAATTACCCTATGGGCCCCAGGCAACTACTGAAATCTTAAATCAAGGGTTTATTTCTGCTTTTGCTAAGGACTTTGCCATCCAGGATTTGTAAACTTAGTTACTGTTGTTGTTATTTTTAATTCAAATGGCAAATTGTACATTTACTTCAGCTAAATTGTATGTTTTTGGCTTTTTCTCCTGGTGTGAGTTAAGTTGTAGCGGTTTTGTTGATCCCCTCCATCATCCATTGAATGCATGAGCTCTTTAGGCTTTCCACCGTCTACAGACTCGATAAGAATACCCTCTCTGTCCTCATGCAAGTTTTTAATAAAACATGAGGAACAGCACATGGTGGAAAGCAGCATCCAATGGGCATATCATTAGAAATGTTTATCTATAGCCATACCAGCCCATTAGCCAGCACCCTCCGGAGCCGAATATTTTACTAGATAATGCACCTTGGAGCTGGAAGATAGCTTGCCTTTGGAGAGCCTTTGCTCCATCCTGCTGGTGTAGTTATGTTCACCAATAATTGTTTTAATATTAAAATCTAGAATCTGACCTGAATTTTAGGTCACAAAGGGTATACTCTTCCCAAAATGGGTACTGGTTGCCCTCAGTCCAACCATGCCTTCACAGACAGTCTGTACAGCTTTTCTGAGAGCTGACATGAGTAAAGATACAGATCGTGGCCATGTATGTGACGGTCATTTTACTACATATGACCATTTTATTACATGGTCATATGTAATAAAAGCATTATTACATGTGACCATGTAATGATGATTATTTTCCTTTGTGTGAAACCATCACACCTATCCAGAGATCATACCCCAAACCTTGACCTGGTCAGGGCTATGCTCCCTCCACTGAACTGGAATTCATCCATTCAAACAACCTTGGTCAATGAAAAGACACTAACAAAGTATTCTAGGTTTATTCGTTTTGTCTCTTACTACAGTAAATTGTAGCCATAGTATCCATTTTTGTTGATTATTACTAAACATTTCTATTATACCATATTTGCAAAATGTTTATTATCCACAATAAAAAAATAATGTATAAAGGAAAATTAAGATACAGAGAGGTTATTGATTTGTTCAATGACGGAGAAAGATATTTTTTTAAGCCTGTGGTTTAGACCCTACATTGGCAAACTAGCTTGCTGGACAAATTTAGCCCAAAGTCTGATTTTTGAGGCCCATAAGTTAAGGATTGTTTTTCAAAAAGATGTTATATAAGTACACACATAATAATTCTGAGTTTCCTATACTTAACCATTTGGCCTTTTACATAAGAACTTCCCTATTCCTGATTTAGAGTAGCCAAATTTTATCATGAAACTGTGGCAAATCCACTAAAGTTTTTGATAGTTTACACTTTTACCTTTAAAAACAAGCACTAAGTTAATACTTCTCACTTCTTTGCTACTGAACAATATGTTAAAAGCAACCCAATATATTCAGGGCTTGTTTAGGGGGTAGAAAGAGCCTCAAATGGTAAGGCACCAGGAGCCCGAGGTCTCTGCCCCCTGGTCCTGTAAACAGCCCTGTTGGACTTGGAGAGATCCCACCATAAAACAGCACCCTTTCTCCACGGTCACAGAGAAACTCTCCAAAGGGGCTAATCAGCTATATTAAAATGAAGATGCCACAAATCACTGATGTAAATAAGCAAAATAAAAATCTTCCTCTTTCCCCATAATTTAAAGAATCTTTCCAAGCTTCTTAACCCTAAAAAGTGTAAAGTGGGGAAAAACACAGAAGCTATAAAGTAAGTTATAGACATAAAATAAAACTTACAAAATAAGTTATAGAAATAAAACAAAATCTTAATCTCATATTTTCTACAAATGCTTGGTACCATTCAGTGATGTTGAAGCCCAAGCTGCTCTCAAAGCCTCAGCTAAAGGAAAGGGTGAAAGTCACCCATGTCACCCTCCGTGTTACCATTGCTGAGTTAGTGTAAGACTAGTTGCTGTCAGATCCACTGATTTGGGACTCACCTTTTGCCGAACTATGTATTCTGATGAAAAGCTGCTTTCATTGCAGAGAGACTGTTAATTGTTTGATTATACAGGTCTTCACATTAATGAAGCACTATTCCATGGGTTTGGAGCATGGCGTGCAACCAAATTACCACCCCAGCACTCATGCTGTGAAATCTGATTATTCATTAGCCAGTCAGTGAGTGGTACCAACATCTTTTCTTTTTTCAACCATCAAATGAGAATGACTGCTGTTCTAACACCCCCCACACCCACACACACTTTAAGAATATGAAGATTGGAATTTGTTGCATATTGGGGAAGAGGAGCTGCAGAAAGAGATGGGGTTTCCATAAGAGTTGTTTCAGGCATTTAATGCGATGTATATTAGGACAAACAGGGAGCAGCATGGATTGGTATTTCCTGCAAAAACGAATCCCTGCTCAAGTGCAGCACCACATTCACTTTGTCCTGGACCTCTCTGAAACAAGCCCTCGCCCACCAAACGTGGTTGCTTGAATGAAGTGGAATTTTACCATCTCAGAATTTTCTGATAAGAATCACTCCAAGGCATGTATTCAAAGTTAAAAAGAGGAAAAGGATGTCTTTTGTTTGTGCATGTGTGTTATGTTGGTTTGTTCTTCTAGTTGTTTATTGTAGTACTTCTATCCCACAAAGAAAAACAGATTAGATGTAATTACCAGATTAATTTATTAAAGTTGTCTTAGATTTCTTGTAAGCAAACAAAATGTTTGCTTCATTTAAACTGCAAAAAAAAAACACTTAAAAATTATGCCTATTTTGTCTAAAGCAAAGACTGATAGGGATGTAGTGTGACAGATTTAAAGAATCCATTTCATATATTTCAATGTCAACATCTAAAGTCAGAGGAAAAAATCAGCTATGGCTGCTCTATTTATAACTCAAGCTGGATTGGGTTTCCAAAACAAATGATAAGAATGCTTTCCTCTGTACCAAGGAAAGATACTGACACTTTGGCAAATGGGATTATCTCTAATGAGATTACACACAAAGTGATTAAGATGTGAATTGACACTCCCTCTGAGAGACAAAGAGCTTCCTAAAGAACTAGAAACAGAAGCGGGTGGAGCAGTGGAGCAGAAGAGGGACCACCTTTCCCAAGAAGAGGTATTCTTTTTCAAGCCCCGGAAGTAGGGACTATGGACCAACCTGTGTTCTCCAACCTGTCCACAAGAAAATCAAAGCTTGCCACCACCACTAAGAGGGTCATAGAAGTGAATGAAAACTGATGCAAAACCTATTGCAAAGCATTTTTAATAACAGAACATTTAGAACCTTCTCTTCTAGTTGGTAAAGCATCCCTCCAACAACTTGTTGCCTTATTATGTATGCCTCCACCAGGAACACTGCCCTGAAGGAACCCTCTCAAAGGATTTCCTTACATTGAAACATGTTATTTTATTGTTACAGGAAATATAGAGATGCTGATGCCAGTGTGATGCATTTGTAGATGAAGAAATTGAGGTTCGAAAGGTTTGGGGTCTTGCCTGAGTCACACAGCTATTTAGTAGCGTGGACAGCTGGGACTAGGACACAAGTGCTCAATGTAAGCCTGCAGAGGTAATAGACAGAACAGAGCCAAAATAATGAAATTCATGGGAAACCCCCAAAAGAAAGACAAAGATGGAAAAAGAATGGCAAAGAGAATATTATGTGCTTTGAAAAGTTCTTTTAAAATAAAAACAAAATAATATGTCCATCATTTAGGTCTAGCAACTCCTCTGAGGCCACCACAGAACACTGCATTGCCTGTGATATCTTGAACAATCCATCAGCACCAGATTCCAAAGGCCATGAACCAATTCTAAAAGAAAGGGACTCATATCCATGCAGGCACTGGTAGATGAACTGGAATAGGGGGAGGGAGATTTCCAAGTATTACTTTAGTTTCTATTTTTATTGCTGCATGACCTTTTGAAACTCTGTTATCTAAAGGTATAAAATGGATATAATAATACTTGTCTCACAAAGATGTTGTGAAATGTCACTAATTAATGTTTATAAAGCACATGGAAACTTTCAAATAAAAAGTTCCACATACAATAATTATGAGTATTAGCATTATTATTAACATAGCAACATTAGTTACCTGCTTCATTATCATTCATGCTCTAAGATTTTTGCTAAGAAAGACAGTGCTTTTTCTTCTTCTTCCTCTTCTTCTCCTTCTCCCTCATCCTCATCTCCTCCTCCTCTTGTTTCTCCTCCTCCTCCTCCTTCTTCTTTGATGTATTCAAAAGAAAAGAATGATCTTTATGTGTGCCAGTACATGAGTCAAAAAAATCATCCAATAACACATGTAACAATTTCACATGGATTTGTCTAATTAAATTATTTCCAAAAAATCCCCAAATCTGGTTTTGGCCACAGTTCCCTTTGGTGATCTAATAAAACTTATGACACTGTTTTCTGGAAAGTTGCACACATACACTGTGTAATCAGTCTCAAGGTGTTCATGCGCTTTTGAATACAGGGGATACTGCTTTATCACCTGTTTTGGCCAGACACTGTTCTAGACAATTGAGAAACATCATGAATAAAATAGACAAAATTCCTTCCCTGCATGATCTTACATGGGTGATAGGAAGCATATAACAACTGAATACAAGATCCGTCAGAAGTAATGCCTGCCTGAGCATGGTTGGTAGGGTAATAATATGGGTATAATAATTTATAGTTTTAATTTAACATTTCACCTAATATGTCATATGGTGTGCTTGAATGTGATTGTTATGTTACAGAATTACATGCTTATGATTTTGTAATAAAAGGGTCTGTGCCAGACCCTATATAACAAATAAAGGTTATCATGCTAAATATGGATAAGTTTTATGCAACAAAAGAGAGGGAGAGCAGGCTGAGGGAAGTAAGAGCACTTGGCAGGGGTTCAATTTGCAGCATGAAATAAAATAGTCTAGATAGATGTCATTGAGAGGGTGACTGTTGAACAATGATTTGAAGGAAGTGAGCAAATTAGCCAAGCTTATGTCAGGGGGAAATATTCCAGGAAGAGAAAAGAGTCAGTGTGAGAGCCCTACGCCGGGCCCGTGTGCTGGAGCAGGTATGCAAGGGAAGGGGCAGCAGGAGATGACATCAGTGTTGCAGTACTGGTGGTTTTAACCAGGATGGCAGTAATAGGGACAAAGTGGCCAGGCAGTAAGGTTCTGGATGGCTTAGAAGGAAGCACCAAGTGAATTTTCTGATCATTTGGAGAGAAAGTGTAAGAGAAATGGTGGTGGGCATATCAAAGCTTATTCTGAAGATTTTTGGACTGAGCACCAGAAAATGGAGCACGTTTTGGGGGTAAGATGTGCTCTGTGGTGGTGACAGAAATATTTTATCCCCTCAAATCACTTTGGATTTCATATATATTTATTGAATTCATTCACCTCCCTACCTGATCAGTTGGTTAGGATTTTCCTCCCACTAGGGGACTCTGAAGTCTTCATCCTAATTCCCACCCACAGGACTCAAAATGTCCATTGAGTTGGAGATTGACAAAAAGGGTGAAACTCAGAAGCTAAAATATCAGACCATGAAAATATCAACTAATGTATTTCTCTCGTGGAAAAGTGAGAAAGCTGAGATTTGGGCACTGAACTTATTTATGTGCAACTTGCTTAAGCCACACAGTCAGGCAAAAGCACAGCAAGATAACATGTTTCTAGAGAGGAATCGAGGTGGGGCTCTCCCCACCACCGATGTAGACTTAAACTCTTCTTGGTGACAAGCCCACATTCATCCAAACAGGCAGACTGAGATGCTCCCCCTTTTTTTGCTTCCTGAATGAGCCACACTGATGGTAACAGTTACTTCAAATGTGAGGCAGCGAGGTGAATATCTGCTAAAGAAAAGTGTTTCCTCCTTTTGTCATTTATATAAATGATAGAAGCATAGGACCATCAAACTTTTCTGCTATTGGCTGGCTATATAATCATACACAAGTCAGGAAATTCTGTGCCTCAATTTTCTCTTCTACAAAAGAAAAGCATTGTAATCCACTCAGTTTAAGGCAGTCTTGCAGGTTTAGGAACCTGTGAACCAACAAATAATCTCACTCTGAACTAGGAATGTCTTTGCTTATTTGAAGATTTATAGTAATTTGGTACCTTCCTTCCCTCCATGAAAATAACATTGAAGAAATGGATTAGTAAATTTTGATACAGGAATATAAGAAAATAGACAACAATTTCAAATGATGTTTGCAAAGAGGTAGTAATAATGCAGGAAATACTTTTTTATGCCGTTAACTGAAGAAATCAAGATCATATATATGATATTATCACAATTATATGTGTTTTCTAAGTTACACAACAGCAAAACAGTGGTTGACTCTGAGAATTGAGATCATGGATTTTTTATTGGTTTTTTATTTTCTTCTTTGAACTGTTCTCTGTTTTCCATGAAAAAAAAATCCACTTTATTTTCAAGGAAAATAAATAAGCTTTGTCTTTAAAAAAGATTTATGACTCTGGCACTTTGCAAGTACCTGAAAATTTATGCATTTAGCAAACATAGGCCACTAGACTCTGCTCAGAATATAAATGAGCTCTGATCAGGTAGAATATGTGTCATGTTTTTTCCAAATTCCAGTTATTACTTAACAAATATTTTTGCCCTTGACTCTGGTGCTAGAAAAATCCAACCATAAGAGTATGAGGTTGGAGCTGAGAAGTGGGGTCTTTTACAAGAGCCATGAGCCATATCTTTCTCAGCAACCAGTTTGAATCCCTACATAGGGTAGGGCACATGGTAGACAACAAATAAACCAGATCAATTGACTGACTTCTAGCCAAAAAAACATCTGGCTCAAGCTTTTCCCTTATACCATTTGTCAGGACCACAGTGCCGGGGCCTTTGTCCAGGCCAAGTGGAACTTATTGGCCTATGGACTCCTAACTGAGGATGTAGGCTTGAAAAGCAGGAGTCAGAGTACCTAAACCGTAGATGGCATGTACATAGTTTGTGAGCTACCTGATATTTGCTTCCATTTCTCTACAAATATTACTGGCGGGTAAAGGCTCAGATCATTTGTCTCTGGAAACAATCTCAGAGTCTTGGAAACAGCAGTCACTACCAACAAATGGGAGCTGACTTGTGAAAAGAATCTAATTTGCTATCTCTCTCTTGGGAAAGACTCGGTAATCATGTAGCAATGTCTTTGGAGGAGCAAATGAAAGGTATTTGATGAATAAATGGATGAATAGATGAGAATCTTTTAGCAAAAAAGTTTTGACAACTCTACAGACTTCAAAATTTTAATTGAAGATAGAGGGAAGATCCTTATCAAGGCAGCCTCCTCGCATACTTGGCCAGTTAATGCAGGTTGTAGGCAGAGGGCCTCAATTCTTTCAAAGATGGACCTCTTCCCATGGCTGCTTGTGTCCTCATGACATGGCAGCTGGCTTCCTCCTAAGCCTCAGATTCAAGAGGGCACAAGGCAAAAGCCACAGTGATTTTCATAGCCTAGTCTCAGAAGTCATGCTCTGTCCTTTCCTCTATACCGCACTGGTTATACAGGTCAGGTCTCATACACAAGAGTATGAGAACACTAGGTAGGCAACATTGGGGCCATTTTGGAGGCTGGCTACCATAGAAGTTGTTATAGGAAATTTAAAGATGTATGAGAACCTCAGTCCTTGCTCTCAAGGAGCTAACCATGTAGTTGAAGGGACTATATATATATATATATATATATCCCAACCTATATATATATATATCCCTATATATATATATCCCTATATATATATATAAATCCCAACCTAGTTAAGGAGAGAATAAACCAAAACCACTAGGTCTCACCAATACACACATTCTGTTTCTTGCTGGATATACTGCTATATTTCATATCATGTCCTTCTTGGGTTTTAGTATAGCGATAAAACTAGTTTTGGCAATGAGAAGTAAAAGGAAATGATATGAGTCACCTCTTGCCTGAGGTGGTAAAAAACAGCTTTATCATCTTCATGTCCTTTTTTCCTTTATTTGGTGACTCTGGAACATACAGAACTGGTATAAAATAGGGCTCCAGTTTCTCCTTTTTTACATGTAAATATGCAGTTTTCCCAGTATCATTTTTTGAAGAGATCATCTTTTCTCCATTGAGTGTTCATCAAATATTAGTTGACTACATGTGTGGTGTTTTTTTCTGGGCCCTCTATTCTATTCCATTGACCTATGTGTCTGTTTTTATGCCAATGTCATACTATTTTGATTACTATAGCTTCATAATATGGTTTGCAATCAGGAAGTGTGATGACTTTGGCTCTGTTCTTCTTTCCCAAGATTGCTTTTGCTATTCAGGATCTTCTGTATTTCCATATAAATTTTAAAATTGCTTTGCTAGCTGTAAATAATGCCTTTGAAATTATGATAGGTGTTGCATTGAATCTATATATGGCTTTGGGTAGTATGTATTTTGCATAGTACAATATTAATTTTTCTAATCTATGAACATAGAACATCTTTTTATTTATCTTCAATTTCTTTCATCAATGTCTTACAGTTTTCAGTGTACAGATATTTTATCTCCTTGGTTGAATTTATCCCAGAGTATTTTATTATTTTTGATGCTATTGTGAATGACATTGTTTTCTTAATTTCTTTATCTGATAGTCTGTTATTAATATATAAAAACACTACTGATTTTTATGTTGATTTTATATCCTGCAACTATACTGAATTTGTTTATTGGTTCTAAAAGTGTTTTTTTATGAGGTCCTTAGGAAGTTTAAGTATAAAATTATACCATCTGTAAACAGAGACAATTCTATGTCTTCCTTTCTGATTTGGATGCCTTTAATTTAATTTACATACCCCATTGCTCTGGCCAGGACTTTCAGGACTTATGTTGACTAGAAGTGTTGAGAGTGGGTATTCTTGTCTTATTATTCATCTGACAGGAAAATTTTTTTTGCCTTTTCACCATTAAGTATGATGTTAGCTCTGAGCTTGTAATATAGGGCTTTTATTAAGTTGCCTCCATACCCAATTTTTTTAGAGTTTTTTATGTCATGAAAGGCTGTTGAATATTTCAAATGGTTTTTAGATCTGTTGTGATGATCACATGGTTTTTATCTTTCTATTAACATGATGTATCACATTTACTGATGTGTGTGTGTTGAACTATCATTGTATCTCAAGCATGAAATCCACTTGATTATGGTGTCTGATTCTTTTAACATGAGGTTGAATTTGGTTTGTTAGTATTTTCTTGAGAAATTTTATCCTATAGATTTATTTTCTTGCAGTGTCCTTATCTGGCTTTGGTATCACCATAATGTTCACTTCATTTGGGAGTTTGTGAGTGTTTCCTCTTCAAATTTTTGCAATAATTTGAAAAGGATCTAGATCTGGGGCTTTTCCTTGTGTTTGATTATTTATTTAAATGGCTTACTCATTGACCTATTCAGATTTTCTATATATTTCTTCATGACTCAGTCTTGGTATGCTGTATGTTTCTAGAAATTTATTTCCTCAAGGTTTTCCAGTTTATTGGCATTTAATTGTTCGTGGTCATCTTATGACCCTTTGCATTTCTGTGGTATCAGTGTAATATCTCCCCTTTCATTTATAATCTTTTGAGTACTCTCTTTTTTCTTGGTTAATCTAGCTAATGTCTTGTCAGCTACGTTTATCTTTTCAAAGAGCCAACTCTTAGTTTTATTCATCTTATCTATCATTTTTCCATTCTCTATTTCATTTGTTTTTGCTCTAATCTTTATTATTTCCTTCTTTATTATAACTTAGGCTTAGTTCTTTTTTTTCTAGTTCTTTGAGTTGTGATATTAGGTTGCTCATATGTTTTTTATCTTAATGTATGTGTTCATCACAATAAACTTTCCTCTTAAAACTGCTTTAGCTATACCCCATAAGTTTTGGTATGTTGTGTTTCCATTCTTATTTGCCTCAAGATATTTTTTATTTACCTTGATTTCATCTTTGATCAATTAACTGTTCAAAAGTGTGTTGTTTAATTTACATGTATATGTTAATTTTACAGCTTTCCTCCTGTTGTTGATTTCTAGTTTCATACCACTGTGGGTAAAAAAGATGCTTGGTATGATTTCTATCCTTGAATTTGTTGAGACTAGCCTTTTGGCCTAACATAGGATCTTTCCTAGACAATGTCCTGTGTGTGCTTGAGTAGAATGTACATTTTTCTGCTGTTGGATTCTTGGTCTAGTCTGCTGTTGAAATTTTGTATTGAATTCTTCAGTTCAGTCATTGTATTCTTTAGCTTTAGGATTTCTGTTTGATTTTTTTATGTTTCTATTTTTCTGCTTAGCTTCTCATTTGTGCATGTATTGTTTTCCTAATTGTATTTATTGTCTGTGTATGTGTTCCTCTAGTCAGTGAACTTCTTTAAGAGAATTATTCTGAATTCTTCATCAGGCAATTAATAGACCTCCAATTCTTTAGGGTCAGTTATTGGAGCTTTATTGGTTTCCTTGGTGGTGTCATGTTACCTGATTCATCATGATCCTTGTGTTGGTATCTGCTCACTTGAGTAAGCAATCTCCTCTTGCAGAATTTACAGGTTCATTTTATGAGGGAAAGACCTTCATCATGCAGCTCAGCATGGGGTATTGGACAGGTCAGCTGGTAGCCTCATAGGCAAGAAGAGCTTGCTACTGGGTCTCCAGTTGGGCTGGGCCACACTGCCCATGCTCGGATGTGGAGGTTGTGGGGTGCTGCTAGCTGTGCTCTCCAATCAGGTGGAGTCACTAGCTGGGCTCTGCCATCATCTCTGGTCAAGTGGAGCCTTAGGTTGTTCTTCCCGACAAGATGGTACCACTGGCTGGAGTCCTATGTTCAGATGGGGCTTCAGGCAGGTTTTTGTGATTTCACAGAGCCTTGGTCTGGGCTTCATGATTGGGTAGGCTGTTGGCTGTACTTTGCTATTAGGTAGGGTCACTGGCTGGATTCTGTTGCCTGGCAGGGCTTCCAAATACAGCTTACAGTTGAGTGTGGCTGGAGGCTGTGTTCTGTGGTTGGGCATCGCCACTGTCCAGGCTCCCTTGTTGGTGAAACTGTAGGTTGTGCTCTGAGATTGGATGAGCTCACTGGCTGGACTCCATGGCTAGGCAATACATAGGCTGGTCTCTGAGACTTGTCAGGGCCACTGTTTATATTCTCTGGTCATACAGGGCCATATGCCATGGTCAATAGTTGGCTCCCTGCCCAGATAGAGCTATAGCAGACTTCATGACTAGTGCTGCTATTGACTGGGGACCCAAATTAGGCAGAACTGCCAGCTGGGCACCCAGGGGCCATAGGCTGGGATAGGCAAAGCCACCTGCTGGGATCTCTGCTTGGGCACCAATGCAAACAAAACTTGGTCCATCAAGATCTGAATGCTAGTTGCTATAAGCTACAACACCCTTTGACATCTCTGTCTAATTCCCAGTGGTCAAGCCCAGCAGATTCCCTCAGTGAGTTCCATGAAGTGAAACATCCTGCAGTACTAAGGAAACTGTATGTACACCTTAAACTGTCTTTTTCCCACTGGAGAAACTGCAGTTTAGGATGGGTGCTGCTCTGGGGGTGGCATCTGTGCTGGCCTGGGCACAGATATCAACATGAAACCGCTCCTCTTACTTTTCTAATGTGGTCCTTTCCAGTGTCTGTTGTCTAGGGCGTGCTTCAGCCTCACCCATGGGGTTCTGGGATCTTCACAATGGAGCCTTGTCTGCAGATAGTTGCATGTGGGTCTCCTTGTGAGGGGGACTAAAGTCTGAAAAGGGCCTATGTTGCTACCATGACAATGTTAAGACATTGAAAGTTCTGAGAATGGTGGCTAGGAATTTTATAAATGTCTCTCAGTTCAGATCTTCTGGTGTTTTCCTCATGATTTGACTAGGGTGGTGAGTTTGACAAATGGATACCAAGAATGAACTGGCCTTCTTATCACATCATATCACAAGATAGATGTCATCAACATATTTCGCCCCTGGTGTTGTTCACCTCACTCACTCGGGTCAGGTGGTGTTTGTCAGATTTCTCCACTGCGACGATTCTGTGTTCCCATTCCATTCTTAGACTTTGGAAGCAAGTTCCTAAGTCCAGACCATACTCAAAAGGAGAGGAGCTACACTCTCCTTTCTGAAAAGGGGGATATCTACGTATATTATTTGGAATTCTTCTGTAGGAAGACTTGTCTATTCTCTCACATTTGTTCGTTTTCTTGCTGATTTGTTCAATCACTTATTAATATCAATGTGGACACATATATATTTGTTTTATTATTTGAGTTGCGTGATGTAATGATATTTTTAACATAAAGTTCATAAACACGTGCTTGGGTTATATAATAAACTGAGTGCAGTCTTAGTCTCAACTGTAACTCTTCCAGAGAGAAGAATGTACCTACTCCACTCGTCATCTATATTAGATCAAATGTCACCTTCCAGAAGCTTTCATTGACTATTCCATCTAAATGAGTTCTCCCCTCACTACTACCAATCACTTTCATATTATTCTGTTAAATTTCCCTTATATACTTGCTGCTACTAGTTTTCTTAATTTACTTGTTTATTATGTCTTTCTCACTGGAGTAGCAGCTTCCCCGAAATCAGGAATCCTGGTTTGTTGTTTACCTCTGTAGCCCCAGTGTCCTCACACAGTATCTGGCATACAGATGGTATTCAGTAAATGTTAACTGGATAAATCAATAAATTTTCATATTTCTTACTATGCCTAATGGCTGGCCTTAGAGGATCAATAATTCTTTACTAAATTAATGGAATTGTGACTCTCCCAGTGCATACTAAATATAACTAAAATACCTTTAATTTATAAATTATGATTGGTAAAAGTAATTTTTCAGGACAACATTGACATTACAAATCAAAATAACAAACATGGAGAAAGTCCCTCCCTGTCAGGCAGCCAAATTAACTTCCAAATTCATTTTCTTTCTATTACACTGGAAAAAGACAGGGTTCTCTGAGCTCACAACAGCTGGCTAAGGAGAAAAGGAGTGGAAAAGAGGGAATTGTCTCAGGTTCCGAGGGTATCTGGCTCATGCTTAATTAACGAAGCAGGCCACTGAGATGGAGCCTGGGTGGTCAGATAATAAAAAGACTGGCATAGGATGAATCAAGAAAGAAAAAGAGAGAGTTTGCCAAGATAGCCAACTACACCTAAAGTTTTAGTTCAGTGTGGGTGGAGCCATTTTAAGCCTCATGGAGCATTGACCCAGTCTGGAAAGAAGGGAAATCTGAGCAGCAACATCCCTTTTCCTGGAGATGTGTATGAAGGCTGATCAAAATTTGGACTTTTTTCCCAGGTTGTTTAGAAAAAAACTATCAACAGCTGACATTTAAAAGAGTAATAAAATCTGATGAGGCAGCATAAATGCAGTGTGAATGATTTGCTTTTCCCCATAAAGCCATGGAATAAACATGAATTATTTACCTAATAAAGAATTCTTTGATGTTCCTAAAACAATCCTATCCTATTAGTTCAATAAATGGTTATAAAAATTATGATTTTATATGAGCTTAGTTTACATAAATATACTGAGCACTCTCTGTCCATTTATCATTGATTTCCATGTGTTTGGACAGACAGCTGAGTTCTTTCTTTTCCTCTGAATGCTGCATTTGCAGAAAAATCAGGATTGAATTTAAAACATGAAATAATCATTAAAACCTCCAAGGTAAAATAGTGACTCATTACTCATATGCTGTAAGAATCAGGCCAGCATCCAGTCATGAGAGTTTTCCCCACTTTCTCTGTCTTTTGGGGAAGAAACTGGCCCAGGGTGTACCATCACCACACACTCTATGCCAAAGTTGAGGAAGACAGGAGAGAAAAAAATCTTTCCTTCATGATCATTTCTTGCCAAAAGTACTCATCAATGCATCAAAGATGAGCTTCATAAAAAACTAGGAACAAAAATCTCTTATCTGATTTCAGATATGAAAAGCAGTTCTGAGTTATGTTATGGGTTGTATTAATTCATTAAATTGTGCCCCCCCCTAAATTCATATGTTGAAAACCCTAATTCCCAATGTGATGGTAGTATGGAGATGGGGTGTTTAGGAGATAATTATGCTTACCAGGTCATGGTGTGGGGTCCTCATGATAGAATTATTGCCCTCAAGAAAAGAAAAACTAGAGATTTTCTCTCTCCTTTCTCTTCTCTCCTCTTCCTCTTCTCCCCCTCCCCTACCATTCTCTGTCTCCCTCCTTCTCTCTCTCTCTTTCTCTCTCTCTCCCAATGTGAGGACACAAGAAAAAGTCAGCCAGTCAGCCATCTAAATGTGAGCCAGAGAGCCCTCATCAGAACCTGAATACTGTTGGACCTTAACCTTAGACCTCTCAGCCTTTAGAACTGTGAGAAAATAAATTTGTGTTATTATAGCAGCCCAAGATGACTAACACGGGCTGTCCTAATGCATTACCACACCTCATCAGCTTGTTCTCTTTGCTATGTCAAATTTCTAAAATAAAGAATCATTCTTGAAATCAAAAGCTTTTTTTAAAATTATGTTATTGATTATGCTATTAGAGTTGTTCTGATTTTTCCCCTTTTGCCCACCTCCACACAGCACCCCCACATCTCCAGGCTATCCCCCCCACCATTGTTCATAGTCCATGGGTCATGTGTATAAGTTCTTTGGCTACTTCCATTTCCTATACTGTACTTTATATCTTCATGGCTATCAACAGCTTTTATATAACTTTATGTGGCAGCAAGACAGTGATCCTCTTTCATAAGAAGTATGTAAACAGATCCTGAATGACCATCTCTGAGAAATACTTTGAAGAATGTGTGGAGCAGATGGAGGGTTGACTTGTGTACCATGTGGATGCCAGTAGATATTGAGAACATGCAATTAAAATAAATTAAAGTAATACATAAATTAGGTGAAAGCATCTGGACACTTACTAGGAAGGTGAGGGAAGAGGACATGAACTATAATTGGGAGGCAATCTACTCCACATGCTGAAAAGGTAGGGAAAGAATTCTTACCAAAAGGGCAGATTAACATTTCAAGAGTTTTTGAATGAAGGGATCAGAGACAGAGCTGTCACTGCTCTAACCACTGTTCCTCAGGCCTTATTGTGTCAGTGTCCTCCCACCCAACATCCAAACTTCCTATAGCTGCATCTCTTTGTCCTGAATGAACTTAGTGACTTAGTGGCTAATGAATAGAAATATGGCAGAAATGACACATGTGAGACTTGTGAAAGTAGGTCATGAAAAGGTTTTGTGGCTTCCTTCTTGCTCTCTCTGGATTAGTCATTCTGGGGGAAAACCAGCTGCTGTGTTACAAGGACATTTAAGCAGCCTGTGAAGCTGACCATAGAGTGAGGAGCTGAGGCCTCCTGCCAAGAGCCTCTTGAAGTAGGGACCTTGGAAGTGGAACTTCTAGCTTCACATCAAACCTATGGATAATTGCAGGCCCTGGCAGCTCCCCAGTTGCAACCATGGTGAGCCAGAACCATCTATCTAGGCTGTTCCCAATTCCTGCTCCCCCCAAAATGTTATTGTTTTGAGCCCACTCCATTTTGAAGGTGATTTGTTACACGATAGATAACTAAAAATAGTGAACTGAGCTAACATACAGAGAATAGAGCAATAAGGTCAAGGGGCTCTGAAAGACAGGGAGCGAGACCACAAGTGGTTCATATTTTTTAAACAAAATTAGGATCACTGGGTATGGTATTTTGTGGGGATGACTTTTTTTTTTACTGAACTTCAGATGAATATAATTTATTAATCATAATTCTTGGCTTCATGATACATACTCATCCTTCATGTACCATGGTCCTCTTTTAATTTATGTGTTTTTAGTATATAATGTACATGCATGAGCCCCAACTTCCAACTCAAAACTTAGAATAGAACTAATCATTTGTTTATCTACACATAATATATGCACATGGGTAAGGATTTTTTTACTTAAGAGTGTATCCTGTGGTTCATTCTCATTAAATGCATTTCTACAAATTTTTTTATGTCTACATAGAATTCCATCATGGATGTGTCAGAATTTGTTTAACCAGTTCCTCTTATTATTGGATATTTAAAATATTTGTAGACTTTATACTCTTTTGAGACCATTAGTTCACTTCCATCTTGAATAACAACCATTGTTCTATGTATGGCAATTTCCTCCCTCCTCACAAGAATTATCTAGTAATTTCTTGGCCATTCCTCTCCCTCAGTAAAACATAAGCACGTGCCTTTTTCACTCCAGCTGCTGAAATCTCCTGACATTACCTCAAGTTCCACATGAATAACCTGTCAAATATCCTGACCTCTTCAAATTCTTGGTCTTCCCATCTCCAACAACTTTTTCCTTCCATGCTACACTTGGCCACATTCCTGACTTTATTATCGCCAGAGACCACACTGCATGTAAGACTGAGGATTCAAACAATAGGACCTAAAAATGAAAGCTACTGGGCTTTGGTTGTGCTGGTCCACATAATGGGCACAGCTGAAAAACTAGATGGAGCAGAGTAAGACCTGATTGATTTTGCTGTAAAGGGCCCAAAGCTTTTCCCTACAGAACACAGGAGATCTGGCAGATAAAGATGAAAGGGAGAGAAATGCATTCGAACTGCAGGCTGCAGTTCTAGAAGACTGGGCTGTAGCAAAGGTGAGAAAGGAGATGCCGGGGGTGATAACCGAAGGGAATTTACATCTCACTGTGATAAGAAATATAATTCATTTTATCTCCCTTTCAAGGCATTTTAGTTAAAAAAATTTAAATGCCTTTGATACTTTCATGCATGTTGGACTAATATTTGTTTTGAATGCAACACGATGCTGAGGCTGGCAACTTGGCAGTCCACTATCATTCAAGGTACATACACAGCCCCCTCTCTAGGCCACCTTCCCACTTTCCATACGAGGAAAATTCTTTTACTGCATTGAGATCTGAAATGTCTTTGATCACACCCTATGTTCTCTATATTCATTAGCCCCCTTCCTATTTTAATTTCTTCTCAACTTCGTTTTTCTATGGTCCAGCAATACAATCACTCTTAACCTTTATAACCTTGGTTGATGTCCTCATAAGGCCTTCTCTATGTAGTATGTGTAAATGAATGACACTACAGAAATTCCCAGAAATGCAGAAGATTTGTCATTGTAAGTGTATGACCACTACCTTCAAATGGCACTCAGTACTACCAGTAATTCCATTGATTTGCTGATCTTGACTTCACTCTCTCAGGAAGAACCATTTTATACCTTTTTCACACCAGGTTGTATTTGGGCTCTCTGTTTCTACTTCATTGAGGAATTGAGGTCATCATTTATCAACTCACCCATCTTCCTACCTCCAAATCTATATGACTGCCTCCATTAATATCCATACTCTCTCCCCAATTAGTTCCAACAGAAAAAGTGTCCCTGAAAGTGCAGTCTAGGTATAATCCCTTTCTTTCTGTTACCAAGTCTTCCGCATTCTCAGGCCCTCTTCAACATCTGAACATGCTGTAGGCTAAGAGAATGGCACCCTCTGGAGTTGGGCATCACTTGTGGCAGAGGAGCTAGTACCTTCCCATCATTAACTCAAAAACAAAGAAATAACTACAACAATAAATCTTTTCTGAACCCACAATTACCTTCAAGTCCTATCATCTTGTTCTTCTTCATGGTCAAACATTTCAAAATTTTTCTACTCAATCCCATTCAACCTTCATTTTATTTTCTTATTTATAGATACAAAATATATAGAGAACAATATACTAACACCCATGTACCATAACCCAGTTTAAGAAGTAAAATAGTATACATATACTTTAAATCTACTACATATTCCTCATGAATATCAAGTCCTTTCCCCCCTCTAGGAAGTAACTACTGCTCTAAACATGGTGTTTATCACTCATGTATTTCCTCATTCTTCCTCTCCTCTGGGTGTTATTGAATGTGTACATATACTTTATTTAAATGGTTTTATAGTGGGTGCAGCTCTTACCTCATTTTTTTTACTCAACATGATGTTTGTGAAATTTGCCTATGCCTTCTTTAAAGGTAGATTAGTTTATTAATTTTGACTGCCATGTAGCTATTTGTTTCCCTAATCGTGGACATCATGGTAGTCATTTTCTGCTACAAGCAATGTTATATGAGCATTCTTGTAAATGATTCCATGAGCACATGTTTTTTTGGAATAGGTATGTGGAAGGGGAACTACCGGGTGGTAAAGTATGTGCATTTTAAACTTTACCGATTAGTGCTGGGTTCCTTCCCCCAGCCTCAGAGAATGTGAGTTACCAAAATCTATATCCTTACAAAGTAATGTAGTCAAAGTTGAAACTTTTTTATTCTGATAGGTTGAAATGTATCTCATCACAATTTTAGTTTTAAACTGGATTTTCTTCAATATTAAAAAGACTGTATATCTCATATTATCATTGACAACTTGTCCAGTTAACTGTTCTATTCATGTCTTTTGCCCTTTTTCAATTCAATTGCTTGTATTTTAATTACTTACTTTTAAGTATTTTTATATATTCTAACATTTATTCTGGAACTGTTATATATATTACATAAGTCTTTTTCAAATCTATTATTTTAACTTTTTATGGTATCTTTTGCTTCTTAAAAGTATTAATTATAATATAATTGTGTCTGTCCTTTTCTTTATTGTTCATCCTAATTGTATTTCAATACTCTTCCCTACCTTAAAGTCACAAATATGTATTTTCCCATTTTGCCTTCTAATACTATAGTTTTCTTTCACATTTAAATCTTTCATGCAAATGAAAGGCTCTCATTTTTGGAAAAAAGTCTTTCATGTTTATTATTAATAACATCATAGACTTTTATTATTTTCCATGGGTAACAATGGTTCCAGATCATGTATTGATTATGCATTCTTTCTCTGTGGAGGCAATACTATTCCTGTCCAGTATCACGTCTCCGTACATACGGTGTATGCTTCTAGTTTTTACGGTTTTTTCCTCACTGATCCTTCTGTTTACTATTTTGTCAACACTAAGCTGTCTTAATTGCTATGCACTGAATTCTGTGATATCATTAATATCCTACTGATTATAACTGAGAAAAAGAAACAGAAATTTCATGTCATTAACCTAATAATGTCTTAGTATTAAGTTATTAACCTTCTGTGCCCACCTTGTTCTTCTTTTACAAAATTGTTTTTGTTAATCTTGGCTCTTTACTTTCATTACAAACTTTAGAATGCATTTGTCAAGTTTCTTATAAGGAAAACTAAAACCTGTTATAATTTTTATCAGACTTTTTAAGTTTACTTTTGGCATTAATGAAATTTTACAGTAATGAATTTTACTTTTCATGAACACATGTTCTTTTTAATTGAATAAGATCTTTTTAAATATTTTTTAAAACATTTTATAAATTTCTCCATAAGTTTTTAAACATATTTCTTTAGATTTATTATTCAGTAAAATAGCTAGATAGCCCTCAATAAACTGTTTATTTGTATGTCATTATTTCTTGCATAAACACATTTTTGATAACATGATTATTTTTAAATAAACATCAAAGCCTCTGTAGATAATAAAATACATCTTAAAACTCTAATTATTAGTATTAAATATAAATTTTATTTTTAGGCATTTTTAACTGCCAATATTTCTTTTCTTTTTTGCAGCCCAAATCACCAGTATATCTGAATTTATAGCATTCCAACTCTGCCAAAATACCTGACTTATAACTCTATTCTTCACTCTTAATTTATACATCAGGGAGAGATATTAACTCTATCTTAGACTAATGGTTCCTTGGTTAAAAGAATTTTTAATTATACCAAGAGTCTGGATTACCTTTTTGTTTGGCACACCAGAATGTTTCTTCATCATACTCAATGGTGAAAAGTTGAAAACCTTTCTTCTAGGATGAAGAACAAGACAAGGATGCCCACCCTCACCACCTCTGTTCAACATAGTATTGGAAGTTCTAGCCAGAGCATTAGGGTTAAAATATATATACAAATGTCAACATCACTAATCAGAGAAAGGTAAATCAAAACCACAATAAGGTATCACCTAACACCTCTTAGAATAGCTATTAACTTAAAGACAAGACAAAAGGCATTGGCAAGAATGTATAGAAAGGGATCTAGACACACTGTCAGTGGGAATATAAACTGGTGCAGCCACTACGTAAAAGAGTGTGGAGGAGCCTCAAAAATTTAAAAATAGGCCTACCTTATGACCCAGCAATTCCACTTTTGGGAATCTACCCAGTGAAAATATGAAAACACTGTCTCAAAAAGATACATGTATCATCATGTTTATTGCAGCATTGTGTGCAATAGCCAGGATATGTAAACAACCTAAATGTTCATTGATGGATGAGCATACGTATATGAAGGGGACACAACAAAACAAAACAAAACACAGAATTATCTTCTGAAGGGTGGGCTCCTTGTAATATAGTTTTCCTCTGCTAGGTGAGTGTTCCAGAAACCCGTCTCTATCAGTGATCAGTATACCAGCTGGCATCATTGTGAGAGGTTGTGTTGAGCTTTAGTAAATTTTTTGAAGACTCTTTCAACACATTTGCCCATTTCATGATGGGTGATTTATAAGTGCACCTGCCCACACAGTGCCGAGTGTTCAGGAGTTTTTGACCAAAAACAGCATGGCTCCTGTGCCCCACCCTCCCATGCACCAGGTCATGCCCAGAGTGTCTTTTCTTTGTTTCCCTGATGAAAAAATGTCCTCAAAGGGAAACATTTTACCAATGTGGAAGAACCAAAACAAAAAATGGCAGAAGCACTATGAGGCATCAAACTGACAAGTTCAAAAACTGTTTTGAACAGTGGAAAAAAGTCTCAATAGGTGTATTGCATCAAATGGAGGCACTTTGAAGGTAATTGAAGTTTAAACATGTAAGAATAAATACACAATTTTTATAGATAAATTTGGGGGATTGGGGGTCGCCCTCCTGTGTGTGTATTCATCTCACAATGAAATATATTCAGCCATTAAATGAAATATTGTCATACTTGTCATTTGTGACAGTATAAATGGACAGCAAGGGCATTATGCTAAGTGAAATAAGTCAGATGGAGGAAGACAAGTACTGAATAATCTCTCTTCTCTGTGGAATGTAACAAAAAGGGCTCATAGATATAGAGAACAACAAAAATAAAATCCAATTATTGGTGGTTGCCTGAGGTAGTGGGTGGGGATGGAGAAATGGGTGAAGTGGGTATACATTTATTAAGTAGAAAAATCAATATTATATTATTATACTAGTTTATGTATAGTATATATTTATTTATATAAATTATATACACTAATTGTAATGAAAGTAACTTAGCATAACATAAGGAGGAAGTCGGACATAGCCCACCTTCACTGCACAGAACCATCCAGCCTTTCAATGGAAGATATATTTTTGCTGAAGAGTATAGACTCTGAAGTCCTTGACATCCATCCATGTTGTTGCAGATGGCAAGATTTCAACGGCTGGCTCTACCACTTCCTAGCTTTATATCCCTTAAGCATATCGCCTAACCACTCTTTGCCTTAGGTTCCTCACCTGTTTAATGGGGGTAAATAACAGTACCTACGTCCTAGAGTTGTCAAAGGGATTACAGCAGGCTCTAGCACCCACTCAGCACTACATGACCGCTAGCTAGTAAGACTGTTTTCTATTATTACTTTGGTCTCTATACTCTCTTATACACAGCCAACTACACCTAATTGGGCTAACGTATTTTGAAGTGTGCAAATATTTTTGACAGAAAGATTGGTATAACTGACACCCTACACCCCCAATAAATGAGATCATCTCAGCTACCAATAAGTTGCTTGCTAGATACTTTGAAAACTCATAAAGAATGCAAAGAAGCAAAGAGAGTAACTAGTAAATCATTAACTTTTTCATTTGTTCTAATGAAAGTTATTAGATAATGAAGTTGTTAGCAATAATCAAGTAATAGTCTGGGATAGTGGACACCTTGGTAGATTTTAATAAGAAAGGGAAATGCAGTGATGGCTAATGAGAATTTTCTAAGCTTAACTAGCCCTCCATGACACTTAGCTGAGATGGTCCTAATTATTCATTCCAGGAGTTTTCTGGGGGACACTGGCACTTACATATAGCTAAGATCATACACTGCCAATTTCCACAGTTGAATCTGCTAGACTGAAACAGCAGAGGACTTACTAGGAGACCCAGCTGGCTCTGCTGGAGTGCCAGTATGCAATAACTGGGGGTTGCCATCCTGGATCCATAACCTTGGTTACTGGGATAGGTTAAGTGTTCTATGTGGTTCTTCCTGAGCCCTCAGACATAGTCTAGAAACATTATAAGAACTTCCAGGTGACCCAGTCCCCACAATAATCCCTTATAGGTAAATGTAGCAGGACAGGGGAGATCAATTCTGTATTCCATACCTCCTAGCATATGTAGGCTGCATTTGCTGTGAGGACCCACTCCCAAGGTAGAAGACTTCGAAACAACACTACTAAAAAGAAATATGGAGAAAATATCCTATAGCTAGAAGGAACCTGGCAAAATCAAAGCCCTGAAAGAAAAGGCTAGTCTCAAGATATGCTTAGAGGGAATACCAACACTTTTAGAAACAGAAAAGTTTCTGGAAGGATAGATGGTTAACATAGAGCGATAAGGAGAGTGTAGGTCAGTGGGAAAATAGAAAGAACGTCCTGTCTCAAGGGGCTGCAACTGATCCGCTCTAGAGGCATGTTGCCTTCTACAAACAGAGGCCCAAGGCTAATCCAATTCTTCAAGAGAAGCCAGGATCAAGTGTTTTCTCACATCTCTCAATTTTTAAATGTTGGTTAAAAAAGCTGACCCAAAACTCATAATTGCTGATCATACTTGGCTTGTGCCTGCCAATTTCCACCTATGCTTTAGAAGAGGTATTTCTGACCCTTTTCTACTCCATCATGGTGCAACAGCTAGGGCAAGGCCATGGTGCCTGTGACCAATGGGCATTTTAGTATGGCAGCAAGTGGCAAGAAAGGGCTGCTAGAGTAACACACTCTCTGGTGGTTTATGCACAACAAGAAGCTGAATGCTTCCAGAGACACTCACCTTAACCTACAGGATGTCCCCCCATCAGCACTCCATCCGTGTCCTGGAAGAATGGGTTTGATGCTCAGGGAACAGTAAGGCTCTACTGGAATGTTATAGATAGTGCCAACATTAATAATTCAAAGTTTAAAAGATGCTCTATCTATAGGAGGTAATGTAACAGGGTGCAGCCAAGAGGGGGACTCCAAATAGGGATTTGAAATGAGGTCCAGGACTCAAGGTGTTCAGGAAATATTAGGATGTCCTCATCACCCCCCACCCCACCCCCCCAACACACCACAGGCGTGGGTTGGGGAAGGGACAAATGGAGCAGGGCCATTGAGAGCTGTTTTGCATAGCAACAGCTTTGCAGCTAACCTCAGGCATGGTCATTTAAACATATCTATAACCTTTAATGGTTACATAGATATGTTGAGTAGCTGTGGCCATGCTCTGAGCCAGGGGGATGGAAGTAACTGCCCCACCAAGATGTAACTGGGGGGCAGGTCCCCCGAGTTACAGCACCTGTGTGGGAGCTTGGAGAAGACTGGCTCCATGACATGGGGCCACATCTGCCCAGACTCACGATGGCAGCCCAGTAAAGCTGGAAAGCTTTGAGAGTGCTGGCAGGTGTAACTGAGTGTGGGAAGAGTCAGAAACAGGGCTGCAGAGGAAGATTGGTACGGGGATTTAAACCCAGACATGGCAGCCATTGCCGGGAGAACCACAAGGCTTTGCCAGAGTGGGGACTCCCGCAGCCATTGTGCAGAGAGGACCACACGGCTGGGGCAGTGGAGAGAGAACCACGTGGCTTTGCCAGAGTGGGGACCCCACAGCTTTAGAAGGGGGAAACACCACCTGGCTTTAGCAGAGATCCTGGCAACACAGATGATGATGCTGAGAACCAAGGGAGGCCTACCAGCTAAGACGGGTTGCTGGGAAGAACCAGGGGCTGCCTGAGCCACAGACTTCTATTTCTTTTCCTGAGATATGGTACCCCAGACTAGGCAAAGGGGGTGGGAAGGACTGTGTGTGTTTGTGGGTGTTTTAAGGGACTTTGGGATTTTGATGAAGACATTAGGTCACTAAGTTAGTGTAGCATTAAATAAACATTTCCTTTCCTTTTCATGAATGTCTGGCATTGAGAGAGGTCTTTCCTCTGGCGGCAGACATAACAAACCTGGGGGTTCCTTTCGGTGATAGTATATTGCTCTCGGCCCCCCTTGGCCCCTTTTGTTTGGTAACAGTAAGAGTGACCAAGTGAGGTGTTTGTGCTCTCTACAGCTCTCCAGCACTATCACCAAGTCACTCTCTTTGGTGGTAGTGATACAAAGAAGTATAATACACAATGTGCCCTACAAGAGATTATGATCTATTTAGGGAGCTTTTTCTTAAAGAATTAGAAGTATCAGAACATGAATCTATATAAATTGTACATTATTTAGGTTTTAGACAGTCAATACAGAACAACACTTTCCTCTTCTACAGAGTTTGCATGCACTTTGGAAAAATAAGACATAGGAGACAGACAAAATGGTGAAAATATCAACTTTATTAATGTTAAATCACATGATAATAGATATGCTACTAGTATCCCCTGAGTTAGATCAATTTAGTCCTGAATCACTGACTCAAGTAGACAACTACAGGCTGCAACTGTAGGGACAAAGCTCACCCCACTAAGCTTACCCACACAGAGCAGAGAGCACCCACACCTTCCATGAACTGGAGGATGAGAAAGGGAGAATCTCCTTATGCCTGGCGTAGACATACTCATTTCCTTCTCCCCAACTCAACAATCAGAAGAGGGATAACTGAGAGGATGGGGGAAAATAGAAGTGCTCCTGTTTTTAAATAAGGAGGGTAGGCAATAAGTGCTCCCTCTAGCACAGATGTGAGGAGGAGAGAATCGTTTCCGCCAGCGATGGGTTGGGGAGAATTTCAGAGCATAAGTAGATTGTGAGCTGCTTCTCAAGGCATGAGTGGATTCCTTTTTTTTTCCATAATCATGCTAAAATACACATAACATGAAATTTACCACCTTAACGATTTTTAGGTGTACAGTTCAGTGGCATTGTGTACATTCACATTCTTGTGCCACCGTTACTACCACCAATCTCCAGAACAGTTGTGATTTTTCAAAGCTGCAATGCTGTACCCATTAAACAGTATCTCCCCACTCCCTGCTTCCCCCAGACCCTGGCAACCACCATTCTACTTTCTGTCTCCATGAATATAACTTTTCTCGGTATCTCATATCAGTGGATAATACAGTATTTATCCTTTTGTGACTGCTTTATTTAACTCAGCATAATTTACTTCTTTTTTAATATTGAGTAACATTTATAATATGTATATACTATTTTGTGTATCCATTTATTTTTTTGAAGAATAGCTGGGTCATTTCTACCTTTTGACTATAGCAAATAATGCTGCTATGAATGTTTAAATTTGTTTTGCTAAATTTAAAACAGCTTTAATTAATAAATCAATAACTGCATCCCAAAGGTTGCCTATCTTTTTTTCATTCTTGTGATATGAAGGAACCCCAGACATAGGCTTTTGAAATAGACATGCCCACAACATTGAAAATGACTAGAAACATTAATGTGACCACAGAGACAATGACCTTGGCAATCGTGCCAGAAATGGGAATTGTGCAAGATAGGTGATTCTGCGGGTGAGAACCACCTACATTTATGCTCAACCAGTCAAACCAGAGATGTGTGGCTCTTAAAACACAGAGATATGAGAATTCAGCTGTCTTCAACAAAATTAAAAAGCATTCAAAGCAAACAACAAAGCAAGCAGCACAGTCAATTTCAAAAGACATGAATGTAACCACCAATAAAAATTTCTACCACTTCAATTTAATAAATGGTCTAAGGATTATTATAATGAACTTGGCATTCTGATCATGTGAAGCTAGATTATGGATGGTTTTGTGCTATTGAAAGTAACAATGTACTAATGCTTTTCATGCGAGATGCCCTGTTGAGGATATTAAGGTATATGTACTCTTTCCCTTCCCCCTGCTTCCTTCTGGGTGAATCCAGGAGCTTCTGGATAAAATGCCCACGCAGAAGTCTTCAGATACATTTAATAAGTCATCATGACTCAACTTGGCAAGGCATTTTCCCCCTTGCCGCTTTTTCACCTCAAACTGTTTTGATTCATTTGTGAGAAATTTACTTTTGCCAATTGAAAAACCCTTTTGTGGCTGCCAGTCACTAATCTCCCCTCTGACACATTCATTCAACCAGACTAAATCCAATATTGACACTTGTATCTAGGGCAAAGGAGGTTGAACACTGGGAGGAAAAGCATCTCCTGCACCCTGCCAAATACTGTGCAGCATTTGAATGAGCTACGATGGCTTCCATTCATAGGGGAACTCTGGAGAACACAGGGGGGCTTTGATCACATCCAGGGGCCATCATCCTTTACCTAGGCAGCCAAATGAAAGTTGTTTGATATTATCTGTAGGTACCAGTAGCAGCCTCATTTAAATTCTTCCTTGTTCTCAGAAATCATTTTCTAGCACCGTCATTTCAAGAAATTCTCCTGAGTTCTTTTACTGGACTTGGCTTTTTCTGGCAGAAAAAAATCCACTACTGTAGTCCCTTGAATGTTCTGCCCATTTTTAGAACGAACATGCCCTCTCTTGACTCTGGCCTTAAGGTAACAGAGAGGCAATAAGGTTCTTTTCCTGCCCAAACTATGCAAGATGTTTTATTTACTTAGGAGCCTCCTCTTCCTCCTCTCCCCTGCCTGAGGTATATGACTATGTCTTTAGTGTATAATGATACACTAGAAAAAGAAACATTTCTCTTTTTGTAAGAAATAAAAATATCTACATAAATTGGATTGCAATGGAAATCAAATGCAAAAGTGTGAATTTAAAATAGCTGAAGGACTTGAATGAAAATGGAGGTAAGAAAAAGTAAAAGTTCAATTTGCAAGCCAGGGATATGGCCCAGTATTATTTACATTCAGTTTTTTAAATGTCTTCTCCTATCATCCACCCTGCTTCATTATTGAGGCATTACTCTCTTTTCTATGTTTCTTACAAAGTTAAACAAAAAGAAAAATATTATAGAGTGGGTGCAATCCTTATAGCCTTCTAGTGTTTACTGAACCTCAGTGGTTTTTCTTCTTAAATCAGAATAATCTCTGGTAAATTATATCAGATGGCAATAACACAGAACTGCTTAGCCTCTGTCTTTTGAATAATGTATTTCTACATTCTGTTGTTTTAGGTTCAGTGGTAATCTAGTGTTAATTTTGTCTGAGTTGCTGATGGGTTGCAAGTTGGTCCACAAAATTCTAACAGAATACCATTTTATATCTTTCTGCAGTATTTACATATTCCTATTATTATAAGAATGACACACTTAAAACTGTAGGAACATAAAACATAGTCACACGTTTTTGAAATGTATTTATATAACAATTTAAATTTCATTTCCAATTCCTTTTAAAAGTCATCAGTAATGACTTCCCCCTCTGTTTTTAAACCAAAAGTACTTAACATTTTTTTCCAACAGTTTATGATTTTAGCCTATTTTGAGCCTTTCGTATTTCATGCTGGTTTTACTACCTATTAATATTCATGTCAATTTCCCTTTGCTCTTCCATTCAAGCCAGACAAGCCAACTCCCTACTTCCCTGCCCACTCCCTCGCTAGGTTCCTCTTTCCTATCCACCTTTGAGTTGCACTGATTGTCAAGCTCCATTCAGTAAGTTATTATTATGGAAATGTTAGAGCATGCTGCATCAGCTATTCATCACTATTGCCACCAACTCCCCATATCAGAAAAATAGTGGCATATAAAAAATTAATAGTATTTTAGTCAGAAAAAAACGAAAGCTTCAACATTTATACCAAAAATTGAATCTCCTCTTAGTTTCCCTGAGAATGTAACAGTGGTTTGGGAGTAAAGATTAGGGGTAAGGATCATTGCAGACTCTTAGAGTTAGGAGGGATACTGAATACCTACTGAGCCAACAATTTGTTACTGGGCCACTTAATATAGTTTACCAGAAAAAATCATTGTCAAAAAGTCAAAACTATGACTTTCTTGTGAATATTGCATGAATCTGTGCTAAAAATTATCAAATTGAGTTTAACTATTAAAATGGTAAAGCTGGTTAAAATGAAAATTTTAAAAAACACATATACTAGGAGAGAATTTTAAATTAAGTTCATTGAATTAGAGAAAAATACTGATTAATGTCTTCAAGGGTAATAAAATAGTAACCTTTGGGATTATCTTTTCTACTGGGCAACAATTTTTATATCTTTCCCTGGAAAGGTTCACGAATGAACATGTACCACCCAGTGTCTGAGCCTTTGCTTAATACTAACAGCAAAGTCAAATACAGGTACACTTCCTATAGTTAAGTAATATATAAGTAATCCTGGTTTTTAGTTTTTAAAAATGCCTCAGTTGTACATTAAAAGAACACGCCTCCCCCTTTGTCAGGCTTGTCAAGCTTTAAATAACATGAATAATAAACTTCAAGTTTATTCAGGGCCTATGGTAGGCGCCCCCACTGAAGGTATACATTCCCTAATCTCCAGAATCTGTAGATATGTTACCTTACTTGGCAAAAAGAACTTGAAGATGTGATTAAATCAAGGCCTTTGAGAAGGGAAACTTAGAGGGTAAAGGCAGAAAGGATATGTGGGGACAGAAGCCAAGGCTGGGGCTCCTGTTAAAAGAGGGACTTGTTATATGAGGGATACCTCCAGGTACCCTAGAGGAACAGCAGAGTGGAGGTCTGGACTCTGCCCTGGGTATGGCATGAGTGTAAGAGCAATCATGTAAATGCTCTTAATGTCATTAAACTGTACAGCTTAAAATGTTTTAAAAAATAATTTATTAGCCCTGGCTGATGTAGCTCAGTGGATTGAGTGTGGGCTGGGAACCAAATTGTCCCAGGTTCGATTCCCAGCCAGGGTACATTCCTGGGTTGCAGGTGATAACCCCCAGCAACCACACATTGATGGTTCTCTCTCTCTCCCTCTCCCTCTCTCTCTCTCTCTCTCTCTCCCCCTCTCTCTCTCTCTCTCCCCCTCCCGCCTTCCCTCCCTCCCTCCCTTTCCTCTATAAAAATAAATAAATAAAATCTTTAAAAAAATAATTTATTGAATTCCCACACAACTCTATGAGATGGCCATTACTGTTACCCCATCTTACAAATGAGAAAACTGAGGCACAGAGAGTGTAGGGATCATGCCCAAGATCACGTCAGAAGTGAGAGAACAGGGATTTGAAGCCAGGTGGGGTAGCTCCAGAGCTGATGCCACCTTTTTCAAATAAGGTAAAAAATAACAATGATGCTTGTTACTGTGAATGTGACCCATGTTTCACCTCCAGGCTACCACAATCTAACAAAACACAGATTGTATATGTCACATTGATACTTCAGGGTAATTATTTGCTTACCTGCCTATCTCTTAAGCTTAGAAAAATACCTTATGTTTGTATACATAGTTCCTAGAACAGTGGCTGGTATATACATATCAAGAGCTCAATAAAAACTTGTGTGGTTTCCAAAGAAAAAAATTATACCTGGCAGAGGTGAGATTATACAAAGTTTTAATTGTCAAGCAAGGAATTATGTTTTATCCTCCAGACAGTGGCATGTACTAGATGTTTGGGGGCACAACAGTGAGAGTGGTGTGTAAATGAACAGGAGAATGGAAAGGCTGGAGACAGAGCTATTTGGAAGTAATATTTGCCAGGCAAGAATCTGACCAGCAAAAGTAACAGAAATGGGAGGGTTAGCAGAGACATGCATGAGGAGCATAAGAGAATCATAGTTTTACAGGAAACAATATGAAGTCATTAAGGGGAGCTAATGGCTGCCTCTCGAAGTTACATCTTGAAAGTATTACTAAAGCAAAGAATGACCACTCCTTTAAGAAAAGTTGCATCATCAGTATTCATAATGGCACAGAGAATGGAACTAAGGGGAAACCAAAACCATAGAAGGTAATGATTTTGAATAG
This sequence comes from Phyllostomus discolor, assembly GCF_004126475.2. Lineage (NCBI taxonomy): Eukaryota > Metazoa > Chordata > Mammalia > Chiroptera > Phyllostomidae > Phyllostomus > Phyllostomus discolor. The sequence goes on along the minus strand of NC_040907.2, from coordinate 76,843,883 downwards.
AAATGTTATCTGGAAGAATTGGATTCTGGATCCTTCAGGCAACTGTCAGGAATCAGAATTAACCATCATTGAGTCAAATACAAGATTTTGATGAAAGGACCATTTACAAAATGTAGTTCCACTAAAAAGCCATTAATACTCTTAAGACTGAAGAAATAAGGGGAAGAAATCTTAGTAGAAACTCAGAACTGGAGAAGCTGTAGTCTCAGCAGGTCACAGATACTACCAGACACACTGCACCGCAGCTGGAGGACATGCCCCAGCCTCCCGCTGCTCAGTCAGGCCCTCCAGGCTCCGATGCTGCCTTTCATTGGCTGGACCAACCAGCATCCATTTGGCATTGAGCCAGACAGAGAAGGGAAGACAAATAGATCTAGAGGGGCACGTAGAGAATGTGAAAATGTCTTAGAATATTTGACAAATTTATTTCACTGATATTTTCCTGTTTAAGCATGTATGTACAGAAACGATAAATGACAAACACAAAAGTCTAAATATACATAAAACAGCTTTTGCAGTAAGTACAGTGTCCAGCAGAAGTAAAGCCTGTTTCAGTGTGGTTGCTAGGGTAATAATATGGGTGTAATAATTTATAGTTTTAATTTGAACATTTCACCTAAAATGCCATATGGTGTGCTTGAGTGTGATATTGTTATGTTACAGAATTAAATGCTCATGATTTTGTAATAAAAGAGTTTGTAATTAAAAGGGGCGTTATTTGTGCCAGATCCTGTATAAGACAAAATTCTAAGTAACAAAAACAACTGTGTCAGTTTAATTGGCATCATTTTCTTTTCTAATAGTTTGAAAAATACTGGTGAGTCATATCATTGATAGCATCTTGCTACTTTTTTAAAAAAGAGTACACGGTGACCTAGGGTGCATCCCATTGCAATTAACAGAAAACTCAGTGAAAGTAGTAAATAACGTATTAATTTCTTCCCATTGCTAGAAAGATCCTCTCTAGCTGAACTTAGGGCTAGGTAAATTTGGTGGCTCAATGATGTCATTAGACACACTGCTTCTTTCTGGCTCTAGACTGTTTTTGTCTTTTTTGTGCACCTCACCCCACCCCCAATAGTTTCATTTATACCACATTAATCCTACACCTGGGTCCCTTCTTTTTTTTAAAAGGTTTATTTTACTTTCATTTGAGAGAGAGGGAAGATAGAAAGAGAGAAACATCGGTGAGAGAGAGAAACACCGACTGGCTGCCTCCTGAATGCACCCCAACCAGGGATCGAGCCTACATCATGGGCGTGTACCCTGACCAGGAATCCAACTGGGTGACCTCTCAGTTATGGGATGATGCTCCCACCAACTGAGCCACGCCAGTCAGGGCAGGCTCCCTTCTTGTGACTGAAATAAGACAGCAAACAAGCCCTTGAATTATATCTCTCTCAACATGCATGGAGAAAGAGAGCTGTTTCTGAAAACTCTCTTAGAAGATCTTTCCTAGAAGCATCTAAAATTCTTCTTCTTATGTCATTGGACCAAATATTTGCTGCATAGCTATGACCAATAATAGAATTACGTTGATTAGCAGAGGTTTGAGCCATATGAGCTGTATTGAACGTCAGAATAGTTAATTTGCCCACAACTAAATGACTACACTAGAGAATTGAGGATAACAACCCCCCAAAAAGTAATTACCAAAAGGACAAATGAATGCTAGGGAGGTAAGTGCTGCATCCACACTACTATTAAACTAAAAATATTGCCATTACTCTGAACTGCATTAGAAAACACATAACATATGCATAATGGTCAAGATTCTTAATAGCAAACAAGAGAATCCACTGTAGCTAGTGGGAAAAGAAAAGTGTTTTATTAAAAAGTATCAGGTATCTACCAGAATCTACAGAAAGGTCAATCTCAACAATAGAGCTCTCCAACTATACCAAGTTGTTTGCTATTGAAACACCCTGTAAACACCATTTGGCAATACGGTATTGAGAACCGGAAGCTAGAAGGTCTGCCAACTGCAATCCAAAAATATGGGACACATTTGCTGCCATGCTCACCAAGACACGGGTCTCCAGGGATGCCTCATTGGCTTCCACATCACACATGGGAAGGTCTGACTGGCAGAGCCCAGGCCATGTGCCTGAATCCTAGCTTCCAGGGAGCATGGTGATGAGATGCCTGGCATCTATCTGGGAAAGCAGGATTTGGTATAGAAAGCATTAAAGATAACAGTATTCAGAAGATTTTGAGAAGCTACCAACTTACTACAACAGGAAATACCATTCCCTGCTTGAAGAGGTCCAAGAAAGGGTACTCCAAAGTAACTGAGTCAAAGCCCAGAGAAAGAAGTTTCTTCATAAAATGACCCACAAAATGCCTCACTCTACAATGAATAAGGTAGCATTGTGAACAGGGTGTCCTAGAAGAAAAGCTTGACTATCTATTTTAATCTACATCCCCATCAAGCCCCAGATTCACTCATTATAGGACCAGCAACAATGGCTGTCATGACATAAATATTCTCTTATTTTAACAACTGTTCTGTATGTTACTTCTGTATCACTTACATTCTTAGCTCCTTCTGACAAAATATCTTCCATAATATACTACAGATATAAATACCTACTAAGAACAGCAAGACATATTTAGTGTTCATTTCTCTTTTCTGGTGTGGCATGTTCACTGTTAGGGTTCTAGAAAGTAGATTACATGGACAGGTCAACTGGCATTTTTATAAAAATGAACTAAGGACTTATAAAGAAATGCAATAATGTTAGTTACCTTGTACTTGGCACCAACTATGTGCACCTGTATTAGGTGTTCTATAAATATCTCATTTAATCTTTTCAAGAAAAAGGTAGGTGTTATCCCCTTTTCCCAGAGAGGAAACTGAGGCTTAGAGAGATTCTCTGATGTTGCCTTCTGTCACATAATCTGCCTTCTAGAATCTCCCACATAGAACACGGAGATGGCCTGCCTCAGAGACGAGAGTAGGGTTCTTACATTTCCCAGAACTTTTCTAACGTATACCTTCAATAATTGTTTTCTCCCGTACTGAGATACCGTGTCTGGTTTTAATGTGCATCTCAAATAACAGTTTCACCAACCCATCTGGCCTTGGTTTTTTCCAGCCTTCATTAACTCTAATTTCATTATCACCTGTTCTGGTGTGACCCCGAGTTCCCTGCACACTCCTCTCCTTCCTCTTGGGAAATGAATTTCTGTCTCAACATCAGCTCTCTATCCAACTGTGTGAGCCCTGAGGCAGAGCTCTCATTTGTATGTGAGTACTGTCCATCTCTCCTGTTGTCACCAGTCACCTCCTAAGGCTCCGACCCTTCGGTCATTTCTGGCTGAAGATGAGACTGAGGGGAATTTATCAACCGGCACATTCGTGTGTGTGCATGTGTGTATATAGCACACAGAGAACCCTTATTTCATTTATAACTTGTTTCTGCATTTTATTTAAATCTTCTCCTACCTTTTTCACTTCATTTTATGAATTTGCACATCAGTATCTACTATAACTCATGTATCCTTTGGGAGAAATAATTTTCTCGTTTGGTAACAAATTAGGTGTTGTTTGGCAGCATTATTTGACTTGCTCAGAAAGGCCAAATTTCTCAAAATGGTACGTAAATGGAATACTATTTCAGCAATATCAGTGGAAAGCTGTCATGCCAAAATGGATAAAAAATACAAAAGACAAGAAAGAGAAAAAAACCCTGCCTCCCCTTTCTCCTTCATCCTCACCTGACCCTCCCCTACTGCCCCAACCCTGCCAGCCCTCTGCAGCACGAGTGTCCTCTGATCAGAGGCCAGATAAAGCAGCAGGGCAGTAATGTTTTATTTCTGTTGGGCTGCCAGTGAGCTTGTGCTAAATCTCTCTATCCCCAGTCTCCTCTCTGCACATAAACAAACCTCAAACAAAAAAGGGGGCAGAGGAATTGAAGTGTGTGAAGTCAGATAAGTGTATGTGTATGCATACATATACTTGTACTATTTCTTTAATTCTCATTCTTTCACAAATGCAAGACAGTGCTTTTGGGATCTAATAGCATTTTCATAAACTTGCATCTCTAACCACTGCTAAACTTAACACTAGCTAATATATTAACTTATGTTGCATAGTCTCCATTATTCATTTCTTTTTGAATTTTGCGTTTTATTTGTTTCAAGAAATAAATGTTATTATGACCACAGATTCTTTTCCTTTAGTTTTAGTGGGCACAGGAAGCATTATGAAGGCAAACCAAGAAAGAAAGGATAAATAGCACTATTGATTTTAAAAATAAACAGATAAACAGAAGATCATGCTACTCTAATCCAGACAGGAGGCAGAAACAAGTTCCAGGCAGCAGAAGAGGGAAGTCACAGCTATTCGGCAGAGAAAATGGCTGAAACAGAGTCGAATTTCTCAAAGAAAAGTGATGCTTGATAACATTTCTTCCTGAGACTCATCCTAAGACATTATTTCCCCCCGAGGCCTGGAATGGAGTTTCTGAAGGACGCGTGCCTGTTATTGATATTGAATTCAGCCTCAGCACACTATTTTTAAAACAGTCGCAATTGTAGCTGCACACAGTCTGTGTATTGCCTTCAGATAAGCAATTGACCATGAAATAATAGTACATGGCTTTTAATATACACCCTCTGGTTATGGGTGCGCATACTAAACATACAGTATTTAAAAATACATGTGTGTATATACAAACACACAAGCCGGCAAGTTAAGGCTCTCTACATAGAAATGGACTGGCAGCTGCTTGAAATTTCCCCTCTACTCTCCCTAAGGTCTCAGGTGTAGGATTCATGAGCCAATGTCTCAGCTAGAACAGGTGTCTATCGCTGGGTAAATAGCAATTAGGCCCAAATTTCAGACTTTTTTTTTCAAATCCCTTTCCGAGGAAAAGCCCAGGAATAAATAGTTGCTGTAACGGCCAGGGGTATTGTGTAGCATTATAGCCTCCAGCTGGTCTATTACATACTATAGACAGGCAAAGAATACGAGCACCTGACAGATGTGTTCTGTTAGCTTCATTAGGAAAGAAACAAAGAAACTCCTCAATTAATAGCAGCAGAGCCAAATGGGGGTGGGGGGAGCTTGAGGGGAGAGGAATCATAGCCTGTTATTTAAACAGAGTCAGGGAGCCTTTCACTAGTGGCTTAATATGATTCATTAATAAAAACAGCTTTTTGAATGCCCAGTTTAAGTCAAAGGAAATCACCAGCATTTTTTTCCCCCAGCAAAGGAAGGGCAAAATGACAAATTGCTGCTGTTAAATTCATTTCATGTGGGGATGGCCTTTCTCAAAGATCTCTTAAACTGCAAGGCTGGGTGTTTGTCACATTAAGTGGCAGAGCAGTTCTCAAAAATCGACTGTGGCACATCAGGGTCTCAGATGAATGGCCAGCAGTGGCCATCCAATAATTTTATATACCCAGACCAGGAAGCATTTAGTGTTTAAATGAATGAGGATTTTTAAAGTAATGAAATGCAGCTCTACCCTGATGAAAGAAAAATCTGTCCACAAAGTCAGTTAAAATTTTTTTTCTTCTTGGAATGGTTTGAAATACTGGGGAAGCTCTGTAACTGTGGGTTTAATTTCTTGCAGGCAGAAGTCTGGCAATTTCTCCTTTTACATTTCCTTTACGGAAGATATACGGTAAACCTACATACAGAATAATACATGGCTGTAAAAGTGTGAGCCATGCAAGTATATTGTGCAAGGAGTATACGAGTTCTGAATGAAAATGATTCTTTTTCCACATGTCAGAATCTGCAGTAATGACTCAGCTTTTACAATAATAATTCTCCAGTTATGACTTGCTTTGATTTTTTAAAAAAGAACACTGTTTGCTCTCAGGAGGTTCAAGTAGACAGTCTGAGCCAATTACTGGACTTATAGACAGAAGACTCAGTTCCCAACTCCTTTCCCTCCATGCCCATCACCATCACTCAATTTATGTAACATGGAATAAAAAGGACTTAGAGGCAAGGATCTTGAGAAATTTGGGGGAAATTCAGGCTAATTTTCTGAGTAATTGAGGCATAATAAGGTTAAATTATTGTGAGCATATTAACCTGGCTAGTTTTGTTTTATATAGCAAGAATTTGTGGAGAGTAGGATTGTAACTACCAAGGCACAGTTGACTGGAAAATAGCCATTGGAGCCCTGTAGTAACCTAGGCCAGCAAGGATGTGCTCCAAAATCAGAATTGAATGCTCATCTGTCTAATTGGGGTGTTGTCCCGCCAAAGAAATAGAAATCAAAACATAAATGGGCATGGCCAAATATGATGGGCCAGAGTCTTTGTGATGGAAATGTAATTGTAAATCTTTATGGCCAACTCACACTGTGATGTCTTGATGCTCTTCAATTTTTAAAACACACTCTTGGCTTCTATTTGTATTCTTCCCCTCAAATAATAGCTGCAGAACAAGAAGGGCTAATATCTACTCCCAAATGGACAGGAAATGAAAAGGAAAAACAACAAGCTTTCCTGGAAGCAGAGGCATTTTTTTACCCAAAAGTCTCTTCTTACATTGCTAATATTTCACATTTGACATCAAAGAACTGAAAACAAGAAGGAAAAGAATCAGAATGTAAAACTATTATGTTCAGACTTCAAGTATTTATGGCTTTTAATCTTTAGAAACTAGTAATAGTTCTAGTGGTAAGTTATCATTTGTTGTAACTTACAGTTTATTCTCAGAAGCTAATGAAAGAAATCTTTGGTATCTTTGGTTGGAAGGTCTTCATAGAACACAGTCTTTCCAAAAATCAGTTCATGTGAGGGTGCAGGAAATGTACAAAATCCCCACCCAAAGATGGGGTCAAAAGATAAAATAACCACTTAGCACAAACTGACAAATTATAATTTCAGCATGCATGTTTGGATCATAAAATGCACTGTATTTCAGTTTATTTATAAAAACACACCTTGGATTTTTATTATTTATTTTTCTTTCTCATTTCAGTGTAAAGTGTCATTTTCCCCCTTTGGTGTTCAAAAAACTCAGACGCACTAACGCACACTTGGTTTCCAATGGCACCTGGACCCCTTGACCATTATGTTTGACTCCTCTTTCTTCCTCATTCTGAAATCCTTCATATTCTGATATTTCTGCCTCCTAAATGAGACCCACTCTCTGCTCTCCATCTGCCCCATCACCATTCAGCCCCACATCATTTCTCCCTTCAATTATTGAAAAAACCTTTTAGTTGGTCTCTTTGCCCTTGATATTAAACCCTTCAAACTAGGCACACAACTGCCTGAAGGAGTTTTTCAAAGGAGAACCACACCAATTATTCCTCGATCTGAAAGTATTCCTCTGGAAGTGAATTGCAAAGTATTTAACATGACATAAAATGATCAACTGATCTTCTCCTGCCACCCCCAGGATTATTAGTTCTAGTAGCTTTTCTGGAGATTTTGTAGAATGTCCTACATGCATCATCATAACTGTGATTATTAGTTGTAGGTTATTTGTAGCTGCCCTGTTTAAGGCTGAGGAAATTAGCTTCTATTCCACCTTACCAGGAGAGCATTTTTATTATGAATGCGTGTCTCACAGAAGGTACCCTAAATACTTGATGCTAATCACAAATGACCCATATTTGCACTTACCATTTACAAATATTAGGTGTTAAATAAATGTATGTCTCTTTTGATGTGTATGTCCTATGGGATATTCTTGGTCTGTTTTTATATTGATTTAATATTTTTATCTTACCATCTTTATTTCCCTTACACTACGCACCTGACAGTCTCTCTCACATCATAAGATCTTTATAGCCAGATATGGTGTCTCTGCAGTTCTCTTTGCTCAGGGCATTTATATGCAGATTCCATGACAATTTATTTCATTACAAGCATAAAAATGAAAAGTAGAGGGCTTCTGGTTTGATTTCTCTTTCTGTAGAATTAACGTTTGAAAAGAAAATTTAAAAGTAGAGAATATTCTCAGGCAGACAATATCTTGCTTACTGAAATTTGTACATGTGGCCAACTATGTTTGTTATTTTGAGTTTGCTACAAAAGATATTGAGATAACCTAATTAGGACCATAAGCTGAGAAAGATTTTCATATTGTTTTCCTATTAGTGTTGAGGAAGAATCACATTCTTGTAGATTTCCCTCCCTTTTGAAATCATTCATGTCTCTTTGGCTGTTCACAGATTCCTGGGGCCAGATTCAGTTAGAGCTACAACAGGCAGGCTCAGACAAATGGGGTAGGAAAAGTGTTTTACAGTAGCAAAGTCTCGGCACACTCTGTCTCTTACCACACTGTCTCCTGTTGCCGAGAATCACTCCTCATGTAACTGTCTCTCCCATCTGTCAAGAAGCCTGCTGGTCTTAATGTTCCACTTGCATGTCCACAGCACTTTCTATGCTCTCCAAGCCTTCAACCAAACAATAAAATTTTATTAGCATTTGGATTTCTTAAGAGAAAAAGTAAACTTACAATCATTTTCCTCATGTTTGAGGTTTATATTTGTGATCTTTTCTTCCATTCTGCCCTTTGGGTCCTGTAACTAAAGTCACAAAATGAAGGAAATAATGGACTTTTTTGGTACAGCGTAGAAACCTGTTGGCTGCCAAAATTTTCAAAAGAAAAATAAATAATAATGCCAGGATCTTCTCTTAAGGGGTAACCATAAGAGAGAAGAAGCATCTCAGAGAAAAGGAATAAATACAACCTTAAAAATTTGAAGCAAACTCCATATACATACAAAAGGTAAAAAATATGGTAGAGAAATATTCACAAGAATGACCAAGTGTTTACCTTTTCTGTACAGAAAGTACATTTAAATGGGTAAGAAAATATGAGGGTCCTGATAGCCAAATGGGTACAGGGCATGAACAAACAATTCTCAAAAGAAGAAAGCATTCAACCACAGTAATAAAGAAATGTAAATGAATACAGCAAAATACAATTTTTCATTTTCGCAAAACTTTTTGAGTACTACTATTTCATGTTAATGGGGTTGAGATGAAATTGAGAACTGATACTTTTACATGACTGATGATATATAAATTGACCCAATTCTATAGAAAAGTAGTTTGGCAATGTTTCAATAGTCCTAAAAATGTTTATACTCATTGATTCTGAAATTCTTGTATGTAAAATACTTGCAAATTAAATAAAAGTTTGAAAATACGTGAATATATTTATCTCTATGTGAATTTCAATAGCAAAGCATTAAAAATATGTGTGACACACACATGTAAATGGAATATAGAACCAATAAAATTGTATATGCCACAAGTTTTTAATAATATAAAGAAAAGCCAATGGCATTATAATCAGAGAAAGAAAAACAGAATATAGTATTTTAATTGTTTTGTTCTCATTGAAAAGCTGGATGATTTTAGCAAAAACACTTTCTTGCTCTAATTACTCACGTATAATTAATATCTAATACAGTAAAATGTTAATAGACAAATATTAAGAGTGATGAGATTATGGATAATAATATTTTTCTTTCAATATTTTATAATTTAACTTGTATAAAAATGTTACTAATGCAATTAGGAAATATAGGTTTAAAAACTTGAAAAGCTGGAACTTTCTACTTTTTTCTTAGGTCTTCTGTGATAAATGAAATCTATCTAAATATTAATCCTTAAAAAGGAAATTATTTATAATCAATATGTGTTAGGCACTATGCTAAGCAATGGACTTATCAAATTTAATCCTAATGATAACTCTGAAAAATATTCACCCGATTTTTTTATGTATGAAGAATCTGTGACTCAAAAATCGTAAGCATCTTTTTTGTTGTTGTTGTTGCTCAAGGTCATATGACTAATAAGTAGTAGAGCTGGTCTTTAAACATCATATTATTTCCATGTTATTACCAATGCTAGACACACCTAAAATGGCCTGCCTTCCAGGCTAAATCATTTTCTAAGCAGAAAGATAAATTATGAATTTAATTATTTAAGGAATGAGCTTAAAATGAACTTTTAATCTGAGCTTTTGCATTGCCTTTGTTTGTTTTAGAGATTTAAAGAGCAGGAAAGGACTTTTAGAAGTGTCTTTTCTAAAAACAGCCAGCATTATATTAGCTTCCAAATGAGAGCAAAACAATTAGCTGTCTGTGGGCACAGTTACCAGTTATCAACCATACTTACTTTCCACATGCCTCTTCTAGCCATCCCACCTCTGGTTGCACGATATTTTCTTCACCAATAATACAGTGAAGGCTCCCAAAATATTTCCTACAGACCTCTGCCATGGTGTTTCACGATGGGTCAGATGGCTGTCTTCAGGTCCGTGTTAAATGACTGAAGTCCTGTTTCCTCTTAAACTTCTCTCACACCCAATCATTAAAAACAACTCATGGACACAGGGCCACCCGGGAAGTCTGAGGTCGCTTTGCTCTTGTATTCATTTTGTTGTTTTGGTTTCTTCCTTACTTTTTTTTTATCCCTAACTGACTAGAAGCTTTTTAAAGCACTTTCCTCACTTTCAACCTCATGGGCGAGTAAAACAGTTATCAGCCCTTCATAGTATGTTTAAGGTTTTTCAAGATATGTCATATGCTGGAGCCAGAAGCTGGAATCTCATTAACCCCCAAAGAAGACCTCCACCTGCTCTTCTCTTCTACTTACCGGTGCTTTCTTGAAAATTATAGGAACACAGCTCATTCCTCCCAACTCATGTGTCTTCCCTTGACAATGGGAACAAAAAGATTATACCTGAACTTCCATACCCTTGTTATTATGTTCATGGGTAAGCTCTCACAGTAAAGGAATTAATACAACTGGAAAAGTCTGTTTTAATCTCTGTGCATGTATTTTATTTTTTTTAATGTTTTCCCCTTTCATCTTTACTTCACACACTACTACAAATTATGCTGGTTCTATTCCTCTAGTGCATTAAGCTAGCATGTTGCTATGTCTCAGTTCTCTGTGTGGGTGCCGGCATCAAAGCCTTGGGCCAATTTTATTTCATTTGTATTTGGTGTCAGAACAAGGTCTCTACTCAAAAATGCCCTTCTCAAATCACCTCTCAGGTGGTTTGACAGAAACAGCATGCAGTAGAAAAATAGTATCTTTTTAAAAATCCATGTTATTTCTTTTGTTTTACCCTGCAAACACCAAATGCATAGAACACTTAGTTAAAGAGCATCCTGAGTTGCATTTTTAAGATAAAGCGTACCTTTCATTTTAAATCTCCCTGAGATAAGTGATCTGCTTTCCATCTGAGAGTTTGTTTTTATTTTTTTGAAGGGAAGTATTCAAATTACTGCTCAACGATCAGCATTTTTACATACCACCTTGCCTAAGCACACCGTGCAATTGGAGAGCATTTGCAGAACTGTCCTTTAGTGCTTTAGTGTGCACGTTTGTAGGAAGCGAAAAGGAGGTGGAAGATGAGGTTTAAGGAGAAATTGCAGCAAGCTGGCAGGTAGCGGGCAGGGGATCAATGCAGTTTGTCACATTAAGGATTGTAGAGAATCCGTCTTCGAATGGCACTGATGATTCAGGGTATTAAGTTCAGTTCAGAATAAGGGAAACAGCAGTGGTAAGCACAGAAGTAAACAGGAAATTCAAACCCAGAGAATGCTGGAAGAGAGGCAAGACCCAATTCTGGCAGGCTCTGCTTGTGAAGGAGTTCAAGCTCTCCTTTTCTTTCACCATTTCTTTCTTTCTTCTTTTTCCTGCCTTTAATTTTTATTTTATTTATTTTTATTAAATTTATTGGGGTGACATTGGTTACTAAAATTTTATAGGTTTCAACTCTATTATATACCTACGATTCTATAATGCATTATCTGTATATTGTGTTGTGTGTTCACCACCCCATGTCAAGTCTCCTTCTGTCACCACTTATCCCCACTTTACCCTCTTTGAACTCCCCTGCACACCCTCCCCGTGGCAATCACTATAATGTCATTCACAATGTCAGCCATCCTCAATTATGTTTTCCTTGTCAATGGCTGGCCCTTTGCAGATGTTAGTCACTGGACGTGGAGGAGAATAAACTGTTGTGCATGCTTGTGTCCGTGCTGAGCTGAGGGGAGGAAACCTTCCACAGGCTCACAGGTTCGTGTGCCATTTCTAAGTAAGTCATTGGTGGGAGTCCAGCTACAACAAACCTCCTCACATTATACCCAGCTCCTGCAGAAACAACTGCCAGTTTACCCCCATCAGCTGTGAAGAGGGTGTATCCTCAGGCCAGCACAGCTTCCTCTCACCCTCTCTATCTACTGTTTAGCTACTAAGTGACAATTCTGCTTTGTCTTTCATTGCACTTATCCTAATTAGAAGGTATATATTTATTTGTATTATTTGTTTAGTTTCCCTAGGGAGTAAGCCCCATGAGGCATGTCTCACTCACCACTATGTTCTTACTTCTAACCACAGTGCCTGGCACAAAGTGGGCCCTCAGTTACTAAAGGAGATTGAATGAATTAATGGTTGGATGGATAAGGACATGAATAACCAAATGTGTCTCTAGGAAATAGAATATAGAGTTTCTATGTTATAGATCTGGTCAGGTCATATAATGAGGACATTTTGTCACATTGCTTAGATTCTGAGATTTTTCTACAATTTTAACATCTGTCAAACGGGATGAATCTCGATGGACTCTTCAAATTATGATCAGCAGATTTGAATTATTTTTATTTCTTAATAGTGCATAATACAATGGTGCATTTTAATCATTGGTGTCTTAGAAGAGTTATACAGGGGTATCTTATTTTACTGTGCTTCACTTTATTGCCCTTCATAGGTATGTTTTTTACAAACTGAAAGCAAGACCCTCCACCAGCAAAAACATTACAACTTACTTTATTATGATGTTCATTTTATTACAGTGGTCAGGAACAAAGCCTGCACTATCTCCAAGGTACGCCTGTGATTACAAACCATAGCCGATATAAAGGCAAATAAGAACAGCTATACAGATGCCATCACTCACAAGTTTCACAAGTTTCTCGTGCTTCCTTCAGGCTGGGGCTTATCAACGTTACATCAGAATTAACTTGTTAAAAATAGATTATTTCTGGGATCAATCCCAAAGATTCTGATTCAGTAAGTCAGAAATATTCACTTTTAAAGACTTCCAGTGCTTGGGATGCAGGTAATCATCTGCCCTCACTTTGATGAAAAGTCTTCATATACTTCTCTATCCCTGGTAAGGAAACTGGAAAGCTTTCAAAAATTCTTTCCACATCACTGAAGGTCTAATCTTCAAAATAGAACTAATCAGTGAGACACAGGTCCCCATACCTGAGGTCATTCATTACTGTTCCTATGGGAAGACACTTTAAATAATTGTTGAGCACATCGACTGACTACATAACAACCAGAAAAATGCAGCTGTATTGCAGATTGCCCCATGGTCAAATTCACATTGGAAAGTATAATACAGTGGTACGTCATACTCGTCAATTCATTCCAGAACTCATGAAGAGTACCAAACGAAGAAATATGTTCTCTTGCGGGGCAGTGTCATGACTCATACAAGTTCTAGCAAGTACCACAAGTCCTGAGCAAGTGCCAGGGCTGAAACTTTTTTTTCTCATCAAAATGTGATGAGTGCAGGGTTTGACAAGCTCTGAAGCCAACAAGTACTGAGGTATGACTGTAGTTGAACCACAGTAACATATCCAGGAGGCGATATTTGGGTGGATTTGCTTAAGATGATTTGACAATTCTCAGGTTAATACAAGCTGAAAAGGAGGGTATTCTAAAAAGGAAGAGCAGAGCATAATCAAAGTGGGCAATTGTAACTGTCACCTCAAATCTCTTACTGAGGCAGAGAGTCATTAATAGTTATAAATACAATTATTAATATCACCACATTTTTATAAAAGCTGGTGTGCATCTAATATCTAATGCCTTTCTTGTAACTACCCACAAAAATGAGGATAACACTTGAGGTAGGAGAGTCTGTGACAGTCCCCAGTGATTGTCATTTCCTGCCATCCAGGCCTTTGTGTAACCGGTGCCCTTCGAGTGTAGGGTAGACCTGGTGTCTTGCTTCTAATGAACAGAGAAGAGTAAAAGAGATGGAATGTTACTTCCAAGGTCAAGATACAAAAGGACTTGCTTTCATCTTACACTCTCTTACTGTCTTGCTCTGAGCCACCTCCCATATTGTGTGCAGTCCTACAAGGGATGTCCACGTGCAAGGAATTGAGAGGGGCCTCCAGTCAACGGCCTGCAAGAAACTACCGATAATCATGAGACTGAGCTTGGGAAAAGACCTTGCCCCACCTCACCCAAGTCAACCTTCAAAGCTCTGATTGACAGACTGACTACAAGCTTATTAGAGATTTTTGAGCCAGAGGCATCCAGCTCAGTTGGGCCCACATTCCTGATCCATAGAATCTATGAAGTAAGTAATAAATGTTTGTCCTTTAAGCTATGAATTTGGGGATTATTTGTTACACGTCAGTAAATAAAAATACAGCACTCTTTCTTTTGGTCCTTTCCACTCCATTGTTATCTCACAAAACCCCACAATATCCTTGAGGGGTAAGTCAGGCAAATACATTCACCCCCATTTTATCAATGAGGAAACTGAGCTCAAGGACTGTATCATGTGCTTGAAAAGGTCATTTGGCTCAGTTATATTACAGAGACTCAAGCCTAGATTCTAAACTCATTCCTTTCAACCACATTTGCAAGGGCATTAGTTAAGAATCTGAGAACTGACTCTTGGCCTAGGTCTACCAATATGATCTATTCACTGAGGAGCTCTATTAACCCATCTAATTATTAGATTCTCCATGGATAAAATGAGATGGTTTGGTTGTCAGACAATAAAGTCCCTCTTTGCTCAAAATTTCTCCATTTTGTAAAAGGCGTAATCAGGAAAACTGTCTCTCAGTTTCAGACTCTGCCCACTACCCCTGTGCTAATTATAATGTGTTTCTCAGCACCAACACCAGGAGTAGTGTGAACCTCTATTCTCCTGCCTTTCACCTTCCTCTTGAGGAACAGTGCCCTGCTAGGACATTCACAGATCCATGGATGCCTGCTCTGGGGGCCATAAATGCCAGGTGATACTTAGAAGGTCAATTTTTAGTTAACAGTGTCTATTCACTAAAGTGTTGAGTTACCCATGCTCAGAAAATCATAATCTCATTTTTGTAATTTACCTAATAATTTGGGGAGACAGGGGTATCAATAAAAGAAAATCGATATAAAATGTATTGCTTGAGTATTCACTGAAAGAACTTCCCGTTACATGATGAGTTAACTGTAAGTTATTGGAAATGTGACTACCTTTATTATAAATGATTTTTTTAGCTACACACAAGAGGAGTGGAGGAGTAAATGTACTGTGCCATTATGAACCTGTCAGTCACACAGGGATGAGACATCAGCTCCATCTAGAACAAAATTTCCTGCCACTCAAAAATCATGTTTAACATTCATCTGTTATTCTGATCTGTACTCACTAGATTTTTGATGGACAGACGAACTTCCAAAATTTTTAATACAGTCATTTTCTAGAGTGCTAAAAGTTGGGACTTAATCTACTCTTTGGTAAGAATTAATTATCATTATCTAATGTCCATTTCCATTGTTCATTGTATTCCTACCCATCTTAGCATGATTAAATACCTATGAGACACTGCATAGATACTCAGAGTATTGACAGCCTGCTCAGGACTGTGGCCAAGTAATTGCTGGTGGCATAATTAGGAATTAAAAAGTACTCTATGACACCATTTCAAATAAGTACTATATTTATCTACTCACAGATGCAGTCAACAAGTCATTGTAAACACTTGTTTTCCCTTAGGCAGGATAAGGATGGGTGAATTTTTTAAAAAAACAGCAATGCTGTGTCCTGGGCACAGAATAAAAAATCTGTTTTTCATGGAATGACATCCTAAATTAAAACAAACAGTGAATATTTAAAATACAAATAGGAAACCAAAGTGAGCTAATGAACAAAAGGAGAAATAAAAGAAACTTAAAAAAATTACAGGCAATATAATTTACCTGAACTAGGAACAGTGTCATCACCTCAAATAACAATAACCCCAGAAGTGTCCCCAGTATATACCCAGGAGCACAACTTCTTTTGTTGAACCTCTCCTTTCACCCTTGAACTTGAGCTGTAAGCACCAGTATAACCTGATGATTTCACAGATTTAAGCTAGCTGCAATACTCAGAATTTTAAAATAACCTCATTGACAAGGTATATCTTCTCCCAAATCACTAAGGGTCACCTACAAGTCAAGAATGCTTCAACTACTTAATATTTCATAGTGTAAAAAAGAAAGGGCAAGAAAGGCAAAATGAACTAAGAGGGGAAATGGTAAAGTTTGAGATTTGAAATAAAAAAATAGTGAAGATCTAGAAATAAAGTTGAAGAAATGCAACAACAACCACTGTATCCACAACCAATGAGCAAAGATTGATAAAGATGGAGAGAGAATAAGAGTATTTTAACAATGGGAAAAAGAATATGAGATGACTAATGACAAGAAAAATGGTTCTGAGGAGCTAGATGGGGGAGAAATAGTAGAAGTGTGGAATTAGAAACAAGTCATAGCAAGAGAGAAAATAAAATTTTAAATGAAAAGAGGAAAAAAGAAAGTAAAATGGAGTAAGAGAAAGGAAGAGCAAAATACGAGATTTGAAATAAACTATAATATAAAAACTGGTGAAATAATAGGGACTAACTTGAAGGACAAGAAATGAATGTTAAATTGCCATGCAGGACATAAAATAATGCAAATCACAAAGAATATGTGGTGGCATACCTCTCAGTAGAAGCTAGTGTTTACTCTCTTCTCTTTCTGGATCTGCCCCTGGTGATGTCAGAAGGTGTCCCAGTCTGGCCCTAGGCAGCCTGTTTCAGGCTACAATGGGTCCATAGTTTGTGGATGTCTCCTTCAGTTTGTTAATCTAATCACTGTGTAATCGTCAGTCAGGCTTAAGCACCACAGGGTGGGACAGAGTAACTCCTGTGGGCAGGGCTATTGCTTCCCCTCACGCTGATGCCATTCAGAGATCAGTGCTCTGCCTGAGAGAGATAGCTCCTGCAGTATGGGGAATGACTCAGCACAGGTATTCCAGTGGCTGTTCCCTCAGTTCCCTCTCCAGAGCCACCAACCCCAGACTCTCCTCAAGCTTCTTTAGTCCATTCTGCCCTCTTTTTGCTGGAGCCTAGGGTAAGTGGCTGCAAATGAAATTTTGTGCATTGGCCCTTTAAGAGGCTTTGTGTCTCCAGCCATCTCTCCCTGGCAGATAGAAACCCTATGATTTTCAGAGCTGGATGTTTTCTGGGTTCCTTTTTTGCTCTGGTGCTATAGGCTGATGAGCCAAGCTTGGGGTTTAGACCCCACACTTTCCAGGAGGAACCCGCGGGCCACTGAAGTAGGTGGAGGGCCAACACCTCAGCTGCTGTCCATGGGAGCCCAATCAGCCCTCTTGTGTCTCCTCCATACTCCACACCAGTTACATTAGGATGAAATGGTTTTTTTCTGTCTGTCCATGGTTATAAGGCGTCTCTCCAGCTATTGGTCAGTTGGTTATTCCAGATGATTTCTCTACAGTTCAGCTTAATTCCATATTGGTCCCTGGAAGAGGTTAGTGTAGCTTCCACTTACTCCTCTGCCATCTTGGATCTCTCTCTTTATATATATTTAATCTTCACCTGATGATACATGTATTGATGAGAGATAGAATAAGAGATAGAAAGAAACATCAATGTGAGGGAGAAACATCAATCAGTTGCCTCCCATACATGTCTCAACCAGGGATTGAACCCCTAACCTAGGTATGTATGCTGACCCTGGATTAAAACTGCAACTTTTGGTATACAGGATGATGCTCCAACCAAGTGGGCCACTGGCCAGGGCCATTTTTCAGGATATTTTAATAGTCTATCTCAGAATGGAACACAATAGTAACTGAAAAGTCTTTCTTGTTTATCTAAAATTCCTATTTAGCCCTGGCTGGTGTGGCTCGGTGGATTGAGCCCCGGCCTGCAAACTGAAAGGTCGCGGGTCCAGTTCCCAGTCAGGGCACATGCCTGGGTTGCAGGCCAATGTTTCTCTCCCTCTTTCTTCCTCCCTTCCCTTCTCTCTAAAAATGGATATATGAATTTTTTTAAAAAATAAATAAAATAAAATAAAATTCCTATTTAACTGAACATCTTATAGTTTTATCTTCTAAATCTAACAACCCTACCCCTAAGTCCTGAGGACCACTAGGAAAGTTAGGCAGCTAGTTGGTGCACAGCTGAGATCAGAACATAAATCTCAACACATCCTTGAGCACCTTCCAAAGAGATGTAAACACAGAAGAAACCTCACAGCTAATTCAATATGAGGAGCAAATCATTAAACACAAAAATGAAAGGGTCAGGAGTATAATAGGGAATATATCTTTCCCAACTGGACAGGGTATATTTTTTTAATTTTTAAATTAATTTGAAAATTATTTTAAAACAAATGTGTCTCCCAATTTCTGAAAATCTCTCTCCAAAAGTCAGTCTCCAAAACCCACATTAAATTCTCCTTGCCAAAACCTCGACCTTCATCTGGATCTGAATTCCTGGGAGAGGTCAGATAGAAATCACTAGAATTCTAAGTAAAGATATATAAATGTGCTGGGGTAGGATTGAGGGTGGGAGGTAGGGATGGCTTGGGTGGGGGAAATGGAGACCACTGTACTTGAACAACAGTACAAACAATGTGAAGTAAAACATGTGAAAATAAATAAATAAAAATAAAAAATAAACTAAAAAAGAAAAACGGCAAAAAAAATGAAAACGTAAGATTTAAAAAAGATATATAAATGTGCTAACATTTTAGGGGATTCAGCACCGTGGACAGTGGCTACTATTGTGGTAGAGGACCCACATGCTCTCATTCTCACTGTTCTTCAGTACTGTGGCTTTGGAGTTTGCTTCTCTGTACAATCAGCTGCATGTTCTCTCAAGTTTCCAATTAGTTAATGGGTTAGTCCATCACAGTGACTGATAGGTTTTCAAACAGATGTTGACAACAATATCCAAGGCACCTTGCATCACAACTATAGGCTTATCTTTTTTCTCCTCCTTCTAAACTCCTTTCTCTCTTTTCAGATTCTCTTTCACTTAATTTTTATTCTCTCTTTTTTAAAAATTATTTACTCCATAGTTTGTCTTGTACCTTGTGTAGTCCTACTGAGAACCCCTCATAACTAAAATTGTGCATTTCAGTAATCACAATGTCATAAAAGAAAAGGCAAAACTATGCAGACAATGGATTAGTGGTTGTCAAGGCCAGGGAATAAAGGGTTAAGGTTGTCTACAAAGGGGCCCAAGGGGTGGTGGAACTGTTCTATATCTTTATTGCAGTGGTGTTGCACAATTGTATGCATTCATCCAAACTCAAAGGACTGTATATTATAAGAGATAAATTATACTGCATGTAAGTTATACCACAATTAATCTGATTTAAAAAGAGAAAGATGTCATAGAAAAGGGAAATATGTGTTTAACAAGTAGCTCTTCAATGTGGATCATGGTTAGTGCTGCCCACATGCTGTATTGCTTTAAGACAGCAGCTGAATTAATTGTGTTTGTTCTGGAAACCTCATTAAAAGAAGAACATTTACCACTAGAAATAATTCAAATGTTCATAACTAGTACTGAAAGTCTAGACCTTTCAGTGTAGCTCCAGAAAGAGGAAACTATGCCAGTGAGTGAAAGTAAAAGATGAAGGAAATAGTCAAGGAACATGTATGAATGACCAACCCATAGACATGGGCAACAGGGCAGGGATTGTCTATGGGAGTGGGGGGTGGGATGGGTGGAGGAGAGTAAAGGGGGGCATTGGGGCAACTGTAATAGAATGATAGTAAAATATTTATTTACAAAAAGGAAAGTGAAATTGAATTATCCAAAAATAGAATCGGTTGCCTTTTTTTTCCCTAAGGGAAGATATTCAAATAGTAGCTAGATAAAATTCCATCAGAGATTATATTAAAGAAATTTGCGGTTAGATGGGAGGTTAGACCAGATGTCAACTAGCATCCTTATAACTCTAAAGTTTTATGAAATTTACCTAAAGTCACATTTATTTGTCATGCTTCATTCTTAGTAAAATGCATTGATTTTCAAAAAGCAACCCTCTCTGGTAAATAGTCATGACTGACATCTCCTTAGAGGACAAAAACATATTTATTACACCATACTAATTCTTCATTACATAAGTCATTATTACTTTTATATAAGAAGGACAATATTTGCATTAACTTTATTTGCTAAAGTACAGAACAAGTTGTTCTGTGCATAATGATGATCTATTAATGACTTTATTTGTTCCACTGTTCCTACAGAAATACTGCTAAGCTAATATCTTAGATTATTCAAAAAAGTAACCATCTTTGTCTCAAACCAAGAAAATTTCATTACACGTGGAATTTAGTAAGATTTGAAATCTTCCAAATAACATTTCTACAACCACTAAATTTTTCTTTTTCTTTTACATGTACTTAAAGTGCAATTTCATTTACAGAATGGAAACAGAAATCATTGAATATTGATGGAAAGAAGTAGACTTTGTCACTCTTGTTATATAAATTCATAATGTGAAAATCTATTAAGCAATGAGATGAGCAAGATAAGAAGCAAAAAGACAAGTACAATGTTTATCCCAAAGCTGTGGTTTTCAAATAAGACCTTGCATAAAGATGACCTGGAAGGCTTATCAAAACAGAATGTTGACTCCAACCCCAGAGTTTCTGATTTAGCAGGGCTGGGTGGGACCCAAATTCCCAGGTGATGCTGATGCTGCTCAACTGGGGCCACACTTGAAGAACTACTACTAGAGAGAAGATAATGGTTACCCCTGTAGCAGGAAGAGTACCTGTGTGAGAATTAGGACCTTCAATGCCAAAGGTAGGTTAAAAGAGGAAGCTCTGGAGGAAGATGCCTGGGTTTCAGGTGTACAATTCTACAATACATCACCTGCATATTGTATTGTGTGTTTAGCACTCCAAGTCCAGTATCCTTCTATCACCATTTATCCCCACTTCACCTCCTTCAACCTCCCCCCATGCCCCCTTTCCTCTGGCAACCACAGTACTGTTGTCCATGTTTATCAGTCTTTTTTTTATCTTTGCTCAATCTCTTCACACTTCCCACTCCGCCCCCAACCCCCTGCCTGACAGCCGTTAATCTATTCTCTGTATTCAAGAGTCTGTCTCCACTTGAATAATTTTATTAACTAATGTCACCCTTATAAATTCAACTTTTTAAAACATTTTATTTATTTATTTTTAGAGGGGGAGGGAGGGAGAAAAACAGGGAGAGAAACATCAGTGTGTGGTTGCCTCTCAAGCGCCCTCTACTGGGGACCTAGCCTGAAACCCAGGCATGTGCCCTGACTCGGAATTGAACCAGTGACCCTTTGGTTTACAGGCCAGTACTCAGTCCACTGAGCCACACCAGCCAGAGCTAATAAATTCAATTTAAAAAAGAAATAATAGTACAAGAATAAAAATTAAAATAAGAAAGAAAAAAAGATGCTTGGGTTGGAATTCCAGCTTCTAAGCATTAGTTTTTTCATCCATAAAATGGGTATAATAACTCCAATGTCATTAAATTATATCATTCATTTAAACTACTTGGCATAGTGCCAGGATATTCTCAAGAATCATTAGCTAGCATTATTATTAGCTGTAAGTTTAAGAAAGACCCATAACATACATAAATCACAGCTTCCACAGAAAAAGATTATATTAAATGATATTTAAGAACTTATTAGTCTAAAATACTATGATTCTAAATATATTCTCCATTCTCCTTATTGAAGACAATTAAATATTAGTATAATTTAATATCTGTTATGCTTTGCTATGTGATCAGGGGCATAAAAAGAAGGGTGATGCAAGTTCCTGCTCTTGCCTGTGAGAGGCTCCCAATCTGGTTAGAGAGAAAGACCACATACACATGAAACAGATGATGATAATAATAATAGCATGTGGTGAACTGCTGGAGTTAATAGTTCCAGGAGTTCAGAAAAAAGTGTAGGCTCTTCTAACTTCAGAGAGGAAATGGGCCTTAAGCTTCATATGAAGAATATATTAATAATAATAATAATAATAATAAATTTGTAAAGTTTCCAGGCAACCTATATGTTATCTCAGATATTATCCCATTTTATAAATGAGAATAAACAAAGCAAGGCTTAGAGACATCAAGTCGTGTGATCACAGTCACACAGCTGATGTGGTTGAACCGAGACTCGAACTTGGCTTTTTAGGTGTCACATGCTCTTTCATTGAAGTGTGGAGTGGGGGGCAATTTAACCAAGCACATGGAGAAAGAACAAGTGAATGATATTCAACAAATGGGTCCATACATACTGGTCAAAAGATTTAATTAGTAATCATTAGCCCACCAGGCTAGTGAGAACTAGATAGAGCTGGAGTAGGGCAGTTGGTAACTATGGGAATGCTTGAAACCCATTCTGAGGTTTTACTTTTTTATCTTGGGGTCAGTAGGTTGTTACTGAAAATTCACTGTTTCTCTGAGTACAAGTTAATGTTTAAGGAGAAGTAAGGTGGTCTCACTCATTCATGTATTTTATTATTAACAATAATGTATTGATCACTAAACAGACACCTGGCTCTGTGCCAGACCCCAGGATCATGAAGTTGGAAAAGACATGGCCTTGTCTCCCAGGGGATGTTCTTCCAGCTTGCAAGAGAAAAGCGAACATCAAAAATTATAACGCTATGTGATAATATAACAGTATAAAGCAGAAATCAGTTTAGTGCTATGCTACATTTGACTGCCAAAAGATGTATTTGTCATGTTTTCTCTATTTAAGTGGACTTACCATTAAGTCAATTATCAGCAGTTGTCTCTAATTCACATGAGAGAACTCTAAGCCACACTTTGGTACGAGTCCTGGGACAGTAGATACAATTTCTACTTGAAGAGAAATGAAATTCCTCCAACAGAGTAAGCAAAGGAATAGGAAGGAGTGTTTATAAGGGGGATAACGCTGGATACTTAAGCTGGATCTTAAAAGATGAGTAGAAATACATCCAGCAGGCTAAGGAGAAATGCATCCCAGGCGTTGCAGGGCCTAGCACCCTGAAATAGCCCAGGCTTTTAAGAGATTTGCAAGAAAGTTGGTTTTGCTAGAGCTTAAGAGGCAAGACTGTTAATAGCTGAGGGTCTGGGCAATAGTGATTGCAGTAGAAATAGATAATAAATGATAAATACACTTTTTAAAGAATTTCAATGAAATTATCTACATCAAATGCTAAAACCTCCCTGGCACATCTTAGACCCTTAATATATGTTAGTTCCTTTCCCCCATCTTTAGTTCATCCTTAATTCAATTTTTCTATTTTAATTTTATTGTATTTTATTATTGACACTATTACAGATGTCACCCATTTTCCTCCCATTGCCCCCCTCCGTCCTGCTCCTGCCGACCCTTCCCACCCTGGCCCTCACCACCTTGTTGTCTGTGACCACAGGCTATGTATATATGCATATATGTTCTTGGCTAATCTCTTCCAGTCCCCCCAGGCCCTCCCCTCTGAGATCTGTCAGTTTGTTCCATGTATCTATGCCTCTGATTTTATTTTGTCAGTTTACTTTGTTCATTATATTCCACACATGAGTGAAATTATATGACATTTGTCTTTTTCTGACTGGCTTATTTTGCTTAGCATAATAATCTCCAGGTCCATCCATGCTGTCACAAAGTCTAAGAGTTCCTTATTTGTTACAGTGACATAGTATTCTATCATGTAAATGTATCACATCTTTTTTATCCACTCACCTATTGATGGGCACTTGGTCTGTATTTCCGGATCTTGGCTATTGTAAATAATGTTGCTATGAACATTGGGGTGCATGTATTCTTTCTGATTGGTGTTTCAGGATCCTTAGGATTTAATCCCTGCAGTGGGATCCCTGGGTCAAACAGCAGTTCCATTTTTAGTTTTTGAAAGAAACTCCATGCTGTTTTCCCAGTGGCTTTACCAGTCTGCATTCCCACTAGCAGTGCAGTAGGGTTCCCCTCACGCCACATCTCTTCTTTTCTAAAGCTATTTGGTAGAAACAAAAACACCTTTTTTATTCACCAGTGTCACAATAGTTGTGATTGTGTTCAAATACTACAAAAACCTTTTTAAAATGTTTACTACTGTCTGAAACCTAGAAGTTTCTCTTTTCAGGGTGCACTTTAAGAGGCCCTGGAATTTATTTGTCTGAATTACAGATCCCTGGACCACCCCACAGGTTCAGAATCTCCGGTGGTAAGTCCCAGGCATCTAGCAGAATAACGTCTCCACGAATAAGTCGAATATGCAGCCAGCTTTGAGAATCACAGCTGCAACACTAGGAAATTACAAAAGACCTCCGGTTGTAGAACATTGCAACCATACTGGCTACTATTTTTTAAATGTTTGTTTATAGTCCTTTTTTTATTTTGAAATAAAATATATATTCTGTAAAGGCAAAATCAAAGTTTTAAGTAGATGAGTTTTGACAAATATAAATCCCATGTTCCCCACACATCATCAAAATACAGACCAGCCCCATTGGCCAGGAAATGTCCTTCATGCCACTTCTCAGTGGATCCCTCCCTATGCTCTAGTCTGCCCACGCAACCACTCTCCTGACTTCTATCACTAATGATTAGTCTTGCCTGTTTCATAATTTTGCATAAATACAATCATATAGTATGTACAATTTTGTGTTTGGCTTCTTTTATACAAGATAATTTCTGTAAGAGTTATTGATGTTATTCGATATATCTATAGTTCATTCCTTTTTATTGTTGAGTACTTATACTCTGTTGTAAAAATATATCATATACAAATGGTATATTATACAAATATACCATAATTAATTTATACACTCTCCCATTCATGAACATTCATTTTTGTTTATCTTGAGTAAATACTTTTGAGTGGATTTGGTGAGTCATGGAAGGTATAGTCTCAATTAACTTTGTAAGAAACTGCCAAACTTCTTGCTATTGACTTTTGATCTGTTCTGTGGACCTAATAACTTCCGCTCTGGCCAAAGATTGCCTTACTATTGCTTCTTCCCAGGAATGAAGCTGAGCAAAAATTGGGACCTGCCCACCAGTAGCTATGAGATTGCTGTTTGCTGTTCATGGTATTGTAAACACGAAATTTTTCTAGCCCCCTCTCTACAGCTGCAGCACCCTGGGGTTCATTAGTGGAATTTACATGGTCCCAATAAAAAAACTTCTTGAAAAATCCTAAAACCCCAATGTTCTAAAATTGAGCTTTACACTCTCACTGGACAAAACCACTTCCATAGCAGGACAGTATCTTTACCAAGTGCAACTTGTGACGTCCAAAGAACTGAACTGGAACAAGTAATCTGTAGCTGACCTAGAAAGTAGCTTTTTAAACAGATAATCAAAAGGTATGGACCTATTTTCATTATTTCATCACCTTGACTTTGTAATTCCTGACAACAGTTTTTTCCAATTTGTGCCAGAAATGACTTTATCATATGATATATGTTCGAGCCGGGAAGAGAAGAGCAAGAAGAGAGCAGCTGTGGCAATGACGATTACTTCCTTCCCAGACACGCCCGTTCACTAACAGTGACAAAACTCTGGCACTTTATCATCATTCCCCTGTGTGGAGAGTGGACACATTGCCTTAGTTTTATTTCCCTGAAGTGCACTCCTCAGCACTTCAATATTGTGCGGGAAGCATACTTATCCTACAGCATACTCAAATGAGCCAAAATAGAAAAAAAAAATAGCTCATCTGCCAGACATGGAAGGGAAGGGGGCGTGCAGGAGGAATGACTGCCTACACGTGAAAGGAAAAATAAAGGGAGAGCATCCTGGAAATCTTAAAAGGTCTTACATGCACAGGCACTACCAGTGGTAGTGTATGAAGCAGCGCATACATTCTCCAAGATCAGGAATGGGGTGGGAGGCATTATTTGAGGTAGAACGGAATGAAAAACATGCGCTTAAAGAAAATCTGTGGTAGCACCATAAACTTTAATGGCCTCAGTTTATAGACCATAGTTAATACTCGGTGTGACAAAAGTTGTGAATGCTTGAAATGCAGTGTTTATTCTTGTATTTTTATGTATTAATAATTGTACTGTTTTCCACATGAACAACTGTAAACCTACTTTTGCCTCATTTTGTATATAAATAATTGTGATCACACTGTGAAATAACTGTGTAAAATACTACATAAAAGTATGTATTTAAATTATATAAAGATATTTTCACTTTTAAAATGTAATTTTAATGATTTTAATGGTTTATCATATCATTGAATATGTCATAATTTATTCACACCACCCCAACCATTGGCCATTTGGTCATTTTCTTGTTTTTGCTATTCTAAATACCATCTTAATAAACAAATAAATTTATGTTAGCAACTAGGTTATTACTTCTTTAGGATGGTCACTGAAAAGTAGAATGTGAATCAGAGAGTGGGAACATTTTGAAATCTTTAGCTATATATCAGCAAATTCCTTCTCAGAAAAATTATACCAATTAAATTATACCATACCAATAATGTATGATAAATCATACATTATCAATGTATGAGTATTGTCATTTTTAAAAGAATAATATGATCTCTGAAAAACTCACGAGAACTCAATAGAACTCTTTTCACGGTTCTATTAACTCCTTCTCTAGGAGAATTTTCTATCTGCTTCCTCTGCCCCTATTGCTGTTGCATCTCAGTGTCTCTTTTGCCCATATACACTTTTACATATATAGAATATTCATTTTTGTCTATCATATTTGTGGTATCTTCTTTCCACATTTGCCTCCTTTCCTTGTCTTTAGTTTTAATCCACTTATTGGTTGGTCCAAAGGAGCCACCAATTTCCATCAACTCAAATTTGCTCCTGACTTTAAGTCAGAAAATTTTTTGTTTCCTGAGTACTTTCTTCTCAAACAACATGGGAGCATTGTTCTGCTCTGAGCTACTCTTTCCTTAAAACAGTATTTTAGTTTAACATCTCCTGAATAGTTAGAGACATCCATGTGCCCATATTTCCCCAGCAGCTCCCCTTGCTGTTCTTGGGAATAGACTATAGTTATTTGTTCTGCCAAACACCAGAGACACACCGTCTCCTTTGGAGGGTCATATCTAGGTCATTCTCATGAAAGGAGAAGGTTAAGTTGAAGTGAATGTGACAGCCAGGGAGCTGGTCTCAGAATGAGATGTAAGTCCCTGGGGTCAACTCACCAGGGTGCCTGCAAGTGTCTAGAGAAGCAAAAAAATCTCTTCAAGGACAGAGATGGAGTCAGCAGCAAGGGTCCTTCACAATGAGTGCCCCCTACTCTGCAGCCTGTGAACTCGACCTCTCCAGAGACAATGTCTGAAGGGGTCATAACCCATTTTTCTCACCATGACAGACACAGACTTTTCCAGTTCACAGAAGAATGTGGGTCTGGGCTATGAGTCTCCTCCAAGTTCATTGCCCTGTCTTCTTTCTCTCCAGCCCCTCACAACTTGGTGGGGGTTCGGTGGGTCTGACTAACAGATTTGAGTCATGTAACCTTCTGAAAATGCTAATGAGAAAGAGAAGGGCCCCAGGAAGCATCAAAATGCTGACATGATTAGGGACGTGTTTGAACCTGTGCAGAGCAATGTGGCATATTTATCAGGCAATTTTCCACTCATGCTGGGTCTCCTTGAAGCTGCAACAAGCACACGAGCTCCTGGATATCATGGGTCTTGTATTAAATTGCAAGATTATTTTAAGTGCAAGTTTCTTTTGCTCTACCATCCACTACTACATGTTATCCAATAGGCACAAATCTGATTTGTCTCAGGAGGTTGTTTCTATAGGAAGGAATGTAAAAGGTCAAGAATGTCAATACTTGATTTTCTTTCTTTTAGGCTCTCTTTGCTTTACATATTTTTCTCATTCTCTGGCTCTACTCCTTCCTTGCACAAACCATTCTCACTGTTTCACAGAATCATAGATTCATATAATTGAGAACTGAGAAGGATCTTGGAAACCATGGGATCCACCTGCCTCATTTTACAGTTAAGGAAACTAAAGCTCAATAAGGTACAATGAGCTGCCTGAGATTTTATCTATTATTTTACCTATTATGTCTTTGTTAACTCATTTACAATGAGATGATAATAGCAGTACCTACTTCATTAATGTGACATAAGAATTTATGAGAACTTACATGTGTGCACTATGAGGCATATGTATACACACAGCATACACACACACAGTATATAAAATATTTAGGGCCTGACATCATTGCTAAGCAAAGGTTAATCATATTGTATATACAAACTAAAAAAGTTTTAAACTTATTGCTCATGTGGCTAATTGGCTCATTGAATAGACTAAAATCCATAGGGATCAAACAGAAGACAGCTTTTATTTTCTTCCCTAACTACAGCCTTCTAACACACTCCTCCAAGGACCCCCTTCCTCGCCTTGACAGCATCACACTTCAGGCAGGCAACCCGACCTCCATGAGGTGTCCGCCTGGAGCCACACCCTCTAAGCCCCAGAACTCTCACTAGGCTGACACCTCATTACCCCTAACACCCTTCTTCAGTGCATTCTGGGCTTTTGCTTAAACAGGTTAGATGTGAAGGGGTGGACGGTTAAAGGATGAGCCTGGAGACTCTTAGCCAGTGGCAGAAGGTCCTGGGAGTCTCTCGGGGTCTGTCTGGTGATGTGGATGTACTTGTGTAACAGTGGGGAATTGTAACCCCCCTCATCATTCTTTTGACATTGTTTCTGCAAGAGCTGACTCTGACTAATATGTACCTTGTAGATAAGCAGCATGTTAGTATAGGAATCCTCGGAACTAGCTCCAGAAGATACAGACTCTGACCTTCAGAAATCCGAGCCCCAGGAGATTTGCTGACCTTCAGCTGAGGGTGATGTGAAACCAGGATCCCGAAATCACCATGATGTGCACCAGACCATCACCTGCCTTATCAGAATGGGCTCTTCTGATCTGCATGTAGAGAACTTTTCAACCCCCTCCCTTGATCTCTGTGTTCTGTTCCCCTCTCCCTCCTTATAAAAACTTCTGCCTTCAGTGAGACGTGGAGGTGAGCTTTGCGATGTGAGTCTCCTATCTTCCACATGACCAGCATTGGCATCTGCAAATAAACCATTTTCCTTTTTACATCAGCACCTGCTTCGAGAGTATTGACTTTAGAAGCAGCAGGCAGCCGGACCTGCCTTTGGTTACACTCAGAGCCTATTGTCCTTAGCTTTGTGGTGATGGGCAAAAACCTAAGGCAACAGGAAACAACCCGTTTCATACCCCCTCACTTGTGTTTTTTCTAGGGACCACATTAATGCGGCACCTTCTTGGTACCTCTTTGGAGAGAGAAACTGCAATCCTCTGATTTCCTGTGCAAGATGACAGGGGGAAATGGGGAAATATTTAAGGGTTTCTTCCTTTAAAACAGTCCCATCACTGTCTTGCTTTTGTCACCTGAGAAGTTTCTTGCAACCAAATTCTAATCCATTACACAGGCAGAAATCTCTGAATATCTTTCTAACGTGTTACTGGTTTATATAATAAGAAATGGCTGCACAACTCAAGGATCCAAGCCTTTGACACAGTTCACTGTGCATGAAGTGCCACCACCATCCTGGGTACCATCTGAGCATCTCCCAAACAAAGAGCATCATTCATTCATTCACTCATTCATTTAGCACATATTTATTGTTTACTGTGTGCTAGATTTGGAGGCTAAAACAGTGATTAAGATGGACAAAGTCCATGTTAGAGCTTATAGAACTCCTAGTCTAGAGTCAAACAATAAACTAATAAATAAATCATTATAAATAGTGACAAAGAAATAATCAAGAATCCCTTACTACAGAGGATAATGTTAAGACCTACTTTACATGTGCTTACGGGGATGACATTTAAGCTAAGAAATAAAGATGAAATTGAGCCAGCACAGTTATGAGTAGGGTGAGGGAATTCTAAGCAAGAAGTTACAGTGTGGGCAAGAGACTGAGGAAGGAAAGCACTTTGTCAGCTTGAGAAAGTAAAGGAAGACCTATGTAGCCAGCATGTAGTGAGCAACAGTGGAAAGCTATGAAGAAGGGCAAGCTGAGTATGATCTTATAAACTATGGTAAGAAATTTGTAATTCTAAGGACAGTGATGAGGAGACTGCCCTTGTCCTGCTTTTGGACATTATAATAAGCTTAATAGTGCCCCCACGAAGGTATTTCCACACCCTAGCCCCTAGTACCTGTGAATGTGACATTACTGAGGAAAAAGAGTCTTTGCAGATGTCATCAGGTCAAAGATCTCAAGACTGGATCATCCTGAATTAACCAGGTGGGACCCAAAATCCAATGGCATGTGTCTTTTAAAAGACAGAAGAGGAGAAGACACAAACAAAAAGAGGAGAAAGCAGAGACAGATATTGGAGTTATGAAGCCACAAACCAGGGAATGCCCAAAGGCACCAGAAACCTAAAAATGCAAGGAGGTACTCTTCCCTGGAGCCTTCAGAGGGAGCATGGCCCAGCCAACACGGGTGGCTTCTGTTGAGCCGCCTCAGAGTGCCGACAGTTCAGAGATTTGTGTGAGCAATTCTAAATGTAACCACAGATGGTTAGAACTGAGAATTTTCCAAAGGTCTTACGAAAGTTAACTGCATCTCTAGCAAACTATTCAAGAGAGCTAAGAACTTTTAATCCATCATCTGCCTTGTGCCAT
Source organism: Phyllostomus discolor (assembly GCF_004126475.2). Classification (NCBI taxonomy): domain Eukaryota; kingdom Metazoa; phylum Chordata; class Mammalia; order Chiroptera; family Phyllostomidae; genus Phyllostomus; species Phyllostomus discolor. The sequence goes on along the minus strand of NC_040907.2, from coordinate 76,813,210 downwards.
ACTACTGGACAATTGTGAAATGAGAACTCACTTTCTCTTGGAATACTGGCAATATCAATAATACGTGTGTGTGTGTCCCATATACATCCATGTCCAGCAAGAGAGGGGATTCACTGACCCTTAGTCTCTTCAGCATAGTAACTCTTTAAAGAAGTTACCGGGTCTACCACGTCATGCTCTCCCCACTGTTTCATTTCTCTTTTTTAATAGCATTCTTTCTTCCCTCCTCTTCAAGCACTAGTTTGAAGGCTAGACCAAAATCTGCAATGAAAAGAATCTGAGCAAATGAGCTCAGACCACTACACAAAGGTGGGAGTAGAGGAGGGCGAGGATGAGATGAGGGGAATATGCAGGGATGATCCTATAGAAGGAAGAGGTTTTGGCTCCAACCTTGTTGTCATGGGCAGAGAATCTCCATACAGTTCTTCTGTCTTCACAAAGGTGGTTTTGCTTCATCCAATAGTCATTTTTGTCAGCCCTCCATCTCCGGCCTGGGGCTGAGTCCCATGGTGAACATAAAAGGCATGCCAGGACTCAGGGGTTCCTTGCCCTGGAAACGAATCCAAAGCTCTTGCATCCTGTGGCAAAAGCACAGACTGAAAAAATGCTACCCGGTCACCCCTCTCATTCTGTTCAGGCCACTGGACACAGCATCTGCCAGCTCCAAACTCACTTTTTGTCCAAAGACTCAATACACCTATTGAGAGGGTGTTCAGGAACGGCCTTTCCTCTGCCCCTTTCTGGTGCAACCAGGCAGAAAGCCCAGCACTCTGTTTTGTGAGCTGAGCCCCAGGCAGGGTAGGCCGGGCCCCGGTGGGAATCACCACTCATCTGCATTCAGCTCTCTTGCTTTGCGTGCTTGTCCTCTGCCAGGATAGTGTCCTGTTTACTGAGATCCACCTGTGCACAGCGCTGTGCTGAGTACTAAGACAAACAAAATAAGGAGCCCAGGAATTGCAGGTCTCGGTGAGATTCCAAATAGCAGTGTCCAGAAGTCTTGTGCAGATAAAAGAAAGATTCCAACCACCAGGTACCATCAGCAGGCATCTTTCAGAAGGTCGTCTCCTGTAGGTAAACTATTTCTGCCACCTGGTCTCCCCAGTAGATGGAGTGAGGAATTGCCTAGCATCTACTTGTTATTTATTTACTTGTTTGGATTTTGCTTGATTTGCCTATCCTCTCACTCACTCTCTTCTCTCTAGCATCACTCCCTCCCAGTTTTCAGGGTTAAACTCATTTTTATTTATGGTCATATGAGCCAATACAAATATTTATAAGCATACATAGGAATTGTTCTTTTAGTAACTTTTTTTTAAAAAATGGGTTCATACTATACATATTTCCTTGCTATTTGTTTTCTAACTTAACAATGCATTATGAACATTCCCCCTGGGGAATAGAAATAGTGCTAACTCATTCTTTTTGATACATATGGCATATCCCATGGTTATATGACCCTCAACCTACTTAATCACTTTTCTGCTAATGGTCACTAAGGTTGCTTCCAATGCAAGTGCTGGCCACCAGGAACCACTGTTCCTGTGATTGAGAAGTCCCACTGTTGAGAAGTCCTTGACCACATGTCTTCAAATGCTGAAAAATCTATAGGGTAGCTTCCTATAAGTAGAATTTTTAAGCCAATTACATGCATTTAAATGGAAATAGATATTGCTAGATTGTTTTTCAGAAAGACCACAATGTTTCCTTGTTCCACCAGCAGTAACTGAAAACACACCCTTCCTCCCCTTTCCAGCCAGTGCTGGGTTTTAGCGCTCTTTTTTAATGTTTGGCAAACAGTTAAGTGAAAAAAAAAATTTTTACACTGGCACAAGAAGCATTTTTCTGATTACTGGGAAAATTGATCATTTTTTCACATATATATTGACCATTTAGATTTTTCTTATTGCTTTTACAGAGGGAGAAAGAGAGAGAGACAAACATCAATTTAGTGTTCCACTTACCTATACATTCATTGATTCTTGCATGTGCCCTGGCTGGCAACTTTGGTGTTTCGGGGCAACATTCTAAATAACTGGCAAGCTAGCTACCCAGCCAGGGCTAAATTTTTTTCTTTTGCAAATTGCCTATTTGTGCCCTTTGTCCATTTTTCTATTGAGATGTTAAATTTATTTCACAAGTGAGCATGAGCTCTTAAATATTATGGATGTTAACCAGCTGTTATATTTTTTTGTTTTATAAGTAAATGTAATCTTATATATGTTTATCTTTTCTTTTATAGCTTTCTTTTGTATATTTTCTGACTTAAAAAGATTTTTTCCCTACCTGAACTTATCTAATATCATTTTATATTTTCCTCTAAAGTTTGTATTCTTTTATCCTTAAATATTCCATTTTTTAATGTGCGTTTTTTCTATATGGTGTGAAGAAGGGGTACTACCTCCTTTTCTCCTTGATGGATAACAGTTTTATCAGCACTGTTTTTCAGTTGTTAAAGTACAATACTACCACTGTCACATACTTAGACTTCACCTCTATTCTGTTCCACTGATCTACCTGTCTTTCCTCATGCCAATATAGCCGCGTTTTGTTGACTGTGAGTGGTTGGATTTGTTTTAACATACATTTAGTCTCCTCTCCTCATCCTCTTCACCATAATTTTCTTGGTATACAAAACATGTAATTGGCATTCCTAAATGGCATTTCTTATTACCTTCTGCTTCTGTCACACTGAATAAGAAGCATCTTTATATCAGTGCCTTACTTTCTAGCTGGAAAAATATATCATGTTTATGAAGTGGGATGTAAAACCCAGGGTCCCAGAAACAGAGTCCATCATGAAATTTTCTGTGCTGAAGGTCATCTATTATGCAAAATTTTACATTAGGCCCAAATATAATCTATAGTCTTTACACTTAGTGGAAAAATTAGAGAACACACAAATGCTTGGGGACAGAGTATAGAATACACAGCAGGTAAGTTGCTATGGGGGTTCAGTTACATAAAGGAGGCGGAGCAGGGGTGGAGTCAGGCCAGTTCCCTGCTGCAGGTAAGTTCTGGGGAGTCTTGCAAGGTGACGATTGATGAGGAAGTCATTGTGCTTTGGGTTCCACCAGAAAGAACTTTTGAAAAGCCATTTAATCTGGGCTCTGTTTTTTCACTTACAAAAGGAAAGGTGATAGGTAATACTTGGTTGTTTTTGAATGGATGTGTTCCAGAATCATGCAGAATTGGTGCAAATCCAAGCTTGGCCACTCCTTGAATTAGTTTGGATTTTTATTTACTCTTTCTCAGTTTCATCATATTTATATTTAAGATGAAAAGAATACCTCACGAGGATTTGTTAGTTGAGCTAATACTTATAACATATAATTTGCATAGTGCCTGGGAAGTAGGAAGCATGTTGATATTAGTTGTTGCCATTGGTACTGTGTAACTAGAGCTACTTCTCTCCAGGCACTGCCCTTCTGTTTGGCAGGGAGGGGAATGTTGAGCAGGTGGAAGTAATGGCCCCACCTCTATTTTACTTATGAGTAAACCTCAGACCAATTATTTATCTGTCTGATTAGGATTCTTTGAATCAATGCCACAAAGCAACCTGAACGCCAATGGACTGAATGTTCATGAACATCACTTGCAGTTTGAAGACGTCAGTTATCTGTCTCCAGCATTCCCACTTGTCCACGCATGATGAGGCCTAAAATGTTGGCCTGAGCTGTCTTAGAGAATCACCATAATACCACCACAATTCATCCAATGATGGCAACTCTAGGTGGACTTGGGGTGTTTAATTCACCTCCATAGACTAAACTTATGCTCTGTAACTTTATTTAGAGAGGCAGAAATGCCACATACCCCAATAAAAATAATAAACTAATAACAACTAACACTTCTATAACATTTGCTGTCAGATAATGTTCTAAATACACAAAAACCCAGGAGATAGGTATCTTTAATTTTCACAACAATTCAACAAGATAGATAGAAACTACACTACAGAGAGGCAAAGTAACTTATCTCAGCCACACATCTGTTAAGTGATAGATCAGTGACTTGAACTCAGGCAATAAGGATCCAGAATCCTGACATCTTAGCCGCCCCGCCTCTTCCAGAGTTTTTATTTGAAATCAAAGTTTATTTCTATCTGATCCAGAAGCTTCAACCCTGGATCCTAGCACTGCCACTGTCCCCGTTGGCTTCAGCCAGCATTGTTGATTGTCCGGTTTTTTCTGTATGTGTGTCACATGTGTCATTAATTGCTTCTGCCATTTCCTGAGGATCTCCCATATGCCTTAGGCCAGGCACTATTTAAATGACTTAACGTACATTTTCTCATTTATTCTTACAACAGCCCTAAAAAGTAAGCACTAGTAGTATCTCCCTCTTTCAGCTAAGAAACACAAGGAACACATTAAGAGTCCAAAGACACAGTTAATAGGTGGCAGAGAAGGATGCAAACCCAGATCAGCCTCATTCCAAAGATTATGCTCTGAGCCACTACTCGCCCACCACACAAACCTATGGAATGCTCTGTTTCCCATCTGAAGTGGATTCGGCACAGATGGAGATGAACATCTTTTCTTTACCAGCATCCTCACCCAGTTTCAAGGGAGAAACATCGCACCCTCATCTGCCTCCCAGGCAAGAAACCTTGATTACTCCAGGACTGCTCTCTGTCTCACTGTCTCCAAGTCACACGGCTAATATGCCATGAAATCCTACAGTTGCTTCTTCCTTCCTTTCGCCCCTCAGAGCTAAAGCTTTGGTCCCAGAGCTGGTGTGTCTATCCTGTATGGTCAAAAGCTGCCTCTCCATGTAGTCGCTTGAGAAGTATTTTTTAATAATGATTGTGCTATACAACTATGTAACATTTATTTATTTTCCTGGTGGCTGCTTTGGCAAATGCACTGTATGTCTTTTCACAGGCATAATTTACAGAAAACATTTTATTTTTCAAATAACAAATCTAGAGAATAAATTCCTACTGGATGAGACATTAATCCATAGTCCAGATTTCTTTAATATTTATATAATTAGATAATCTTATAATAATTTCTCTACTGAGTTAATTCAAGAACATTACTTTTGTCAAATAATAAGTATTGATAGGTTAATTCTGCGCATGTGTTTAATCACGATGCTCTCATTTTTATTTTTATTTTTTTTAATTTTATTTTAAAGATTTTATTTATTTATTTATTTTAGAGAGGGAAGGGAGAGATAGAGAGAGAGAGAGAAACATCAATGTGCGGTTGCTGGGGGTTATGGCCTGCAACCCAGGCATGTGCCCTGGCTGGGAATCGAACCTGGGACACTTTGGTTCCCAGCCTGCGCTCCATCCACTGAGCTACACCAGCCAGGGCTAATTTTATTTTAATTGTTGTTCATGTACAGTTTTCTGTCTTTTACTCCCATCCCAGCCTACCTCCCCACCTCCCTCCCATTTCCACCCCCCTAGTTTTTGTCCATGTGTCCTTTTCTTTTTGGTTAATGAATGTTTTATTTCTAGTTTTTCTCACATTATCTTACATTTGTGTGATTTTTCTTGATTTTTATAGTCTTTTTTTAGTAAATATCACATTTAATCTTCACCACTATCTCTTGAAGAAAGTTTAGGACAGGTATAATTTTCTTCTTTTTTTCCCAATATTTCTTTAATTTTAATTGTTGTTCCAGTATAGTTTTCTGTCTTTTACTCCCATCCCAGACCACCCCCTCCCCATCTTCCCCACCTCCCTCCCATTTCCACCCCCACCTAGTTTTTATCCATGTGTCCTTTATACTTGTTCCTGTAAACCCATCCCCTTTTCCCCTGAAATTCCCTCCCCTCTTCCCTCTGGTCACTGTCAGCCTGTTCTCTATTTCAGTGTCTTTGCTTATATTTTGCTTATTTGTTTCTTTTGTTGTTTAGGTTCCTGTTAAAGGTAAGATCATATGGTATTTGTCTTTCACCACCTGGCTTATTTCACTTAGCATAATGCTTTCTAGTCCCATCCATGCTATCGCAAAGGGTAGGAGATCCTTCTTTCTTTTCGCTGCATAGAATTCCATTGTGTAAATGTACCATAGTTTTTTGATCCACTCATTTGCTGATGGGCACCTAGGTTGCTTTGAACACTTGGCTATTGTATATTGTGCTGCTGTGAACATTGGTGTGCATATGTTCTTTTGGATTGCTCTCATTTTTTTAAATCTCAAAACAAACACAGGTAGAATAACCTTCACATCTTTTTATCACCAAGTGTTTGTCATTTTCCTTTCTACTCATATGTCCTACTCAAAAATATATTAACGAATACTTAAAAGTCCCCAATTGAAATGCATTAAATGCTTTTTGTACTGAGAACTTTAACAAACTGACATTTATACATATGAAAAACCATATTATTATGTCAAAAAAATCAACTTTTCTGCACAAATTCCAACAGTTATGAGCTTTGAGAGTGATACTAGTCAAAACTGCAACCTTGGATTTATGTTGTCTGTATTTCATATGGACTCTCTTAAAGAAATGTTCCCACCCCAGTGCATAATAGCCCCATATTTTGCATCTGGTGCTGGTCATAGGGGACACACCTGGTTTGTCTATGAGCATGACCTTTACCCGTCAAGGCCAGGCTCAGTGATTTTCAGGCCTTCTCTATACAACTGGCAGATACAACTGGAAAAAAGATTGTATCTTTTTTCCTTTCTGATCTTTTATTTTTTAATATATATTAAGGCTAAAGATAGATGTTATTGAGCCATAAAATTAACAAAATAATGGTTTGTATGATAATAATACCCCGAACAGTAGACTTACCTGTTAATTCTTATTTACAGACCTTTTGAGAATGACATTGTATTTGCCTTTCATATTTAAATTTTAAGTGTTATATTTTATAACAAGAGCCAAAATATATGAATAAAATTTTTTTAATGGAATCCAGTCTGCATTCTCCCTTCTAATCCTGAAATCCCTTCTATATATCTTCTAAGATGTGGTCTCCAGGCTGGGCTTGAATTCTTCTAGTGACAGAATTTTCTACCTCATTATTTTCTGTGGTTTAATGAGCTAGTATTTACCTTCTTACCCCCACCTAGGGATTAAAAATATGCATAATCTTCTTTCCTCGTAAGATCCTGCATGAGTGGTGCCAAAAAAGAATAGCACCATTTATACCTAATGTTGAAAAAATTCAATATCCCTGCTTAAAGTCACTTTATGATACTATCTTAGAAGACCAGAGTATGAGGCTGTTAATCCACAAAGATCCATGAAGTTTCACAAAGGTACACAAGGGCCTTATTTGTCTCACCATGTGGCTTCTCTGGTTTGTTTTGCACTGTGATGATTATGAATGTAGCCTCGAGCATCTTCTCTGTGTCTTTGACTTTGTATTTCATATGTTTCTCTTGAGTTATTATCCAATACATTTTCTTCTGCTTTCTTCTTACCCTATTATCAAACTTTTTAGGCAATTAAAATTTTAAATTAAATTTTAATGTTAATTTATTGTACTTCATGAAAAAAGTTCACATAGTCTAATCATAATGTACAATTTTCTATTTAAATTAAAAAATTAAATTTTAAAAGGTGAAAAATAAAAACATAGACTAATATTTGTATTTCCTGATAGCTGCATAAAGAAACTATAGAAATATACCTTTAAAATAATTTGGAAGGCTAACTAAATAGAGAGAAATGGGTGTGAGAGTTACCACTGAATTCTTTATAATATTTTATCAGCAAACTATGTAAATGTATTATGTGTTCAAAAATTAAATAAAAGTGTCAAATTAATTTGTTTCTTTACTATATAACCATACTGACTTTTTCCTCTCTGAGTATGCATCCAAAAGAAAATAATTCCTTATTCTTAGCATAAATTCTGATTATATATATAACATGTCATTTTTAGAATTAAAGTTGAAACCGAAGAGAAATCTACTATTTCCCTGATATCAAAATTTGTCACTTTTATGTCACTTCTGCTAAAATATGTATCTAAAACAAAATATATTATAGATAAATATTTCTTCAATGAAAGCAATATTTTCAGAGTTGCCTAGAAAGTAATCAGTCATTGTCTATTAAGCTACAGTTAAATCATATATGATGATTAATTTTATGAGTCAATTTGGATAGTCTGTGAAACATTATCTGGATGTTTCTCTGAGGTTGGTTTTGGATGAAATCTACATTTAAATCAGTGGACTTTGAGTAAAGCAGATTGCTCTCTATAATGAGGGTTGGCCCCATCCAAATCCGTTGAAGGCCTGAACAGAACAAGCTTTTAACCTCCTCAGAAAAAAAGAGAATTCTTCCAGAAGACTTCCCTCAGACTTCAACGGCAACATGAGCACTTTCTGGTTCATCTGCATACCACCTTTGGATATGATGAGCAACTCTTTCCTGAGTTTCCAACCTGCCAGTCTCTCTCACAGATTCTGGACTTCCCAAGCCTCCATTGTCACATGAACTAGTTCCTTAAAATTATTCTCTCCCCCCCTCATTTCCTCCTTCCCTTCCTTCCTCCCTCCATCTCTCCTCTTTCTCTTCCTATCTTGTTGGTTCTGCTTCTCTGGAAAACCCTGACTAACAAATCATGCAATCAGACTTCCAGCCAAAATGGAGGCATAGGTAGACACACTGTGCCTCCTCACACAACCAAAATTAAGGACAACAAAAAGTTAGAAACAAAAAAACAACCAGATCTGACAGAAAATTGAACTGTATGGAAGTCCAACAACCAAGGAGTTAAAATAGACACATTCGTCCAGACCAGTAAGAGGGACAAAATCAGTGGCCAGCGCAGGGTGTCGTGGCAGGCAAAAGTGGTGGTTGGTGGTCCCAGGTGTGAAGGCAGCAGCTGGCAGACCCCAGGCGTGGGGTGGCAACGGGCAGATCCAATGAGGTGTGCAAGGTTGCTGGCAGACCTCAGACACACATTCATGTGCAGATAAACCAGGAGAAAACAATGGGGAGCAAGACAGACCACACAACCCAGCACAGCGAAATAAAGCCCAAAAGCACCATTTGAAAACACCTGTGGGGGTTGAGGTGCCGGGAGAGACTCCCAGCCTCACAGGAGAGTTCGTTGGAGAGACCCACAGGGTCCTAGAATGTACACAAGCCTACCTACCCAAGAATCAGCACCCGATGGGCCCAATTTGCTTATGGGAAGTAGTGGAAGGGACTGAAATACAAGAGCGGAGTAAGCTCCATTGTTCCCTCCCTTACCCCACCCCCACATACAGTGTCACAACCCAGCAACTGGATTGTCCCGTCCTGGTGAACACCTAAGGCTCCGCCCCTCATACATAACGGGTGTGACCAGACCCCCCCCCTCAAAAAAATGGCTCAAACAGAAGAAGAGATCAAAGCCCCAGAGCCAATGCATCTAAGCAACCAAAAGATAGCCAATCTATCAGATGCACAATTGAAAGCACTGGTGATCAGGATACTCACAGAATTGGTTGATTTTGGTTGCAAATTAGATGAAAAAATGAAGGCTACACTAAATGAAATGAAGGAAAACGCACAGAGAACCAATAGTGATGGGAAGAAAACTGGGATCAAATCAATGAAGTGGACCAGAAGGAAGAAAGAAACAACCAAACAGAAAAGAATGAAGAAATAAGAATTCAAAAAAAATGAGGAGAGGCTTAGGAACCTCCAGGACATCTTTAAACATTCCTACATCTGAATTATAGGGGTACCAGAAGGGGAAGAGGAAGGGCAACAACTGGAAAAGTTATTTGAACAAATAATAAGGGAGAACTTCCCCAATCTGGCAAAGGAAATAGACTTCCAGGAAGTCTAGGAAGCTCAGAGAGTCCCAAAGAAGTTGGACCCAAGGAGGAACACACCAAGGCATATCATAATTATATTACCCAAGATTAAAATGATGGAGAGAATTCTAGAAGCAGCAAGAGATAAGGGGACAGTCACCTACAAAGGAGTTCCCATCAGACTGTCAGCTGATTTCTCAAAAGAGACCTTGCAGGCAAGAAGGGTCTGGAAAGAAATATTCCAAGTCATGAAAGGCAAGGACCTACATCCAAGATTGCTCTATCTAGCAAAGCTTTCATTTAGAATGGAAGGGCAGATAAAGTGATTCTCAGATAAGGTCAAGTTAAAGGAGTTCATCAGCACCAAGCCGTTATTATATGAAATGTTAAAGGGACTTATCTAAGAAAAAGAAGATAAAAAATATAAACAGTAAAAAGACAGCAAACTCACAGTTACTAACAACCACATCTAAAACAAAAGCAAACTAAGCAAACAACTAGAAGAGGAATAGAACCACAGAAATGGAGATCACATGGAGGGTTACCAACAGAGGAGTGGGAGGAGGAGAAAGGGAAAAAAGGTACAGGGAATAAGTAGAATAGATTGTAGGTAGAAAATAGACAGGGGGAGGGCAAGGATAGTATGGGAAATGTAGAAGCTAAAGAACTTATGACACATGGACATGAACTAAAGGGGGGAAGTGGGTGGGAGAGGGTGTGCAGGGTAGAGTGGAATGAAGGGGGGGAAATGGGACAACTGTAATAGCATACTCAATAAAATATATTTTTTAAAAAACAAATCATGCTATTGAATGGATTAATTCAAAAACTATGATTCAGTTGACCAGTCACGTGCCAGGTACTGGCTGGTGCTGGTGACGAAAACATGATTAAGACAGAGCCCCTGCCACCAGGGAGCTCACAAGTCATGTGAGAGAACAAGTAAAAAGGGGGCAGAGTAAAGCATTGCAGATGCCCCCCTAGTAAATAGGGAACCCCAAGAAATGGTCAATTGGTAGGGTCAATTTTCTCTTTGCATAGAGAAAAAAAAAACGCTGAATTTATCATCTTTTTCCCTTGTCTAGTGGACAGAGTGGGCAGCAAAGTGTTCTGTACTGGCCAGCCCTGGGTTCACCTGGCCTGCTTTGTGCCTGTGGCCTGTCACACAAGAGCATCATATGCAATGACAAGGGACACATGCACTGGGCTTTAAGTTTATCGGATAAGAACATTCCTATAAATTCCCAAATAGGAGTAAAATGAGTCAATCACACACTTCTCTGTGTTGCTGGTCTTCTTTCAAAGTTAGTAAAATAATTTTTGATAACTGCTTTGGCTTTATATTTATGGAAACTCACCTCATAATATATTGGTGCAATATTTATAAAGTTCATTAAGCATATATGTGTGTGTATGTTTAGAACTTGTCACTAAAACAATTCATTAATTTTTGAATAGAGATAAATGGTATACCTATTTATTACTCATTCATTTGTTTATTTTATTAAAGTGTTCAAATTCAAGAAGAAACTACCACTTTCTCTTTGTCATAATGCTCTTATAATCTACCTGCCCTGTGGGATATAAAATATACACATGGTCTATATTTTCAAAAAGTATTAGTTATGATATATTTTTGTAAGAAGTGCACAAAAATATACACACATCTTCACAACTGATAAAAGATACCATTTTTTTTCTAAAAATCTGTCTACAGTACCCAAAACTAAAGCTTTCCCCAAATCAAGGTCAGATTTATTAAGGTAGAGCTGGGATTTAAAGCAGAAAAAGAAAATGAAACTATCTAAAATGAAAAAGGCTAATATTAAAACAGAGGTTTTCAGACAACAACAAAAATAAAAATTGGAAAACAGAAAACAGAAGCTGTCCAATAGCCAGCTTTGATGCTGAATTGACAGAATGTAAACTCTGCCCAGCACATAAAGCACAGGAGAATAAAATATTCCCTGAGCCACCTTTGAGAGTCGTTGGTGGGATAAGACTGGGAGAAAGCATAGCAGCCCCAACCATGCCCTCCAGGAAGTAGGAAATAAATCATAGATTAAATCAAATGCTTCTTTTACAGCTGTCTGGCTCCTGACTCCAACAGGAGAGACAACTCTATCTACCCCAAAAGGCCCAGCCAGCAGTGGAGCAAGCAGTGCCCAGGTGCTTTCAAGCCCTGAGCATCCTTTCTCAGGCCTGCCCCCTTCCATTCAGTTAAAACAAGAAGTGCATCAGGCATTTGTTTTGCCGACATACACAACCCCATTGAGGAGTTCAAACTCTGGAATAGAACCAGGCAGGTGCTGGCTAAGCTATCACTCCTTGCAGGTGCGGGCACATCTCATCATGTGATTTTTGCTTCTCCTATTAGTAAGAAGTACCCAATGTGTGTGTGTTGTGTGTACAGGCATGTGTGTTTAATGGTTTGACTTTACTCAAAACATTGTCTACATATCTCCAGAATAAAATCGTACTCATCAAAATACTAAAAACAAGAGATAAGAACATTTTATAACTTTTTATTTCAGTCAGCCCAACAGGGAAAATAACACTGAATATGTTTACTATGCTCAGATTTACAACTTTTTGATGATGTTGCTCCTTTGGGAATTCTAATTCATTTTCATTTTGCAGAGTTGATTATTGGTTTAACTTTGAAACAGCAATGCCTGTTTCTAGGAGCACATGGGAAACGTCTGCCTCAGACCAGGGCTGGTTAGGCATTATTCTCTCTAGACGGACTGACTGCTCCATGAAGCCAGAGGCAAGGCTAAGTTTGCAGATCCATCTTCTTGCTCTGTGCTGAGAGAACATGGCCACTCCAGTGGGTCAATAATTGTTTTTTGTCATTTCATACTCCTACATGGGATTTTTATCTCCATGTTGTAGATGAATAAACAAGTTCAAAACAATTAAGTACAGGTATTCACACAGATAATCAGTTAAGTAGTCACACGTGACATGTGATGTCCTTGATTCAACATGCCAAACCTTAAGTGAGATCAGAATTTTACATTACTAGTCCTCACTATAACACAACACTTGCCTTGATGGGAATTGATACCAGAGGCAGATCTTCACCTCAGGCAAAGGTCCATATTTACAGGAGAAGTTGCCTGTTCTGTGAATATCCTCAGAAGGAGACACAGATGGCCCCACGCGAGTTCCTGCTGCCCCTGAATGAGCATGGCTGCAGGGCATTTACCTTTGTGGCCTTCTGAGGCCTTGTCAGTATCACCGTGCTAAGGCCAGAAATGAACAACATCCCTGCTGGGGATTTTTCTGACCTATTTCAAACTTTTAAGACCATTTGAAAGGAAATTAAGGAGGCAGGAATGAAAGGACCTAGAAAAGCAGCAGTGAGAGGCCCAAGTATGGCCACCAAATGTCTCCACACTCTCATCTGCCAGATTTACCTGAATCAACAGAGCTTCCCTGATATTGATCAGAGTGGTGAAAACTAGACCTCAGAAGGAAGATTCAGTGGATTTTTGTATCCAGGGAAGAAAAGGCAGGGAAGTGGCATAATAATAGTCTTCAGGTACGTAAGGAGATAAGTCTCCATTTCCACAGACCACAGGAAGAAAAATGAAAAAAGGGGAAATAAATTTATCCCGAAGCAGGAAGCACTAAGATTGCCAATAAGGAAGCCTCATTTCATCAGTACCCTGGTGATGCCCCACCTGTTTGGGCTTGTCCTTCCCTGTTTTTGTTTGTTTTTATGACAGAGTGTTGAAAATCACCCAGGGGGAAAAAAGACTGGGTGACATATGTACACACACATTGAAATTAATGGGAATTGAAATTAATTTTGTTGCTAGTGACCAAGCCAGGGTTTTAAGGCCATGCTCTGGCCAGTGGGGCAAGTAAGCTTGGCAAGGAGGGACATTTGAGAAAAGGATGTCCCAATGCCTCCTCGTGCCTAAGCTGACACAGTTACACAGGGCCTTTAAAGAGAGTTTCCACCTCGAGGGTAGAGTGCCTGCCCTCTTAGCATGGGGAAGCCCCGGAGGAGGTGAGCTCTGCTGGAAGCAGACTGAATACGACTGAAAGGGAGCAGGTGTTCAGGAAACAGCCCAGATCAGGGTTAGGCAGACCTGGGTTCGGGTTCCTACTCTCCCTTCTGGTTGTATAACCTTGTGCAAATCATGTGGCCCTTCGAGCTTCAGGCTCCTCAACTGTAAAGTGGGAAGACAACAGCACATTAGGCCCCCTTGCCCACAGAGAGTACATCCCAAGACCCCCAGTGGATGCCCAAACCATTGACAGTACCAAACTCTGTATGTACGATGTTTTCCTATGCATGCCTGCACATTTATAAAGTTGGATTTATAAATAAGAAACAGTAAGAGATTAACAACAATAACTAATAATAAAATAGAACAATCATAACAATATCTTATGATAAAAGTCACATGAATGTGGTCTTTCTCTCAAAATATCTCGTACTGTACTCACCTTTGGTATGCCAAGTTGCCAGCATCTACTCTTGTGCTTTGGGGCCATTATGGAGTGAAATAAGGGTGACTTGAACATAAGTACTGCAATACTGTGACAGTCCATCTGATACCAAGAATAACTGGTCAGGGACCATCTATAGTATGGAGATGCTGGACAAAGGGATGATTCACATCTGGAGTGGGATGGAGCAAGATAAAGTGAGATTTCATCACAGGTACTCAAAATTCTGCACAATTGTTTATTTTCTGGAATATTCCATTTAATATTTTCAGACTGAGGTTGACTGCAGGAAGTAAAACCTCAGTTCAGTGAGGACTACTGTCCCACCCTGCTGGGATATGAGCGTTACCTGGGATGTGAGCATTACCTGGGATGTGGGCATTACCTGAGACCAAGCACAGAAAAAGCTGGGCATGAACAGAACACTCAAGTGTTAGCTGCCATCCTCATGGCCTCCCTCACCTCTATTAAGTTACCCCTGAGGTCACCACGGTATGGGTGCTCACTGAGCAGAAGGCAGTGTCCTCACGGTCCTGAGACCTTCATTTGTCTCTTGAAAATGGGAATAAAATATTGGGGTTCTGCTTTGCCAAGGAAGGAGGGTGGGAAAATCGGTCTTTCTTACAAAAGGCAATGGTTTATGCAAAATATGTGTGATTAGAGAGGTGTAAATTTAAAGCACCCTTCTGGTTAGTATTTGGGAACCAATGGCATCACAAGCTACTGATCCTCCCCACCTTGTAGGAGTAAGATGGCACACATCCCGAGCTGCCCACCTGGGATGCTAGAGCTGATTGACAGAAAAAGGAGTCTAGAAGTTGATTTCAACCTACCTCTGGGTGCACTTCTGAAGTTGCCCGGTTTCAGCCTCACAGCCAATCCCATACACACACATGCACCCACACACAAAGACAGGGAGCTTAGTCATGGACATGTGCATGTTCTTTACAAAACTTTCATAGGTAGACTTCAGCAATGATTGAGTTCCTTAAGCATTTCCCTTACTGGATCTCTATAAATGATTCTTTTGCATCTATCACTGCCTACCACGGCTGTATGCTCATACCAGCATCCTGTAGCTCTCATGTGGATGATAAAACTTATGTAGATGCTCACTAAATGTATGTCAAATCTCAATATGCCAACTCTTTAGTCAGTCAAGGGCTTCACATCCTTTCTAAGTATGAAGCCCCCTTCTAAATGTTGACAACTTGCAAAGACCACCTCCAGCAGAGTAGTTATTCTTCTACCCTCTGTTGATTAACACTAAATAGGCAAAAATATATAATAAATTTGCAAAATCATCTGTGTCCAGTTTATATCTTATTTGTATTCAGTCTGTGCAAAACACATGGTATGCATATGGTGTCTCAGATCCCTTGCAGCGATTTTAAGTCTTCATGGGGGGTCTGCCACCCACAGGCCAAGAGTTGTTAATATAAAGACACATAATGCTGGGATTGCTGGTGGATATGTGCATTGAAAGCAATGTGTGAAATATATAGTGTGAAATCAGCAGAAAATAGCTGCCCTAAAATTATGTGGTTTGAACCATCATGGTCCACATTCAAGGGATCAAACCTTTTATAACAGCATGCTGGGTCCACCGGGGATGGTAATGCTGCCTCCCTCGCTGTGCAATGCAAGCCTCTTTGATTAATGGACATGGTGAGCTTTTTAAAAATAAATTAAATATGATAAATTATCAGTAGGTTCACAGAGATGTTAACCTGACATGAACTCAGCATCTCAACTCAGTTTCAATTGGCTCCTATTATCAGTGGTCTCTAGGCAGCCTAATTTGGTTTGCATGTTTATTTTTCATTTGGTTCTGTAGAGCACTGAGGGATGAACACATTTCCCAAAAGGAAACAAACAATGTTAATTCCAAGGGACTTCACACTTAGCAGCAAAGCATTCTGTAGAATATGAAATGATGAAGGAAGCTGAAAATATCTGTTCCTTTTTTCTTGCCACTCTGTAAAAACTCATTGTAAAATATGCTTCAGACTTTTTTCCAGACTCACAAAGCTCTGTCTGTTGGTCTCTCCCTAGCATTTCCCAGTGGGCCCAGCCTTCCTCTCTGCACTGTAGCCACACTGTTTTTCTTTCATCCCTTCAAGTATACAATGTTCCTTCCTACCTCAGGACCTTTGCATACGATCTCTTTAACCTGGAATACCTCTGCTATTTCACCCTAACTTCCACTGATCCTTCAGAACTCAAGTCAGAAGCATTTGTTCTCTAGGAAGCTTTCTCCTGTGAAAGTGTGTGCATGCGTGTGTGATGTGTGTGCATGTGTATGTGTGTGCTTGGGCTTGGAGAAAGTTCCTCCTAGCACCCATATCTCACACCTTCTTTGCACTTTTGGCAATTATGCTTCATATTTGTTTGGCAATTGTTCTATCTGTATGTTTCCTCCACTAACCTTTAAGTTCCACAAGGATAGGAACTATGTCTGAATCCGTTCACTGTTGTTTTCCCAGTGCCCAGACACTGCCCAGAACACAGGAGAGAGCCTTGATTACATGAGGTGCCTCCTTTGTTAAACAAATGAATGAAACACTCTTATTTTCTGCATTTAAAAAATCATACATGGTAAAGGGAAATGAAAGAAGTGCTGCTGAGAATCCTTGGTCTAGCTAGAGGCATATGAATTTTAAAGCAGGAAAACAACTAGCATTTTCCAGCTCTGTGATCTTCAGTAAATTATGTAACCTCTCCTGAGCCTAGGTTCCTTCATCCTCAAAATTGTAATAATAATACTTGCATTGTTTACAAAATATCATTGTGAAGATGAAATAAGATCCATAGAAAATAAAAATTGATTAGCATTCATTTATTATCTTCTTATACTTTGCTTTGCAAAGGCAAAGTGCAAAATTCAGCAGTACAATATATCAAAGGGGACAGTCTAGTCAGGCCCCCAAACACACGCTCCTGCTCCTTACAGCTGAATAGGAAGATTTCCAACAGAGTGGTGCACACAGTGAGAGTCTAAAGGCCCAGCATAGTTTGTGAGTTCGCGATCACATGCTGGGC
This sequence comes from Phyllostomus discolor, assembly GCF_004126475.2. Lineage (NCBI taxonomy): Eukaryota > Metazoa > Chordata > Mammalia > Chiroptera > Phyllostomidae > Phyllostomus > Phyllostomus discolor. The sequence continues at coordinate 76,795,969 of NC_040907.2, read as the reverse complement.
TACTCCCTTAGTTTAAAGACACTGAAATCAGGAGCCTTCTGTATAGGTGAACGACTGTGGATTTCAACAGCATGTCTTTATTTACTGCTGGTTTCCTGCTTTCTGAGTTAGTGTGTCGTTTGGAAAAAGCTTCAAAATAGCTTTGGAAACAACTTTAAAATAGCATCCAGCAATTCCATTTAAGTACAAAAACAGGCAAAACTAATCTAGGCCGTCAGAAGAGAGGGCAGTGGAGACTCTTGGGGGAGGGTTCCCCCCGGCAAGGGAAGGGAGTGTGAAGGGGGCTGGGATGGTTCTGCTTATAGATCTGAGTACTGGTTTCCCAGGTGTGCTCACCTTGTGAAAACGCACTAAACCATACTCATAAGCTGTGTGCACTTTTCTGTGCACATGTTACATTGCACTCGGGCTCTGTGTTGAGATTTGAGTTGCCCTGTTCCTTTTCTATGATGGCTGTAATTTAACTATCAAGATCTGGAAGTCAGATAGTGCTTTTCTCTCTCCCTCCTTCCTGCTTTTCCCCTCCCTTTCCATCCCCGACCCTCGCAGAAGCCCGTGGACACACAGACCCGCAGACATGCAACCCAACAGGTCTTGCAGTCACTCACTGTAATTACCTGTTTGCTACCTGTATTCAAAACTGACCCTACTTGTTTCCAGATCGAATTTGCCCAAATCCAGACTCTGGAAAATTTTCTTATTCTTAGTAAAGTGAATGTACTCTAAAAACTTAAATAACTTAGTATCTTAGATACTTAACATCGCCTCTCATCCTACTCAGCCCTGCCCCATCCCCACACTGAGTCCACAAACAGCAGCCAAACAGATAATTTCACACATCAGGTCACCCAGTTATATGCCAATTGTGCCTCCTCCAGATTCCCGTATTGAAGCCCTACCCCACATGGGATAGTATTTGGAGGTGGGGCTCTTAGGAGGTGACTGCCTGCAGATCAGGTCATCAGGGTAGGGTTCCCATAATGGGTTAATGTCCTTAGAAGGAAAGGAAAAGAGACCAGAGTTCTCTCCCCAATGTGAGTTCACAGTCAGCAGCAGCTACCTACAAGCCAGGAGAGGGTCCTCACCAGAACCCAACCATGGTGACACTGTGTTCTCGAACTTCCAGTCTCTGGAATTGTGAAAAATAAATTTAGATTTCTCTAAAACAACTCACTATACCAAAAGACACTCTCCTTCCTAATATCTTCAAGGGCTTTCTATTTTTCTTAGAATAAAATTCAAATATCCTGTCACATCCTACAGACTCTACGAGAGCTGGCTATTGCCTCCTTCTTCAGCTTCATCCTGAAGCCCCCGCACCAGCCTGGCCCTCGGGCCACAACGTGTCTTCTTTCGATTCCTCCCTGGCCTCTGGGCCTCGGCCCTCATTGTTGTCGCTGCCCAGACCTCAGAGCTTCACACAGAGGGCCATGTCCCATCCTTCCTGTCACAACATAGAGGGTGGTTCTCCAGTGAGGCCTTACTCAGCCACCTCTGATGGTCCAGCTCCTCATCTAGTGTCAAATCCTTATTAGCACTCAGTACTACCTGATTGTTTTCCTTCCCCCTGCCCAGCTTTTTGGGGATATAATGGCCAAATAGATATTGTATATATTTTAGGTATACAATTCCATGTTTTGATATATCTGATAATTTCTTGGTTACTGATTTAGTCACTTGTCTGTTATATGTCTTCCCTTGGCCGAAAAGGGGGTCTCTGAAGTCAGGGATCTTCCTTGTCTTATCGCCTCGCCCACCACCACCTCCCTAGTCTAGCAACATGCCTGGAATATAATAAGTACACAGCTGCTATTTATTGAATGAGAGGATGACTTAAACAGCAAACCCTGTTTTATTCTTGCCCCTGCATTTTCCCTGTAAACATGTCCTCACCCTGCACCCCATTTTATATCTGACACCTCCATGTCTGGATCTCTTCCCTAAATATCTACCCCATGCCCTATTCTCCCAGCCTGCTCCTTGCCTTACTCCTGCCCGGCCCTGCCCAGGCAGTCCTCCCATTTGTTGCCAGCCCCCCCGGGGAGCTAACTCCTGCCCACATTGATGCACATGACCAGCCCCATGATTCCTGTGCTTCACCCCATGCACCCAGCCCTGCCCCTTCCCAACGCCCACCACCTGCCTGTGCTTCCACATGCCATCTGCCTCCATGTCCCTGCACAGTGGGCCCCACCTGCTGGCCCACACACTCCCCACAGCCTGGCCCTGGCAGATTGGACCTGCTGAGTCCTGATCAAGCAAAGGTACAAAGATGGTACAAGATATGACCCCTCACCATTTGGGGTGTCAGAGTCTAGTGAAGGTGGTGAAAGAAGTGCATAGGTGGTGACTTGCAAGCAAAATGTGATGAGTGCTGAAAGAAGGGAGGTAGGTGATACCAGCAAACATGACAAAAACAGAGGTGACAGAGCCAAAGACCAGAAAGCAAGCTCAGGGACGAGAGAGGGTGAATATCAGACTGTGCTCTAGCAAGGCGAGGACCAAGTCTTCCTATCACTCCCTGGCAAAGCTTGAAACCCAAGCAGATGTCCTTACCCAAAGTAGAGGATCAGTTAATGCACACGGCTCTGATGCGAATGGCTCTGACCCAATCCCTCTTACTTCTCTAAAGTAAAAGAAAATGTGTATGGGAACTAAGGACCCCAAAAGTTAAGTGACTTGCTGAAGAGTCATAAAACTGATTCATGTAGGACCAAGCCCGGCTCTGCCTCCCAGCCAGCGCCTCCATCTACACCACCCAGCTGACATCAGCCTTTCCTTTCCGTCTCCACGTGAACAAGGCCAGTTTATTTTATCTCTCCTTTCAGTGTCGTTTTTATACCCCTTTAAACCTCTTCTGTGATAGAAAATCAGGTTAAGCAATTCTTGGCATTAAAAATAAACTTTTCCCATGTTCACAAAGTTTATTACAAAAACACAGGGCATTATGCTCTCAGTTAGCATGCTGCTTTTGTATTTGAGTATTAAATGTGAAATAAATACAGCTGCATATGGTGCCACCTAGCTGGAAGGAACTTACATACTTTCACGTTCTCCCAGTGACTCTCTCCTTTTGGCTAGTTGTCGTGAATTAAAATATGGCATCTTTCCAGAAGGGTTCCACATCTCTGCCCTGTACTGTATAACCTGCGCATTTTGAGCTTTCACAGCACACACATAAACAAGCCTGTGTTGTTTATTTTTATTGTACTAAAACATAAATAACAAATTTATCACTTTGACCACTTTTAAGCATACAATTCAGTGGCCTTAGATACACTGAAAATGTTGTGTGACCACCACCAGCATCCACCTCCAGGAGTTTTTCATCTTCCCAAATGGGAACTGTGTCTCATTAAACACTAACTTCCCATCCCCCCTTCCCCTCACCCCTGGTAGCTGCCGTTCCACCTTCTCTCTGTGAATTTCATTATCTAGGTGCCTCACATCCGTGAAATCAAAGAGTATTTGTCCTGGCTTATTTCACTGTTCATAACATCCTCGGGTTTTATCTATGTTGTAGCAAGTGTCAGAATGTCCTTTTCAAAGCTGAATAGTATTCCCTTGTATGTTTATCCACTAATCCGTCACTGGACGTTTCGTTTGCTTCCACATTTTGGCTATTGTGAATTACGCTGCTGTGAACATTGAAGTGTAAGCATCTGTTTGAGTCCTTACCTCCAATTCCTTTGGCTATAAACCCAGAAGTGGAATTGTTGGATCACATGGCAATTCCATGTTTAATCTTATAAGAAACTGCACAAGTTCACATTCCCACCAGCAAGGCACGAGAGCTCTACTTTCTTCACATCCTCACCAACCCTGACCATTTTCCCTTTGGGGAGGGGGAAGTTGATGTTGTTTTTAATGATTTCCATTCTGTTGTACCTCAAGGGGTGTCTCATTAGAATTTTGATTGCCCGAGTGTGTGTGTGTGTGTGTGTGTGTGTGTGTGTGTACACGCATGCATACACAGCTAAAGACAGAGATACAGAGTGGCTGGTTCTCTTGGGGCTGGAAAAGACCTCTGTCATTAGATCCCGAGGCCCACCCTCTCTGTAGGCCAGGACACCAGTCTCCAGAGAAAAGGACAGAACTCTTGATCTTGACCCAGAGGCCGTGAGCAAGTTCACAAGAGTTTACAGAAGCATGTTAGGCTGAGAAGCTGGCATCTTTCCATGTCGTTTCTAACTCACTTCCTAAAGATTCTTCAGAACCTTGGAGGAAGAGGGCAAGGGAGGCAGGGAAGAAGAGACAGAAGAACAAGGGTACACATCAGAGCCCAATATGGCCAACCAGAAAGGCGTCCAGGCTCACAAGCATCTTTGTTGGAGGAAGAAATTGGGCTCTTATCACTGAGTTGCCAAAGCTAATTATGCCACAGTCAGGGTCCAGCTCAGACTCAGAGAGACTCAAATACTAACAGGGGAGAGATTCAGAATCCGGGTAAGGTTACCAGGGAGGTCAGAACCTTAGAGATTAGGATCTGGAGTGAAGTAGAAGCAAAATAACAGGAAACAAGGTCAAAAACTAGAAGGCCCAATCTGGCCTTCTAAATTAAGATCAGTTACACAGGAAATTTAAAGCAGAAAAAAAATGAGTAGTCAGGAGGGTTCAAGGTCACTAAGACCTATTAAGCACAGGGAAGCAGATCACCAGCGTTGAGTTGGAGATCCCCAATGTCCCCACCTATGCCAGGTGCTGTTTCTTCCACCCACTGCCCCAGGTTTACCTCCTCTCCTCCTGGAGGGTGATAATACTCTCAAGATCTTTCAAGTAGCTGTTAGGCAAACCACATTTATTTCGCATTTCTCAGAGGAGCGAGCAAAGTAAACAGAAAAGTTAAAGGTTCTGTCCCCACCCAAACTGGATCTGCCCCTACTGCCAAATAAGGAGAAAAAAATGTAAGATTGGTTACAGGAGTGAAGGACCCTAGAGAGAAGTTAGTAGAGAACTTAGAGGTATTTACAGTAGGTGTAATTCTAGGATGGCCCCCACGATGCCCACCTCCTGGATGCATGTCCCTATCATCCCCTCCCCTTGTGCAAGGGTGGGGTCTGGGGAAACGTGGCTATCATGAGTGACAGAAGGACTGTTGTGGTAGGCCTAAGCTAATCAGGAGCCATTAAAAAGAAGCATCAGGAAGACATTCTCCTCCTGGCCACGGTGTGAACTGCCTAAGGGGGTCACAGGACAAGGAACTGCAGGCAGCCTCTGGGAGCTGAGAGCATCCCTCTGCCCAAGATCCAGCAAGAGACCCAGAACCTCAGTCTTAAATCACAGGGAAGTGAATTCTGTCAACAACTGCTGAGCAGGGAAGAGGGCCCAGCCCCAGATGAGAATGCAGCCCCAGTTGGCACCTTGATTTCGGCTTGTGAAACCCTGAGCAGAGGACTCAGCTAAGCAAGCCCTAGCTGGGCTTCTGACCCACAGCAGCTGTGGCTAAACTCATCTATTATGCAGCAGTAAAAAACACATATACTTTGCTTGCAGGATGGAGGACATATGCAGTACGCATCATCTGAACCTTGAGCACCTTTGATTTGTTCAGTGTGATGTAGAATAATAGATCAATACTCACTTCACAGATTCGCAGATCCACATGAGAACTTATGGAGCATCTTGTCCAAACCTCAAAGACAGTCAAAGGACTTGCTCAAGGTCACATGCTGCTAATGGGTGGCACATACAGTGGTCCAACTTAAACATGCCCCTACCTGGAAGTAGTTCTGCTATAAAATGGGCCCAGGATCCAGAGGATTAGAAATTGCAGGAGTCTTACACCTCATCTTGTTGAAACACCTCCATTTCAGACAGGAAGAAACTGAGGCACAAAGAGAGTAGGGGATTTGCAGTGTTCTTTCCAATTGACACAGCCATGTAACAAATAACTGCATGCACACAACTACCTATCTGAAGAGAAATCAGAATTCAGCTTGTTCCAAAAACTGCTGCCTTCCCATTGATCCCCAAATTAATAAACAGCAAGGGAGATGCATAGGAGACACACAAGGTCCCCAGACAGCCAACCAAGTTGTTCTCAGCCCACACAGGACATCTTCAGGTGGCCACGAAGAGGCACAGGGCTTTATCCTTTATAGGGAGCCTTGGCTGCATTAAAGGAGAAAGTGAACCCGGCCTGGAAGGGGAGGGAGGGGCAAGCTTGTTAGGCATTTTTTTTTTTAGAACTTAGAAACAAAAGAAAATCTTGCAGCTTTGCTAGTCAAGGATCTTTTGTGGAGGCTGATGCACATCAGTCCGATTTGGGGTGTGTATGTGCGTGTGTATGTGTGTAACCGAATAGCCTGTCAGGGCCTCATTTTCCACAATGCAAGTCTCCCCTAACTGATAACACTCTAAATAACAGGTGAGTGGCTCCTGGCAGGAAGGAGATTGTCTGACCTCATTGTTTGCCTTTTCCCCCCCTCTTTGTTCTTCACAAATAAAGGTTTTTTAATAAACTGAAAGGTCCTCCGCTCTTGCCTGATGATAAAATGAAAGGAACCAGTGAGGTATGGTACAACGTGGCAGCAAAAAAGGAGAAGCTCATCAGAAAATAACAAAGGTGCAAGTGAAAGATAAGGCAGCTGTCAGAGATTAATCCTGCGCGCCTGATTGTTTTCTTTAATACCAAAGCCTGCACTAGCAAGCGATAAGTTTGCTGAGTAATTTGGTTTTGGGTGAGGAAATAAAATTCAGGTAGGCCCCATAATTGATTTCCCTTTTTGTAGTTTTCTAAACATTAAACAACAACAACAACAAAAAGCTCTGCTTTGGCAACACTTTCTTGCAGCTGCACTGCTGACACTGTCCCCTTGACCGGGCCCACCTCCTTTCTCCCCAACGCTCCTGCAAGGGGGTAGGAGTGAGCAAGGAAAGTGCCCCTCTGCCACCCACGTAAGGTGCAATTTACATGAAATCCTTAAATGCATGTCTGCTATAAACCGAATTGTGCCACCACCCCCTTCCAAAAAATACATGGAAACCTCACTCCCAGTTCCTCAGAATGTGACTTATTTAGAATTAGGGTCTTTGCAGAGGAAATCAAGTAGTAATGAGGTCATTAGTGTGGGCCCTCATCTGATATGACTGGTATCCTTATAAATAGGGGTATTTGGACACAGACCCATGCACACAGGGAGAACGCCGTGTGAAGATGAAGGCAGAGGTCTGTGTGCGAGGCATGGGCCATATTCTCCCCCAGAGTCTCCAGAAAGAACCAACGCTGCAGACACCTTGCTCTCAGACTCCCAGCCTCCAGAGCTGTGAAACAGTGAGTTTCTGGTGTGTCAGCCACCCATTTGGTGATACTTTGTTATAACAGCCCCAGCAAACTAGTACATTGATCTCTAATACACAGGTGCAGCAAGAAACCCTGACCTCTAACTTGAATGTCACGTTAAGCCAAGTTCTGCTCATGGTCTCCATCGCCCACCTACACTCCCACACACTGACATCAGTTTCTGACAGCATTAGGCACAATGCCAAGAGGGCAGTTGAGGAAAAGTACCACCTGAAGCCACATCCCTGTCCCTCCTTCTGTGTGTGAGGATGAGAGCCCCTTCCTTCGTAAGTCACACTGGGCATTATTAATGTAACAGGGTACAGCTAAGAGGGGGACCCCAAAGAGGGATTTGTAATGGGGTCCAGAACTCAGAGTATTCAGAAAATATTAGAGAAAAATATATATAGGATGTCCTCACCCCCACCAGTCTGAGCTGGGGGATGGGATGCATGAAGCAGGGCCTTGGAGAGTTGTTTTGTATAGCAACAGCTGCAAAGCTAACCTCCTGCATGGTCATTTAACATATCTGTAACCTTTAACTGGTTTCATAGATATGTTAAATAGCTGTGGCTGTGCTTTGAGCCAGGGGGATGGAAGTGACTTCAACCCAGGATGTAACTGGGAAGCAACTCCCCCTGGTTACAGTGCCTGCAGGAGAGCTTGGAGATGATTGGCTCCATGCCACAGGGCCATGCCTGCCCAGACTTACTATGGCAGCCCAGTAAAGCTGGAAGAATAGGGAATACTGGCAGGTGTAACTGATTGTGGGAGGAGTGGGAAATGGGGCTGCAGAGGAAGATTAGCACAGGATTTAAACCCAGGTGTGGCAGCCATGACAGGAATCATCAGCCAGCTTTGGCAGAGGAGTTGGATCAGGAGGCTTCGGGGTGCTCCCTTTCACTACGTGGCTTAGGCAGCAGGAGAGACTTTGCCCAGAAGAAAAGGGGTGAAAGGACTCTTGCTGGGGGAAGTAAATAATTCCTTTTCACCAATCTCTGGCATTGAGAGATATCTTTCCTTTGACTCAGGCAAAGCGAACCTAGTACAGGGGCGGGAAACCCCCAGAGAAAAAGGGGGGTCCTTTTGGTAATAGTATATCATTCACCCCCTTCCGTGTCTATTCTGTAACATTCACAGTGTCCTTGTCATGTCTGCACACTCAGCCCATTCCTTGCCATCCACCTGACTAGGGAAAGCCCAGGGCAGTGACCTCTGTTGATTCTAGAGAACACCTTGAAGTGGGGGAGGGGTGGGGCACGCCGCAGCACTGGAAGTCCCGAATGTCAGGCAAAATGCGTGGCACCTATCTCTGAGTTTAGGAAATGCATCTTACTTAGCTCTTGAGGCCAGTACTCTTCAAACCTGAATGCACAGCGGAATGAATCGCCTGGGAATCTTATTAAAATGCTACCTCTGACTCAGTATGCTGGGTGGAGCCATAGAGACTGCATTTCTGACAAGCACCCAGGTGATGGAGATGCTGCTGGTGCATGGACCACGCCTGAGGTGCAAGATTTATATCAGGGGCTTTTATATTTATATCAGGGATTTATAGAAGGGTCCCTAGGCTGTGCAGACCTAAGGCTTTACGTGGCCACAAAACTCCACAGACTTGGATATCTCTGGGATGGAGAAACCCTCATTGAGTTCGGGGAGAAACCAGAGGAAAACAGCTTGTGGGAGTGAAGCTGGGGGCTCTCCAGGGAGAGAGCACCACGTGTGCACGCACATCCAGGCTCATGCTTGCAGGCAGCCCCAGCAGCAGCCGAGCCTCACTTATTGTGACAAAATGAACAGCCCCCAGGTTGCTCATCCAGCAGCTAATTTCTCATCTTATCTATTATGTGAATGAGATGGGAAAACAGTTTCCTGTTTCTCGCAGATATCACGGACATGAAAGACACTGGAGAATTCCCTGGCCAGCCGTGCAGTCGCAGCCACCCGGCTCCCTACTTTCACAGGGAGGAACTGATGCAGCTGGGCTGCTCCCAGGTAGAGTCAAGAGTTCTTTGTGGACATTCCCGAGCTAATACCACCTTGGAAAATGGCTGAAGGGCTGACTGGTATTTTTGGTGGTAATGTTCCATGGTGGATATTCCTTGAGGCCCAAGTGGTTAGCCAGGGACTGGGTCTGAGCCTGAGGCTTTTCATGGTCCATCTCCATGCTGGCTGGGTGATGGGGTGAAGGATCCCCATCAGGAAGGAGGCCAGCCAGCAGCCACCATCTCCTCCTCCAACCCACTCAATGAGCCCCACCAGCCTCATGCACCTGCTTCCCAAAGCCCCATCAATCTCAAACCTTCCCCTAGAGAAGTTAGATTCTCCTCTGGTATAACTCTGTGTCTTGGAGAATCACAGCTCTTCGTGAGTGTTTGGTTTAACTCTTACTAACACTGAAGAACAGGCCCAGGGTGGTAGATGTAGCTGCCCAAAGTCACCTGCCAGGTAAATAGCCGAGCCTTTTGGGTCCGGGCAGTGATCGAGGTCTGGCAGAAGGGCGGCCTGAGATAGGGAGCAGTGTCAGTGGGGGGAAAGGGGGGAGTCTAAAGAAGACAGGATATCAGGAAAACCTTCCTAACTTAGGTTCCAGGTTTTGACCTGGAAACAGAAGACACCTGAGAACAAGTTCTGACAGAGAGAGAGAGCAGGTAAGTCCCACATGAGAGGCTCCAACATTAGCTGCCCATTATAATCATTTGAGGATTTTTTTTAAAATGCCCCTGGCTGAGCCACACTCCAGGTGAACTGAATCTGATCTCTCAGGCCTCACAGTCCCAGGAGCTGGTTAAAAATGCAAACTCTCCAGCCCCACCCAGTCCTGCTGAATCAAAATCCAGGTGATTACCCTGCATGTTCAGCTTTGAGAAGTGCTGCCCAAGCTACACATTGGAACCATCTGATGCCCGGGCCCAAGAAATCAGAATCTCTAAAGGACAAGGCCTGCCGTAGGTGGCTTATAAAGAGGCAAGGGCCGAGGAGATCAGAGCACAAAATGTAAGCGTGAAGCCTCAGAGGTGAACCGACCTACAGTCCAGCTTTGCAAAGGCCCAGGCATCTTCAGGAAAAGCAAGTGGGGGTGAGGAAGTGGAGGCCAGGAAGGTCTGGTCCATCTCAGCTCCCTTTTAAGACCTGGTCAAATCACAGGTGACTTCAGTGTTCTACAGTCTGGCATTCTACATGCATGGGAAACAGGGCAAGAGCAGTGACATGACTTGGAAGGCCCAGGGTACTATACTGGACAAGTAAAAGAAGGCACTGGGGTAGGCAGTGTCTAACAGCAGCTAGAATTAAAGACAGGTTCTAATAGTTCTGCCACAGCTGCATGACCTTGGGCAAATTTTTCTATCTCTGAAGCCTAAGTCTGCTCCTCTGTAAAGTGGAGAAGACAACGAGTGGCTCCTTCGTGGAGTCACTGTCACCTGTCAGGAGCCAAATGCATAAAGTGTTTGACAGAGTTTCTGGTTCATATGCACAGAAAAGTAGCTATAATTAGTAGTAATAATTCAACGTGAACTCCATGGTCATTCTGAAGAAGACTGAAATTAGAAGACAGATGAGATGTGAACAGTAACTTTTTCTTTGCAGAATAAAAAACTGGTGTCGTGGTTTATAAATAACTCTCTGGACTATGGAAGACTATTATCTCTGCCCGCTCCAGGCAAGCCCAGTTTAATCCACTGCAGTGGTTTTCTACAAATGTAAAAAGAACAAAGACCAAGAAATATATAAGAACACATGGGGAGGCATGAAAATCAAGAAGGCATTAACTGATGGAGAAAAGGGAACAAGGAGCTAGGTTAAAATTATGCAGAAGACCCTCCAAATAAATACCAGAGTGAAAAGACAGCTAATTGAAGAATGAGAGAGTTTTCTTAACCAGTGCTAGCTGAGTAAAAATATAATTATCTTTGATTCATGAAGATTGCTACAATATGACTCATTTACCAAAACAGTTACCAGCAAAATTACATTTGTTACTGTGGGAAGACCACGTGGGAGCAAGGGCTGTAGTAAATACCAAATATGTTTCTATTTTCACAGTGGCACCTTGAAGGAGAGTTTTGTTTCCTCATCAGCAGTTTTCTGTGATGCAGCCGCTCTCAGCGGGGCCTTTGGTGACTGAGGGGAGCACAGAGGGAAGGGAAATACTAATGTCACTGTTCCCAGCCAGGTCCTGAGAGGGTCTCAACTTTCCCGGCCTGAGCACAGCACTGTCTGAGTCCCAGACGTCTTCCTCCTCGGCAGCTGTGCCCTTGGCTTTCATGCATATCAAGTGGATGCTTCTGTCCTCAGAGAGTACTCAGATACCTAGAAATTGGAAAACATGTCTTTTTGTTTATTAGTTGTCTGATTGCTCTAAGAAGGGAAAACCAGCATTTTCCCTCCCAGATGTTTTCTCTCTAACTCAGCTGTGGTAGACTAGGTGTTCATCCCCACAGCACGGAGCCATTTAAAGCTTCAACTCTGCAACAACCTGTGTGTACAGTAAAGGGAAGATGACGGCCAGGTCCGTGCACTGCAAGGTGGGCAGACACTGTGCAGAGGGGGTCTTGAAGGTAAGAGGAAACTCCCAGTGTTCTGGCCCAACCTTCTTAAGGCCTGCCATGGTCCTAGGGGGCATGTGTGTGGAGGGGAACCATAAGTTTTATAAAAATAGAAGGAATGGCATAGGAAAAATAAGAAGATGCATTTCTCACACAATAAAAGAGCACCGCAGGGAGAAATGTCCAGAAAAAAAGGCAGCTGCAAACAGTTCTGCAAGAACAAGAGTAATGAAAATAAATACAGCTTACCGACCTAATGAAGAACATTTCAGAGCATGTTGAGACCCTAACTGAAACAAATGAGGATCATTATCTTCCCTGGGCTCTCCTGTTCAGTGTAGGATAAGAACCGTGCAAATAGAAAGAGATGACCAGGCTATCAGGGTAGAATTATAACCCCACACCAGACCTGCGCCTCTTAATAAGACAAGCCATTTTCATCTCCAGTCCCAGAGCCACTTGAGGGCCAGAAGACCATCACTATGAATGATGCTTTGCTGTCTTCATCCTGGAGTAATTAATGTTTTAAGAGCCACCCACCTCTCTTTCCTCCCGATATAAGTAAGTGCATAAGTATTTCCTTAAAAGCTAGAAACTAAAGATGCTGGCGCTGAGTCTCTCTCAGGCTGAGACCAACCACACATTATTTCTTAGGTGCCTACTATGTGCAAGGCATTGCACAAAGTACTTGATGTACATTATTTCATTTAATGTCATCCACAGGCCTAGGAGGTATCACCAATACCCCCACTTTTTAATTTTTTTTATTTTTTATTAATTTTAGAGAGACAGAGAAACATTTTCTGTTGTTCCACCTATGTATTCATTGGTTCAGTATTATGTGCCCTGATCAGGGATCAAACCCACAACCTTGGCCTATAGGGATGATGATATAACCAACTGAGCTACCTGGCCAAGGCAAATATCCCCATTTTAAAGAAAAAGATAACTGAGGCTCTGAGAGTTTAAGTAACTGACCAATGCCAAACAGTAAGTGACAAGTCAGAGGTTCACACAGAATATCAGTTTAGTTTTTAGGGTCAAACTCTGTGAGGAGGGGACAAAGATGAAAGCAAGCCACGTGTCAGAGCAGACAGGAAGGGAATAGTCATTCCATGAAGAGAAAGGAGCTGTGCAGGGGCCCAGAGGCGGAAAAGAGCTTAGAAGGTGTGAGGACCCTTCAGATTCTACTGCTTAATGACAACCCACCCCCAAACTGTTGCTCAAGAAATGGCATTCAAAAGACAAAACAATGCATTTGCTCATGGTTTTGCAACTGGGGCAGGGTTCATCAGGACAATTCATTACCACTCTAGGTGCTGTCAGTTGTGGCAACACAACTGGAGCTAGAGACTGCTTATATGGTGGCTCACTCAAATGGCAGGGGAGTCAGTGCTGGCTATCAAGTGGGAGCCCAGGCAGGGCTGCTGCCAGGGGCCTTGCTTCTCCTTCACACGTGGCTGCTCGGGCTTCCTCAGCATGGCAGCTGAGTCCCAAAGGGAAGAGGTGAAAGCTGCCAGTCCTTTCAAAGCCAAGGCTCAGAACTGGCAGTGGTGCTTCCACCTATGCAATTGGTCACTTCCTTCACAAGCCCCACCTCGATTTGATGGAAGGAATGATGATGAAAAAAAGACAGTGATGTAGGAGTGGACTAGGATGGAGAAACAAGGAAGGAAAGGGTCCTGGATAGAGATTTTCAGGCCTTTATTGACCATGTGAAGGAGTTTGGATTTCACTCTAAGTACAAGAAACCCTTGTTTCTTTTTGGACCCTTGCACTTATCTCAACTGTAGTAGAAGACTACGAGAAGTAGCTACTCAAGGGATTCCAGTTTGGGTCCGTAGAGCAAATATGCAGGCACATAGAAAAATGAAGAGATTAGCCTCATATATGCCTAACTCATAGATACAGACAACAGTGTGGTGATGGCCAGAGGGAAGGGGGGCGAAGGATGGGTGGAGGTGGGCAAGGAGTGGGGGGAATGGGGACATCTGTAATAGTGTCAACAAAAAAAGATGCATTTAATTCAGGTTTTAAGGAACTTAAGGCATTAACACACTGTCACCCTCAGATATAAGCTCCCCCAAATTTCATGCATTGCTGAGTGACCTTTGTAACACACCAAGATGCAGGAACAATGCCAACATCCCTCCCCAGGCACAGCACAGGTACCGCCACACCACCTGCACAGGGAGAAAGACAGCTGCCAGTTTTCTCATTTACCCACCATCTTTGAATACATTATACTCCTGAAAACTGAAATCCGACAGCCCTTCAGTCTGTCAGTCATCCGTCCGTCTGTACATAAACACCCCTTTGAGGTCAGATGGTGGGTCCCTGCCCATGCAACGGAACTGCTAGCCAGTGTTCTGACATTTTCATGGCTGGAGCCAATTAGAGTTGCTAGATGAGAGAGAATGGAGGAGGAACAGCTCTCCTTTGCTGACAAGGACCTACACTTCTCTGTACACCAATGGGTTTGAATGTGATGACACCATGGAGATTGGAACAATGCTACTAAGCACATATCTAATACCTTCTGTGCTGACATGCTAAAGATACCAAGATAAGTTAGACATACACTAAGTTCTTGAAAAGAACTACCCACAAATAGATCTTCTCAAAAGTATAGTGATGGAGGCATTCAAAACTGTAATGAGATCACAGAAGTATGGAACCGAGCTAAGCTTTTAGGGGTGGTAAAGCTGGAAAAACTTGCTGGAGGAGGTGACTTAGGACGTCAGTTTAGAAGGAGGAGTAGGAGAGAGAACCTGGGGAATAAAACCTATTAGTGTGAGGCAAGGGGTTTAGATGCAGGGCAGGCATGAAAAGGCAACATAACCTAAAGTTACTAGAATAAATCTTTAATGCAAGGGATGGAGAAGGCAGATGAGGAAGGACTCTTTATGATATATTAAGGAATTTAGCACTTATTCTGTGACTAGCAATGATTTTTAAAGAGGAGGAATGACTTGATCAGATTTGTAGTTCAGATAAATTATTCTGATAGAAAATTAAAGAAAAAAGATATTGGGGCAAGATTGAAGGAAGGGACCCTGATAAGAAGTACTAACCCAATTTAAGAGAAATATTGGCAAACCTCTGGCCATGGTAATGGGAATGGAAAATATAATTCAGATCTGAGGTGCATTCATGATGTTGAGTTATTGGGATTTAGCAATAGATTTGATATAAGAAGAGGAGTTCAAGGTTGAAAGTAGACGTTAAAGCTGGAAGAATAGGGATGTATGTTCTCACCACATGAGAGACAGACAATGCATGTGGCAGAGAGTCTCTAGATTCAGGAGAATAATGAACTTAGAATGGAGCCCTGGAGCTCATCAGTTTTTAAGGGAGGCCAAGGAGAGAAATGGTCATGGAAGAAGCAGAAGAATCTGCACGATCTGGTATAATTAAAGCCAAAGCATCAAGATACAAGTGTGTGGTTGCATGATGAACTGAATCAGATACACCAGAACAGTCTAGTCAGCTACTTAATGTAAAAGTGCCCATTGGATTATGGTGTGATGAAAGTAGAAACCAGATTATAAAGGTTTGATAATAAGTGTGAGGCAAAGATGCTAGACAAAACTGTGGAGAATCAATTTGCCCAAAGTTTGACTGGTAAGGGAAGGACAGCACTGCACAGTTCAGGGAGGAGGGTGGAGTTGATGAATTTTTTGTTTGTATTTGTTTCTTAGGAATAGGAGAGAATTATTAATGAAACAGGGAAATTATCTGAGAGAAATAGAGGGAAATATCTGAGAGAAATGATAGGAGGAGTTGGAACCAAGAGGTAGGCTTGAACCTTCTGAGCAAGGTGCTAAGCATACCAGGTTAGACACACCCCAAGTTCTTGACATGTTAAGTATACTTAAGAGGAATTAACCAAAAAAATGTATCTTTTCAATACAATATAGTAAGCATAGTGATAGAAGCATTCAAAAAACACAATGAGATCATAGAAGTACAAAGCGAGCTTGGCTTTCAGGGGTGGTGAGACAGAGGGAACACCCTGGAGGAAGGTAAGAAGAGAGGGAAGGGACACTGGGTTCAGACAGGAGGCCGAGGAAGTTTGTATGTGGTTGAATCCCACCCCCAGCATTTTGTGAGCCCAGGACAAGAGTACAAGCAGATGCTCACTTGTAACTTTTTCAAAATTATAACACAAGCCAAAAAACAGTAAAATAAAATATTTTCCACAGATAGGATACCTATAGTTGATAGAAATTTTTTAAAAAAATACCACCATATTGATAGATATACCTCCTTTTAAACTTAGGAAGCCAAGCTCTAATTTAGGATTTTGTACTCCTCAGAGTTTCATGCTGAAACACAGAGGCACAGGGGCGCCAACACCAGCCCATGACCCAGCTCTCCTCTCTTCCTGCCATTGGCCCCATGACGTACCACAAGGGACCTGACTAGTACAGTGTGGAGACCACGCGCGCATGCCCGAGCCTCTGTCCACATCCCTCTGCAAACAGCCACTCCTTGGCCACCCCTCCAACCTAGACATGCACACATGGGGGGTTCATCCACCTTTAGGGGGAAGGGTGTGGGGAAGACATGCTCACAGGCCATGCAAGCAGGCCATACGGCAACTATGCAAGGAATTCCGGGGTCCTGATCCCTTACAGCACAGGGGTGGAGTACTTAGAAAGTGAGAAGTGGGCTCTGGGTGGGCATGCCCCCAAGACTCCACACCCCCATTGCCCTGCAAGGGGAAGCCCAGTTGGCAGAGCCCAAAATGCTCTCTGTAGCACCAGGCCCCTCTAACCTGGTCCCTGGGGGTGGGACTGCCTGCTAGCCTCCATTTTCATAATGAAACCCAGAAGCTAGGGTTATCTGCTGAGACTGAAGTTGTGTGGGGATCATCCAGGGAAATCAATGCCACTTTGCATGTCTGGTTCTTTCAGTCCTTGGGAAATACAGTATCCAAGCAGTTTGCCATGACAATCTGTTCCTTAACGTGAAGTGAAACCATGCATTGGACAAGCAAATGTAGGTCGGAATCACTGAGGTACAACTTGTAGGCATTTCTTAGTAGATTTTTCTTCTTCTCACTGCCTACTTAAATGGGCCCATAGGTTTGCTCTGTGACAAAACCATGGATGGGCTTGGGGAGGCGTGCTTTACAAATCCCATTTCAAAGTCAGAGGACTGTTTTGAAACCTGGTTTCAGCTCAGGAGTCCCCAGCAGCGCTAAAGCAGGTCACTTTCAGCAAGAGATTCCCTCATCACAAGGGCTGCAGAGCTGTGGGACAGGAGGGCCTCCTCTCCTGCCTTAAAGGCAAATCTGAGTTCAGGTGATGTCAAAGGTCAGCAGGGACTGACGCCAATAGGGGGTGGATGTCCAGAGAGAACTAAAACACATCTTATGACAATATGAACTTTCAATGAAAATGAAATACTTCAAGAAAGAACAAGATGGGATGTATTAAATAATGGAGCAATGACTAAACTCAAGTTCCACAATTTTAAAAATATTTTTATACATTTGTAAAATTTTCCTGTCACTTTAAGAGTATTTCAATTTATCACTCTATTATACCTGAACATTGATCAAATGATACTTTTTTAAATACTAGGATGCAAAAGACCCGTTCTACCATTAATTTTCTATAATGGCTGCTGAAATCTTATTATCTGCATTTTATTGCTATGAAAACTAAAATATAGAGCAGTTAAGTGACTACCCAATGAGCAAGTGACAGATTGGAAATAGCATCCACTATTTTATTCTACCTATTAAATCACACTTCTTGCTAACCTCAAGGTACCTCTTTCCCACTAATCTACTTTCAATTCATGGCTACTGAAGATCTGTATGCTGGCCTGAGGAATCTGTAATTAGTCAGCCCTAGATGTATGTTAGATTCTGTTAAAAAAATTTCATTGCAAAAGTAAAAGGGATTGAACTCAAAGCATTTGTTTTGTTTTGTTTTTTTGAGGATAAAGTAACTTATGTCATCTGATGCTCCATGCATGAGCAAAAGGGAGCCCTGGTTTTAAAAAGAGGTAGTAAGGAAAACGTTCAAGGAGGATTCATGTATGACGGATTCATAATATGTGGCCTTGTATTAAATATCTCTGCTCTCTGAACACCCCTCCCCCTCTACTCTCTCTCATAGCAATTATTAACTACCCTATATTTAGGTCTATGTATGTACATTTTATTTTCCCGACCAAATTCTAAAGGCAGCAATTGCATCTCATATATTGTGTGTCCTCCACAGAGCATAACAATGCCTTACTCATGGTAGTTGCCCAATAAAATGTTGCTGAACAAACAAAAAACATATTTTGGATTATATCACTAGCCCTTTGAGACTGGTGTCCAGCCAGACCAGCTCTGGCAATTAGTTAAATCCTAAAACCACTGTCCAGGACGGAGGGGATGAACTGCAGGTCTAAACCAACAGCCATTCTCATGCTCCAGAAGCACACACCAAATGAAGAACTGTGCATTACAGAAAGCCTGCTGTTGGGATAAAGAAAAAAAAAATAGATACAAATCCCACATTTAGTTGCTGTTCTGACTTCAAGGAGGAGGATGCATATACTTCTCATCAGGCTAAAAAGACTGCCTAGATAAGAAATAAAAATCTTAAGTGAAAGATTATTTATTTTTATTATACGGGAAACTCTTTTATGATGAACTTACCCTCAGGGGAAAATCTGTTTATTGTGAAGTAAAAGGAAAGTCCCCAATAATTATGAATCATCCTTCCCACCCAAAGAAAGGAAGTCAGTAACAGTATTCCGATGTGTGTTGTATCTAAACTAAACTACGAAAGTAGCTTTTTACTACTGCCTGCAACTGATGTCTGGAAAACAGCCTAGTTTCCATAATTGCACAGCTGTGGGCAGCCTGGCTTCCGAAATTCAGGATGCATTTTGATAGCATGTGTCAGACCTATAAAAGGGTTAATTTTGAAAACAGCCACTTTCGTATACAGATGGAGACAGAGTGCTATCATCAATGTTTAATCAATCAATAGGCATTTATTCCTATGATATAAAGTTTACATTATCCTCCATCTGGAGCGATGGAGGAATAAGGAAGGGAATCTGTCAAAAGCAAAATTACTTCTTGTTAGCTTTGCCCCTGTAATTTCAGTTCAGCTTAGTACGTGTTAATCTTTTTTATGACTTAAAAAGGCAATAAAAAGTGATTATACTTTAACCCTCTTGTGAATTTCTCAAATACTTTAATCTAAACCCAACAATTTAGCCTGTGTTCTGGGATGAGCTGTCAGATCTCTGTCTCCTGACATCAGATAAGTGGCCGGTTACTTTGTAGGTTTCATTTCTTCACCAATTCTGTTCAACCCTGTAGTTCTAGATTTCTCAGCCCTTCCCTTTCTGCAGCAGCTCTGCTCTCTGTTTTAATTTCAAAGTCTAGGAGTCCACATTGTAAAAAATGGAATTGTATGTGCAAGTCCCTAAACAATGTTAACTTCTCTAAGACTCAGTTTCTTTATCTTTCAAATGGTTACACGAATACCTGTCTCAGTGAAAGGAAGTGGGGAAGGTCATTGTGAAGATCAACCGAAATAGCATATGTGAAATGCATAGCACATACAGACCACTTGATTCATGCCAGTGTCTTTTTCCTACCCTTAAAATGTAATTGCTTGTTTTCTCTGCATTCAGAACAGCGTTTTGTTAGTGTTGTTTGTTTCATTCACTAGACCGAGGCTCGTTAATTCTCATGGCCAAAGCACAGTGCAGAAGATGCAAATTTGTATCTTTCATTTCTAAAAAGACTAATTAGTAGAAAGGGGAAAAAATCAAACATATAAATGTGTTTAGTGGATCATCAGGGAGTAAGATTACTTATCATTATGTTGTTATATTATTTTTAATCTTCACCGAAGGATATATTTATTGATTTTAGAGAGAGAGGAAGGGAAAGAGAGAGAGAGAGAGAAACATCAATCTGTTGCCTCCCGTCCCTGCCCCAGCCTGGGATCAAACCCACAACCTAGGTGTGCACCCTGACAGGGGATGGAACCTGCAACCCTTTAGTGTACACAACAACACTCCAAGTAAGCTACCGGGCCAGGGCTATGTTAATGTATTATTTATAAATTATTATTATAAGTTTGATCATTACTATTACCAGTAAGTGAGCAAGGGGTGGCCAGTGAATTCCTCACCCTCCTGACAGGATAGCTAACACACAGGAAGGCACAGTGCATGAACATGTGTTCTACAGAACCTGTGTGTTGTTCTCCATCATATCTTCTAAACTTTCTCAATAAAGAAACAAGTGGACAAGAAGCCTCCTCCTCAGTCAACTCGCACTGTGCCACTAGGATTTCCACATTCACACTGCGGTGTTAAAGAGTCCCAAAGCACGAGTCTCCAGGCTGCTGTACTTTCCATGACAACCATCTGTTATGTGCAGAAACCAGGTGGAAAATAGAGAGCTGCTCCATGGTGGTTAAGTTCCCAAATCAGAGGTGATAGCTGAAGGTAACACAAAGACCTAGTTCTCACTGCAGCAATTTCTACTTAGTCCAGGGCTGTCTGGGCAGCCATTGGAATGCAGCACAAAATCAGTAGGCACTAATGAATAATGAATAAAGGTTTACTCCCAAACCGGCCATCAAATGGAAAAATCGATTTGATTTCACAATCCAAACCATTGTTCACCCACTTGTTCTGCTTCTTGTTCTCTGTCCTACTTTTTCTATTCCCAGACTGCTAAACCACTAAGTAAATCTATCACCATAACAAGTTTAACCTGCTTCTTTTGTCTAAGCTAGACTGCATTGCAATAAAAAATTATTCTACGGTAAGAATTGAGAGCGCAGATGTGAGTACTTAGTAATTCTTATGTCATGGGAGTCCCACAGGGTTCTCCATTGGGCATGCTCTCAACATGAAATCAAACCTGTGGAGGTGAAGTGGCAGTGGTTTGGTTTCTGTTGGGCCCTTCTGAGAGGTACAAAGAAGACCAGGGAGAGTGCAGCCAATGGCCAATGACCAGGACAGAGAGTGCAGGAAATGCCTCATTTCCTCATTTTTCTTTAAGTCAACCTAAGTCAAATGCCGAGCTCCAGCCCCCTGAAGAGTGGAAAAGTCAATTTCAGTCATATGGGAGCTCCCCACCCCCAGGTCCACACCAAGGTCCTAACTTAAGTAGTACTACATCTCAGGCCCCACTGCTCATGAGACACTGGGACAAGGACTAGCACCAGGGGCTCCATGCTCCCAGCTCTTGGGGATACAACAGTCCACTTGCTTCTGCTCCATTCATGGGGCTCAGAATGCCTTTGGCAAACTGGAAGCCCCCTGCCTCTGAGTGCATCAGGCAGACATTCCCTCCAAGCTGGGTGGCAGCTCTGGGGCTCCTTGCTCCCTACTTCTGATGAAATCCATCAACAGCCAACCTCCTCCCCATCCCAAGTGCAAGATCTCTCGCCTCCCTCTCATTGCTCTCAAAAGCACTCCCAGCTACTCTTTCTTCTCCAGGGATACCTAATATCACCTGAGCTCTGGCTTTTACAGAAATCAGGAAGAGCTTCTACTTTTGAGGCAAGAAAGGGCAAGCCTCAGATTTCTGTTAGAAATGGGAAGGGTGGAGGTGACCTTGAGAAAGAAACAAAATTGAAATCTCAGAAAATTATTCTATCCCACTGTTCTCGTAACCAAGCAGGAGATTAGAGTTGCCCTTGACTTCTTGGCCTGGGAACTGGGTAGGATCGACTCCTCTGACCAAGAAGTCCTAGGAGCCACAGTTAAGATGTGCCAGCTCCAAGGACACTGGCCAAGTGTGAGAGCTGAGAAACAGTCATGGGTGTCTCCAGGCAGTACCCCCGTGTGCCTTCCCACCCAGCCCTCAAGTGATTCTGGGTAGAGGTGCATAGGGGTTGGCAGTGGGAGTAGATTAAATGGAATAAGGAAAACAAAAAAAGTCATAGTAACGAAAGCATCACAGAAATCTGCAAACACAAGACCATCCTACCTTTGAGCCTAAAATCCAACCAGATACATGCAAAGAGGTCACCTTATCAGTGGTCAAAGGGATGACCAGATTGATGCCAGTAGGGGGTGCCAAGGAGGAAGAGGGAAGGAAGGTCATTCACAGAACTGTGTTATTGTCTGGAGCCAGATTGAAGGGGCCCTAAGAACCAAGCAAGACAGAAGAAATCATGTTTACTCAGGGGCTTCTTAGAGCCATGCAATGGACATACAGTGGACAAATGGCCAGGCATTACTATTGGAACAAGAGGACAGGAGAAGCAGACATGCGCAACACTCAGAAATTCTGCCAGGGAACTGGGGGCATTTATAGCCAGCGACCCCACTGCCGGAAGTTCCAGAAGAGTCCACACCTACTCCATTCACCACTGCAGACAGAGACTTCTAACTGTGCTCTGTCAGTCTGGTATTGCTGAGGAAGCTTGAGTTACACTGTCAAACACAAGTAAAACCTCATACTACTGTAAGAAAATAGTTAATCTTCTTAAATGACAAGGTACCTCAGTCTGGTGCCTGTGTGATTTGACTGAGATAGAACTTAAGCAAATACTTATGGGAACAGGAAGCAACGATTAACAAATTCATTAATTCAATTACAGCACAGGGTAGCTCCTCAATAAATGTTTGTTGTCACCACTGTTGATGATAATTAAAATCCTGTTTCTAGATGGGTTGCGATGTATAATCATTTCATAACTATCTAAGTCCTTATGTCTTGATGAGAACTATCATTATGTGTAAATATTGACTAAGGCTGAGCCTCACACATTCCATTGAAATTCAAGTTTATCATCTCCTACTAACTAACAGTAATGAACTAAACTGGGACCTCAGTCCAAACAAACAACTGCTTGCGCTGAGGGTGGAAGTGCAGGCATGATCCTGAGCCAGTACATCTTGGAGTTGTTTTCCCATGCACCACAGGCAATCTGGGCTGATGTGACAGGCAGTTTTCATGAGATCTGAGACTTCTTCATCAGTCAATGACTTTTAGGATTATTAGTGGGGAAGGTCCTCTCCCTGATTTAGTCTCCACAAAATACCAGGAGGAGATCAGGAGGCCAAGAGCTCCTGGAAGGTTCAATGGGCCTGTGGTTCCCCCGACATCATCCAGTGGAATTTCTCTAGAAGTAAAGAGGAGTAGCAGCTTTTTTCTTTTTTAGGAGACTATCTTATCTCTAGAGTGACCAAAAACTATGTGTGCGTGTGTGTGTGTGTGTGTGTGTGTGTGTGTGTGTATTTTAAATGTCAGCCAAAATTGCAAGAACTGAAATGCTGAGCTGAATTTGGTTCCTGGCAGGCACTTGTCAACATGTCTTCCTAATTTTCATCAGAAAGTTAAAGATTGAATGGATATAGACATGGGACTGGTTTACACACTTCCTCTGCCACACCCAACATCCTCCACCACACACACACATGCGCACACACACTTACATACCCCAAACTATTTTATAATTTACCCAGTGGAAATGACCTATAGGACACTATTTGTAAGGGAATCAGAGTAAGTTAGGCAGCAATTTTCAAAGTCAATAAACCCAAATCCAAATTTATATTTTGCCACAAGTTACCCCTCAGTACCATCCACCCCATGCAAATCAGCTGAGGTGTTTGTACCAGCAAGACTGTCAGGTATGAGAAATATCATGTCCTCTGACCAGAGCTTGGGGTGGGAGTTGATGGTCTCTTTTACAGGCACCAGTGAGATTAGTGTGGAGGGGCAATAGATATTAACGTACTTTTCTATATTTCTGTATACATACCTTCTCTCATTGGAAGTATCTATTGAAGGGAAGGGAAAGGATGGAAAGCACTGATTATTCTAACAGAAATTCAAAGGGAAATAAAGTGTTTGTACTTAGCTTTCAGCGTTCAAAATTGAGAAACAATCATTTGAAAAACAAATTTTGTAGCGAGAGAAAGGAAATTTGCTAAATTCCTTTAGTATGTCAGGGACCAAGTGTGAAGGAGCTTGGATTCCCCCCCCGCCCACAATATAGTCAAGTTTCCTCTACTGCTTATGACTATGAGGCCATTATACTGGTTGCCCCAAAGTAGAAAGAGGGTATGCTCTAGAGGAAGACTTATAGATGAAAGATTCTCGGCCTTTAAGAGAAGTCTAGAGGTGGCCTTTTCTAAGAGAGGGTTGTGAGAGGACTTGAGAGAGGCCAAGAAATCGAGTTCCAGCATCAAGATTCTCATGGCCCACTTCTTATCCTTAGGGTGGGTAGAGTTTTTGAAATATACAGAAAAGTATGGGAGAACCATCCAGCACTGTGGGTCTCCTGATGTCCCCCTGCCCAGAGGAGGGCATGGGAACTCTAGAGGATCGTTGTACCTAGGGGCAGGATGCAGACAGGGCCCACACAAGTTGGAGGGGGGTGCTTTAAGAAAAGGGGCAAAGGGCCCAGTGGTAGGTGCTGGCACATCAGCCCCCTAAATGCTAGAAGCAAGCAGCCATGCCTCAGTGTTTACCAAACCCGGAACAGGAAAGGCCAGCCACTTTGTCTCGGAAGACAGAAGGGATACAGATGGCCTCACTGTCAGGATGTCATATGCCACCTTGGGACACAGCAGAGCCAGGGATGAAAAATCTGAAAGACCAAAGAGGCAGAGGCTAATGGAATTTTACTGCAGGCGAGGTCACCTCCCCTCCCCCTAGCAGGCAGGGCCTTGTGACAAGGTAAGAACAATAAAGAGGTCATTTTCTTGGGGCAGAGAAGTGTAGCACGAGCAAATTTGCCATTTGGGTCCAGTAGCTCCAGGGAAAGTCTAAATCATCTGAATGTGTAGATGGCAGATTCTGAGCCTGGGAAAAGTTAATGTCATTGATTTCAAGCACATAAAATTTCATTCTTTAACAATACTATTTTGTACTGTGGGTGTATGCGTGTGTATGTATACAAAATTTATAAATTTTTATCTTTAAACATTTTTCAAGTCAATGAGCATATGTGGCAGGGCATTGGGTCTCCTCCCCCTTCATGCATGTCTGGTCATCTCACACATGTACCCACTCAGGGGCCAATCAGAAGAGCTCTCCCCTCCACCCAGGAACAAAGTGGGAAGGAACTAGCTGGCCATGTGGGGAGGCATGACCAGAGAGAGGAGGAAGACTCAGGGATCTGTAGGGGAGGGCATGAAGAAAGAATATCCTCAGGATGAGAAGTCTTCTCCAAAGGTCCAAGAGAGAGGTGGCTGCAGGAAGAAAGCATAGTCTGTAGCATGAGGAGCAGATGGAGCCATCAGAATAAGTTGGAAAAGCCACTTCCTATTCTTTGTCCAGGGGAATTATGGATTACAGTGAAGATACTTGAGCCAGAGGTTAGGATCTGGATTCTATTGGAAAGCATGTGTGTGTGTGTGTGTGTGTGTGTGTGAGAGAGAGAGAGAGAGAGAGAGAGAGAGAGAGATGAGATTGAGAACATTCAGGTAAGGCTGGCTAAAAAGGTATTTCCTGGGAATGGATGCACTGTGCTTCCTCCTAACATAAAACGCAAGGTCATGAGGTCACATAACACGAAGAACCACTCCAAATATATTTTTTAATGTTAATCTTATTCTTTTCTTAAAATTTGGAGTAATTTCCATAGCTAAAAGAATATTTAACTCCCACTTTCTTTCCTAGTCAGGAAAGAAGTATATCACATATAAATATTGCTGGTCAAAAAACAAAAGTAGTAACAGTTTTCAAAGTTGCATTAAACCAGACCCACTGGTGTGCATGTGTGTGTGTTGACAACCATTGTACTTTCCAAATACTAAACTCCTGAGAAAGGGGGAGACAGGGTAGAGCGAGGTGGAGAAGAGCAAAGCAGCATTTCCAGCTCCTGAAACAATGTGGTATCTTCCCCCGCTTACCTGTGAGGGTGAACTGCATGCAGGATTCTGAATGTTTGTGTCCAGACAATCTCGCTTGTTGCTTTATTTTACTACCTCAGCTGAAAAGAGTGTTTTTTTTCCCTACTCTCTTCCATCTTGCTCCTGAATCTCTACAGCACGAACAAGCATTAAGAGACAAGCAAGGTGTTAAATGAAGCAAAGAGCGATCATTGAGAAGAATTATTTTGAGGTTCACTGGGGTTTTCAGAAAGTAAGAAATGTTCATGGTTGTGAGTGGCCCTCTATTGAACTGCTATAAACCTAAGGGGCTCTTCACACAGAAACCACTTTCCAAAAAACACCCTCTTTGTGGGGCATGAGGTGGAGTACGAAAATGAATCATTTAGAGGTGTCAGCTATATAAACTCATTTCAGCCTGACCATCGTGACAATTTAAATTTGAGAGAGAAACAATATTCACTACTCTTCCCTCTATCCTGGCAGGAATAGGGTGGGTGTGATGGGCCATGCATTTTGTGCTGTGCCTTTGAAAAGAGAACAAAACACAATGTCCTGAGATACTTTGTCGTTTTCTGAAGCTGCTGTTTCCTTACAAATTCTTAAGGAAATGTTGCCACCTTCTGGACAAAAATGCAATAAGCAGTCACTGCAACCTCGACATCCAGCCTGTCCATAAACTCATTTCCATGGGTCAGTAAAGAAGCACTTTGCTTTGGTTTTCTTTCTTTTCTGTCATCAGGCCTGCACAACATTGATATACTAAACAAAAAAATCAAGTCACTATGAACAGCCTAATCATATTCATAACAGAACAGAAAGCACATTTCACCAATTAAGCAGATTCTTCAAAGCAGGAATAATCAATCACACTGACAGATTACCAGGTTTTTTAAATTTCATTCTCAGACTTCTTAACTCTTACAGGGCTCAAAGAGAGGTGGATAGATTTTCAACCAGATTTCCTCTTTACTTTTTTTTATTATTAATGCTTATCATGCTTTCAGAGATAGGTTCATGTTTGCCTAGCTAAATGTCTTATTGAGAATTTATATTGAGAATTTTAATTTCTCAATATATTTTAGTATTTTTAAGTCATTGGTAACATTTTAAGCATAGAAATACAATAATAATACCCACAATCCGATCAGTTGTAAAAAAAAAGTCCCTGCCCCTGTTTAGCGTGCCCCCTCCCGTCAGTCAATTCTCACGAGCAGCGCCCTCTTCCATAAATAAGACAACTAAGATGGATGCACTCATTTATTGAAACAGCTAGGTATTTGTCCCTCTGAGGAAAAATAAATAGCAACAAAGGAACCACACCAGCACGCCCAACAAAAAGCTGGAGGTCGTCTTTCTGGTGTTTTTTACGTCTCTGACAGGGAGAATCCACAAGTGTAGGAAGCTTAGTCCTTGGCTGAGGACCCTCATGCTGGCCCTTCTCAGGCCTCTAAACCTGACTCCTTCCTAACCCTTCCGCCGTCAGCCCCACGTCCCGCCTCACTCAGAACCTAGCAGAGGGGGCGCCACTTCTCCGAGAAACTCTCCTCACTGTGAAGACGGGGTTGATGGTGATTGACAACCTGGACACCTGTGTCTGGGGCGCCCTATTTATACAGGGGAAAACCTGTGGGGAGGCCCAATCTCACCCACTGCAGCTTATCCCAACGGTTGGTGGTGGACTGTCCTCGGTGCCCTAACCGTGATGCCAGATGGCTAGGAGCCCTGTCATCCCATCCAAAAGTGGCAACTCTGTGCTGAATCGCCACCTCAGTTTCTTCTAGGCTCATCCTTTGGCTGGAGGCGTAGCATGTTCCTCGGCATCCTTGTGAATGAGGTACGTGTGCGGAAAGGAGGGATGGTAAACATCTCTGACCAGTTGGCAGATAGTTCCTTTTGTCGCCCACCAGATGCCCTCTGAGTAATTACATCATGTACCACCGGGAGGGGGCGAGGCCAGGGATCAGACTGGGTGTCCCAAGAGACCTCTGGGGGACGGTAGGAGTGTGCCATACAGAGAGGGGGACTCAGCCACCGCCTGCCTCCACCTAAATCTCAAATCACTCTCTGCAGTGCTGACTGTAAAGGCACAACCTTAAAGGCTGGGTAGCAGTCTTTCAGTGGACACAGCATCACATGGGGGAGAGGGGTACTTGAGTGACTGCACAGAAAAGCGTGAGAAGGAAAAGGGAAAACAGATTTTATTTGAAAAGGGTGTTCTTAGAAATCTTCTTGTTTTGAACTGGGAAGTCCCTGGTGCAGAAAGGTCTTTGGTGCTGGTGATAATCTGGGCCTACAAGTGCTGAATGGATTCGCTGTCCTGTGGATGCCCAGGGGCTGAATAGCAGGGAACAAATGCATTAATCATGGCAGAGCCTGCGTGCCAGCCTCATAAAGACCACTGCTCCCAGCAGCAGGGAGACGGGGGACCTCTCCACAGACCACACACTCCGAAGAAGCTCTCTAAAGTCTTGTTACTGAATGTGAGCTGGGGTATCTGACTTTCTCTGAAACATGTATGTAGCATGCATTTACCTTATGTTTCAAAAAAAAAAAAAGAAAAAGGTTTAGAGTCTTTGGACCAGCGTCCTTACAGATGAAACAAACACAGGGAGACACACACACACAAGCTTTCAGGGAGAAACAGAAAATAATGTTTAGCAATTACAGTCCACAGCTGCTGCAGCTCCAATGTGTGTGTGCTACACAGGTGCAGCCATTATAACAATGAATAGCACACATTAAAGGTGCCATCCATAGGGGTAGTAATACTAGGGCTGAAAAGGTATTTTCATTTGCAGCCTGATGTTAGGCAGAAAATAAAATAAGGCGTTTCACAGCCAGCCTGATGGCTCCACAGCCACACAGGAGGCGCAGCCTGAGATTAATCTAGGACTCTTATGTGTGTGCATCTGACAGCAGGAGTCTGGCAATGGTTACCTGGAGAGATCACCAAGTCTCTTCTTATTCTTAAAAAAGGCTGCTGATTGGGGAAACAGAGGCACCTGCAGTTTCTAGTCAGCAGCATCAGCCAGTAGAACGTTGATCCCTGCCTAGCACCTAATAGTTCCTGCGTATCAGAAATACTGTTGGAAAAATACAGAGGAAGGGGCCCAATGGATGGGGCGGTAGAGTGGCTCCTGCAGGGGAGGGAGCCTGGAGGAGCGTCGCTCCCTCGTCCCTAGGCCGTGTCTCTGGCAGTGCCATCGCTACACCCACAGCACAGATGCTCTTCTCAGGGCCCAGCTTTGAAGGCTTGGCCCTAAGCCCAACACAGCCAACCTGCTTTGCTCACCTCTTGCCTGAAACGCCCAGCAGCAGATGGGCACAGTATCTCATCACATTCATTTGCCAGAACTTCTCAAACCACTAACCCCTTCGATCTCAGTGGGAAAATTATCTTCAGGCAACCAAGACACTCATGCAGATTGATGGGTGGAAGAAGCTGAGAAGAGGGAGAGCCCTGGGACTGAGAGTGAGCCTTTGAAGATGAGAGGCCCGATCTCAGCACCACTGAGTGCCAGCTCCAAGACCTTGGGTGAACTATTTCCTCTCTGAAGCCATCAAAACGGGGGTATTCGTACCTGCTGCAGAGGGTTGTGTTGAGGTTTCAACAAGACCAAGTATCTGAGAATGCTGAACACCAAGCCTAGAACAAGTAGGCACTAAACAAGTGGTAGCAACTATTAGAGTAGCTTCCATTTATTGATATTCATTATCTGAGCAGGTCTGTGAATAATCTCTAAGTGGTTCTAGGCAACATCATGGAAATCCACACCAGGAAAGGAGAAAAAGTGTGCAATACATATTTCTCGGTACCATGGTGAGCTTCAGACCAAACACTCCAAACTGTAAAAAAGACTAATAATAATAACAAGCTCAGCTGAATATTTGTTTTCACAATGTCTACTTTCAGTAAGGGTGAAGAAAACAGATAACAATGCACATCGTGAAGTGAATTTTGAAAGCTGAAGTCCGTCAGACCTTACTAGGTGCTGACCTGGCTGCAGTGGACTGAGTGTGCTTTCCCAGTGCACAGGTGGGGAGCCGCCCTCAGCGCGGAAGTCTGCACGCCCGCTGGCCTGGCACAGAGAGGCACAGGGATGGAGGGGCACGCAGCCCTCGCCAGGCTGAAAGCTGTCCTGGTGAAATGGAATAGGTCCCAGTTTACCAAAGAAGGTGGGAACACAGCCCTTTTTAGAGGCCTTAAAAGTGAGGAGAGGATTAAAATTAATTTGAAACTTCCCAGGAAGCCTG
Organism: Phyllostomus discolor; assembly: GCF_004126475.2. Classification (NCBI taxonomy): domain Eukaryota; kingdom Metazoa; phylum Chordata; class Mammalia; order Chiroptera; family Phyllostomidae; genus Phyllostomus; species Phyllostomus discolor. The sequence continues at coordinate 76,766,044 of NC_040907.2, read as the reverse complement.
CATAATGAAAACAAAACTCAATTGCCATGCTGGCTGGCATGCTCTGGATCTGGAAGAGCTCACACAGCAGAGCTCTGGATAGGCTGAAGCCTGCTGGGGGGATAAACAGCAACAAAACTGTAGTGGAGATGATGCTAATGGTGGTGGTAGGAACACAGGGGGAGAAAGGAGTCTTAGGTAAGATCTCATGGACCATGGAGCCCTAGGTGATTTCATAGTATGTTTATTCAACAAAAGTTGTTGACCGCAGAGTATGTACCAGCACTCTTCTAAGTCCATTAATAAGATGTCAGGCCCCATGTTTAAGAAACTGACAGTGTGGAAGCAGAAACAGGCATATCAACACATAATTACAAGATTGTATGTTACAGTATCTGGCAGAGGAAGAAAGGGGTGCCATGAGGACACTTAAGAGGGCTGTCTAATCCAGGCTCAGGATTCTGGAGAGGTTTTGAAGAGGAGCTGATACCTGCACTGAAATTAGACAGGAAAAGGAGAAGGCGTGGATGCAGAATGGGCAGAGGCCGATGAGTAAGAGCACAAGTCATTCTGGAAACCCATGACTCAGGGTTGGAAGGGGGAGGAGGAGAAGGAGAAGCTGGAATGGCAGCTGGTGGTCCAGCCCTGCAAGCTATGATGACTAAGGAGTGGGGAGTGAGGGAGATCTGTGAGCCAAAGTCATCAAAAATAAAACACAAAAAGTGATAGACTTCAGGAAGGCCACCCTTGACCCCCACCTCCCAGGGTAGTCCCTCCCCACACGGCACCAGAAGGGGTCTGCGTGACCAATAGAATATGCTGGGAGTGATGGTGTGTCACTTTGGAGATTAAGCTACACAAGGCAGAGCAGCTTTGCTCTCTCAGATCACACACTCAGCCCTGTGAAGATACCCTGACGGCAACAGCCTGAGACCCGTGAGTGAAACACTCGAGCCCCAGTCAACCTTCAGGTGACTACAGCTGAGCTGACAGCCTGACTGCGACCCCGTGAGAGACCCTGGGCCAGACCCCTGGCAGAGGCCCTCGGGAACTAGACAACAAATGCTCACTGTTCAAAGCCACTACGTTCAGGTCTAATTCATTGCAGAGTAACAGATAACTAATACACTTAATACCATGGAAAAAGCATGTATGCATAATGTGTGAGAGAGCAAGTTATGAAGAAAAACATATTTAACATGACCCCACATTTATACATTACAGACTGGTATATTGTATTTATAATGATAGTTTGTTTTATTAATCTTTACATCAAACAAACCATAAAAGTAATTTTTAAATCTAAAACTTCACGATAATGTCAATTAAGGCTTGTAAATAACATAAAACGCAGATCACCAGGGGCACTTTAAAATTATGGGCTATTTCTTTGGAGTGTTGTTAAACCACAGACAAGCCTGCTTTCTCCCTGTGTAGTGGCTTAGTTGTGGGTGAAAGGCCTAACCAACCCCGGTTGGGGGCGGAAAGGAAACCCCCATTGCAGCTGAGAGGGCTGCAGACCGTAAGAGCAGGGCAGAAGGAGCCGAGGCAGACCCAACAACTCCCCGGGCAGTTCTTGTGGGCGGAAGGGCAGGACAGACACCCAGAAGGGCCCAAGTCATCTCAAAGAGGAAAGGTTACAAGGGGCTGAGCTGGCAAAGGAGGAAACTGCTCATAGGACTCCCAAAGTCGGGAGAAAGGCAGCCCTCACCTGTCTCAGCAAGATGAACCGGAAGCCCCAGTGGGTATAAAAACATGTTTTCATGGGACGCGTCAGAGGAACGCCTCTAGGTTGCTCGGAAGGTGCTCCCACATGCCGGCCTCCTGGACTGGATGTCACCCAGAAGCTATACTAGCCTGCTGGCTTTCTCTGCCACATCAGGCACAACAGTTATCAAGTAATCAAAATTACATTAAATATCTCAGAATTTTCTTGCAGTCTTAACGCCTTTTCTCCTAAACACTTTGGTCAGGTTCAAGACTTAGTATCTATTATAAAAGTGGTATTTAAGGTCATACTGCCTTTTTTTCTTCCATCTAACTTTTTTCCTGAGGAAACGAGTGGTTCTTACAGTGTACTCACCACAGATGTTTGAGAAACTCTCCCTAGTGATGTCTCTGAATGGAGAGGTCCTTGTTTCAGGTCACTGGGTGACAAACCCCCAGTCTACGGAGAGGGGAGCAAACTGTTCTCAGTGGGATGGGAGGCTGCCAGCACACACGTGGCCCAAGCAAAAATGTGGAAAAGTGAACACCCTTCTGCTCACTTCAGGAAAAATGCCCATTCACCGTGGACATCAGTTTTTAAATGAGTTTAGTGTGATTATTAGTGGCAGGGTCCACAAAGGAGGAAAAGCACAGAGAACGTTAGTTACACAACATTACGGAAATCATGAAAACACAAGCCAGAAGATTTTATTAATTATTGTTCTTGTTACTATGCTTGAGTAGAATTATGTTTACTAAATTAACTTTGAATCAGTCCTCAGCTTCAATAAGCATTTGCCCTGAAGACCAAGCACCCAACTGACTGTGCATTTCAATTTAGAAATATCTGCCTAATCCTTTTCCACTAAATAGAGGCCAATATTCTAGATGTAAAGTGGCGTTTGATCTTACTTGCGGTAGAGGTACTCATTTCAGACCATGCCATTCTGCCTTCTCCAGGGTGTGAAGGAAAGCCCTGCAGTCCCAAGTATAAAACCAAATACCTGTTTTTCTCCTTAAATGGAGGAGTTGCTTTTAGTCTGATGTCTTCCATGAAATAGCACAAATATAGTGAAACATAGTGAAAACACATAAAATTTAAGTAACTACTTAAGCAACCACTCCTGTCAACACAAATGATGACTCACTAAGAGAGAAGAAATTCATAGCAATGATGAATTATGTTGGGGTATGGATTTAATAGTCAGTTCAGTGGAAAAAATCATTTGTTTTTCCTCACTATGCAGATACAATTGTTGGTACTCTTTCCCCAACACACACCATCACTCACACAACCAATTCCATGCCATTCCAAACTGGTGATAACACAAGAGAAATTTGTAACCACCCCCCCCACCACAGTTTTTCCCTAAGTGTGGATAGACTTACAAATGCGTTTCCTTTTTACAAATGCCTAAAAGTACTGCTACATCTTGAATGATTCCGTTAAATAATTGAAAGAGAGGGAGAAATCTTGCTTCATTCCATAAGCAGGCGAGTGGTGGAAGCTGACCTCTGTCAAATGGCTTGGTTGTGCTTTTGTTGTGGTTGTGCTTGTGGCAGGAAGAGGGGATTTTCACTGAAGTTCTTGACTTAAAATCTGGATTACATTGAAAATTTACCAAGCTTGCAGGCTATCACAATGTTTCTCCTTCTTGCCTAGGCCTTTTTTTATTTTTTGGTGTGACTACACCGTTCTTTCTGTTATTGGTAGGGATGTTTGAGAGAAACCACAAAACCTGTAGACTCCGTTAACCTGTTGTGATATTGGTGCTACTAGAATTCTTTTTTTTAAAAAAAGCCTACCGTTGGCATGCTTTGCAACAGAGTGAACTCAGATGCTGGTGAAAAGTGCGTGACATGACTGGACTGAGCAAATCCTTTGCTTCTAGAAGCGCTGGGTGTGTCTGGGGGGAGGGGTGCAAACCGAGCTCGGGGCTGCTCACCTGGAGGGCAGGGCCTTCCAGCTCGGCCTAGTGTCCGATGCTCCCTGAGGCTTCTCGCCTGTGCCGCAACATTTTACCAATGGCCCATTTAATCAAGTTCTCATGGCATCTAGGACTTAGTGCCTCCTTGTGTAAGTTCCACTGTAGGTTATTAAAATGTTGGCTTACATTCTTTCTATAAAGCAGATTAGCTATAGACACTTTCCCAACTAGAAGCATCCACGGGGAAGGCAGCAGTGCTTCTTGGCCATTGGGACACACTCCCTAAGGGAAGCTGCTGAGCCATTTAGCATTGATTTGATTTATGGTCTTGATGTGATAGGCTTGTGGTTTTTTAATTTAAATATATTAAGATTTAGTTAACTAAAATTTAGTCTAAGAGGATGGGGATATTTACACTTCTATATTTTTTTTTAGGTATCCTGTATTTTAGTGGCTTAAAGCCAAATGCCTAGGCTTTCCCTGAATATGGGAAATAACGCTGTACATTTATAAGTAAGCAAAAAAAAAAAAAAGTCAAAATAAATCACTGGTATGTTGGAAAGAGCATGGGCTTTAGAGTTGTGTAGACCTGAGCTGTAGTCCTAAATCTCCACCTTTATTACCTCACCTCTCCGGGCCTCCTCAGTTTTTTCCCTCTGTAAGGTGAGGATGGATGCCTTCTCTGTACTTCCCAGGTTGTCACTATATAGAATGGCATTCGATTATAGACGAGTTCTTGAAAACAGAGGTTATCTTGGTATTCCTGATGCAGGCCTGGCATAAAGTAAGAGTATAGAATGTTTGTTGACTTGAAGTAAACTAATGTTGGTCCACTGGGAGGTTGTGTCTTCATTATTTCTCATCTAAGTGATGGTGACAGATTTTCTTGCCAAGTAGACTCACAACTAACAGGACTCCAGGCTCTCACCAGGAACATACAATAATGGCCTTGGTGAGGGTCCTCGGGATGGTCCAAAGTACTTGCAAATTGCTAGTGACAACATGAAATGGTAGGTACATTTGTTTACATAAATTTTTGCAGACTATGAATTTAACACCCAGAAATGTACATACAAGCTAATAGCTACATGTATGGAGATAAAAAGTTCCAGTGACATGCTTTGACACTACCACCAGTAGTAAGGACTTTGCCAGGCCTTTTGCCCTGAGAATGTCTGAGAGCCCTGGATTTCAGTCCTAGTATTAGCTCTTCAAGCAACCACTGTGGGACCATGGGAAGATTGGGTTACCTCCTTGTCACTTACCTCTTCCATGAGGGACTTCCCTGAATCTGTAGAGCCAGAGTTAGCACTCTCAGCTTCAAAGTGGAGAAAGCCAGACCATGATGAAATGACATACCATGCCTAGAACACCTTCCTGAAGAGGGAAATAAGGCTTGGGGCCTTGGGGACAAGGCAGCCATTTTTAAAATTTAATTTTCACTGGCTGGCGTAGCTCAGTGGATTGAGTGCGGGCTGTGAACCAAAGTGTTGCAGGTTCGATTCCCAGGCAGGGCACATGCCTGGGTTGCAGGCCATGACCCCCAGCAACTGCACATTGATGTTTCTCTCTCTCTATCTCCCTCCCCTCCCTCTCTAAAAATAAATAAAAAAAGAAAATCTTTAGAAAAAATAAAAATAAAATTTAATTTTCAAATAAGGAATACATTCATGTTGTTCAGAAGCTATATATAAATGTCAATAGGCTGTAAACAGATACATCACCAAAAGGGGTATAAGAATGACAAATCAGTACATTGTAGGCCATCAGGGAAATTCACATTAAAACCATCATGAACTACCGAAACCTATTTAAATGACTATAATTTAAAATACTGACGATACCAAGTGTTCTTTAGGATATGAAGCAGCCGGAATGCTCATACACTGTGGAAGGAACGGAGGAAGATGCAGCCACTCTGGAAACAACTCGGCAGTTTCTTACAAAGCTACACATACACTTGCTACACAACCCAGCAATTTAACTTCTGAGTGGGTGTTTACCTTACAGACATGAAAACAGTTTTATGCAAAAACACGTACACGAATGTTTATAGCAGTTCTATCACAACCACCAAAAAGGAAAAACAGTGAGTGTGTAAACAAACTACTGAACATTCATATCGTGGAATACCACTCCGTGATAATAAGGGACAAATAATGGATACAATGACTTGAATGGATTTCAAAGGAATCATGCTAGTAAAAAAGTCAGTCTCATGAGATTACATACATATTCCATGTATAAGACGTTATTGAAAAGACAAAGCTACAGTGATGAAGAACAGATCAGGTGTTGCCAGGTGTTGAAAGCAGGAAGGTACGACTTCAAAGGGGACTTGGGGGCAATGAAATTAATCTGCATCCTGAATGTGGTAGTGGATACCTGAGGGTCACATCTATTGAAATTCATAGAACTGTATACCTCTAAAATATCAACTTTACTAACTTTATATAAAATCAAAATACTAAAACAGTAGAATGAAAAATGCATTTATCATCTGTAACCTCTGCCTAATTCCACATTTTTTTTTGCTCAGAGGAAACTATTATTACTAGTTTCTTTCAAAAGAGTTTCTTGATACCTATATAACCAACTTATTTGTTTTTCTTCCCTCTTTAACACAAAAGGTAATTTATAATACATCCTGTTCTGAAACTTGTATTTTTATTAGTGCAGAGAGAACATTCTCATTCTTTTAAAAAATAACTGTATAATATTTTATTGTATGATGTACTAGATAATCCCTTAATGACAGATGTCTGGTTTGTTGCTAACCCTTTACTACCACAAGCATTAATGCAATCAATAATTTCATATACATAGAATTTCACATATGTACAGATTTTTCTATAGAGTAATTCCAAAAAAATGCAATTGCTGGATCAAAGATCAAAAGGGTAAATGCATTTGTAGACTGAAAAGTAGATATGGCTTAATTTCCCTCCCTAGAGGTTGTATGAATTTACACTCCCACTAGCAAGATTTACAATCAGAGAAGCCACTTTCGAGAGCTAAGAACCAAGAGAGAAAATGGAAAACCATGGAATAAACCACATTACAGTTGAAAAAGTATTTGCTTCAGAAGTTAATACTAAGTAAACCTTTTGTTCAAATTTTATTGAGTGCTATGTTCTTAGTAGAATGCTGGCTGCAGAGGAGATGCAATAGAAAATGTAAGAAATAGTCCTATCTCTAAAACAATTTACAATGTAGCAGGCACGACAAGATACATATAGAAACCCATTAAAATAGATGCAATAGCTGATGATAGAAAAAGACAATAAGTAATGGACAAGTTCAAAATAGGACTGCACTAGTTAGGAGAGCATCCTAAAAGAAATGGTACTTAAAAAAAATAATAAGGTAGAAGGATGAGGGAGGATGTCATAAAGAGGGGAATAGCCTAAGCCAGTGCAAAAACACACCTCCTCCAGGAAGCTCTCCGTGACCTCCAGGTGTCCCTGCTGTGCTCCTGCAGCGAAGTCTTTCAACCCATTGCATTTTAAATTATCTGTTTTAATATCTAGAAGCTTCTCAAAGTTGGGAATTGAGTCTTAACTCACCACATGCTTTTGGGAACATTTCTGTTTAAACATGTATACTTAACACCTAGCACTGTAACCCCTGGCAGTTGTCAGAGTGCCTGGCATGCAGTGGAAACTCAGTCCACGTTTGCCCAACTGCAGCACTGGATGCAGCAAGGAGGGAGGAATCAGAAGGCTTTTCAGTGGTTTCTAGAATCATTGTGTCACAGTCATAACTGAAGTTTAGAGTTAGCAATTTCCAAATAATGCACCAAAATTCCATATCAGCCAACTGGCTGGACTGCAGGATATTGCTTGCCATTATTGCAACATCTTTTTCCTGTCCCCCTTTCCCCCAAAATGCAAAAATTTTAAGTGCTTCCATAAACCATTGGACAAACAAAATTCCCAGTGACATGAACATTTGTTAATGATAGCAGTGGTCCCTCTTTTTCCGAATACAAGGAAGGGACTCTACTCATCATTTCTATAAATCGTGATTACTAATTTTTTTTACAGGGCACACAGGTTAAGAATTCATAAAACCACAGCATTCCAGATCTGCATGAAGTCTGGGAGTTTCCCATTCAGTCTTCATTGCTAATACTGCTTCTACCTCAGAGAGACTCATTCAGAGCTGCTTAAAACAGTGCAAATCTTACCTTTTTCACTTAATTACAATCTTGCAAATACTTTGGCAGTTTCAGAACCTGCTTTTCGGCTTTCGTTGTTGTTGTGTTATGAGCTTTGGCAGTGTCGGCGTTGGCAGCTGAGAGCCCTTGATTCATAATCCTGGGCTTTATTTGCCAAGTGTAGACACAACCCAAGAACTAGAAGAGCCCAAAGGGAGGGGGGCTGGTCCCACTGGCATTGTGTGATTTGCAGAGAGGAAATGAGTACCCACAAGGCCAGCTTTTTCCCCTCACCCTATCTCCTCAATGCAGTTTTCCCAATAATTTAATAACATTCACAGGGATATTAGATTAATTGGATTTTAATTCCGAATGACTGTGAAAGCAGAGAAATGAGTCACCAGCTCATACTAATGAGAAGATCTATTAAGGGCTCTTCTCTGATAGACACATGCAGCAGGGTTATAAATATTTCATATCCAATTAATTGAATTTTGCCCCCTATATATGGCACTGCCCTGAAACATCAATCAAACCGAACCAGAGAAAGAACAGAGAGAAGAAAGAAAAACTAAGAGCTTCTTTGGATAGCAACTATATGACTCCCGGCCTCCCCCTCCCTTCCAGCCCCTGAAACTCTCCCCCTACCCAGAGAACCCCTGCCATTTGCACAGGGCCTGCAGAGAGGAGCTGGAAGCATTTACACCAACTGCAGCTGGTTCCATACGGCAGGGAAATTAATGTTAATTAATCAGACAGCAGTTTTATACAGGGCTGTGTGCAGAAGGTTATTTGAGTCCTGCTGCAAATAGATTTATAGGTGTAATTGCCATGTTGAATGACCCTCTGTAAATAGGCTCATTAAACTGGCCATCAGTCAAAAAGTCTAATTGAAGCCGTGCAGCAGCCTGCAATCGGGAACATGTGGCTCTTGATAAACAGAGCTTGCCCACGGCAGCCACGCTCTGGGAGGTTTAGATAGGGACGCTGGCTGTCCTTCAGGTGGCCCCAGCTTCTCTTCCCCCCTCCACTTCATTATCCCAAGGGAAGGCAGAAGTATGCTTTCTGCCCAGCTTTACCCTCTCCTCTCTGTTGAGCTCAGGAGAGCCCATGGAAGCCTGCTGCGGCAAGCAGGGAGTGTGAGCCCTGTGCCTGGCCAGTGAATGGAATTTTCTGAGTGACCTGGATGCTCACTACATGCTCCATGAGCTTGCCTGTACGGTCATAGCTGGGCAGGGACAAGTGGCTGGGCACACACGGGGCTCCTTCCCTGTGCATCCCACAGCCGATGACAAGTTCTTTGTTACGCCTTGATTTTTATTCCCATACTCCCATGTATGAAGAATGAATCCAAATCATTTTCCCCCATAATATGGGAGGAAAAGCAAGCTGTAGTTACACTGGGGAATGTGAAACCTTGTGGGTATGAACTGCATGAACTTAGGTCCTTTGCTGGTGTTTATCACCGCATTTCCTACAAGAGTAAAAGATCAGAAACAGCCTCATCATCCATCAGTGGGGGTCTGGGTATTTAAACTGATATTTATAAACAATAAAATTCTAAGCAAACATAAAATCCAATCTTTAGGGAGATCAGTATTTATTAATCTAGAAAACTATCTAGGGTGTATGTGGGGAAAACAGATTACAGAACAGCTGTAGCTCGATCCCACATAGTATATCTTTATCTGTGGCTGAATATGCGGAGAAAATGCAACTTTTTATTGGAGCTCATCTATTCCTTTTCATACTCTCCCACTTAGCAGTTAGTGGGAAAAATGGGGGAAAATATCACTAAATCTCCAGTTTTGATTAAATTTAGTCAAATCTGATCATGTAAACAGTTCCTTTAGCTAATACTCTGTCTCTTTTAGGAAAACTTCTGTTTCTGGATGGCTCCCTGACAATTAATTTTACATGTCGCCTGGACTGGGCCACAAGGTGCCCAGATAGTTGGCCGAACACTATCCTGGATATGTCTGTGAGGGCATTTTAAGCAGCAGACTGAGCAAAGCCGATTGCCCTCCCCAGCATAGGTGGACTTCACCCAGTCTAACGAAGGCCTGAATGGGATGAAAAGTTCTTGCCTGACTGGCTTCACTCAGGGCATCAGTCTTCTCCTGCCTTCAGAATGGGACAAACGACACCCTTGGCTTTCTTGGGTCTCCAGCTAACCAACTATAGATCTTGGGACTTCTCAGCCTTCATAATCACATATATCAGTGGAACCAAAATAGGCTGAGATGATAGATAGATGATAGGTAGATAGATAGGTAGGTAGGTAGGTAGGTAGGTAGATAGATGATAGATAATCTCCTATTGGTTCTGTTTCTCTGCAAATCCTAATATATTCCCTTTGCCTACTTCTCAGCTCCAGGTCATGCCCAGGTGTGGGAGCCAAGGGCTATGTGTCATGGTGCAGGGACGAGACAGGTCTTTGATGGTCTTTTGAGTCCGGGTCTCTGGGGCACTGTTGCCTAGTACGCTAAACCAACTGTGGCAGCTGCTGGTCTCGTCCTCAGCTTGCCCACAGTCACAGCTCCTTCCTGGGATGACATGAGTTTCACAGGCCACTGAAGTCCCCATCCAGCCTGCAGGCCCAGGGGTCCACTTATGAAAGCCACTGAGTCACAAGACCCCACCTCAGAAAACTCCCAAAGCAGGCCCACTGGACCTCCATCCAGTGTTCACCACACACAGGAACTCAGGGTCCCTGGGTACCAAACCTCAGGCCTTCCTCAGCCTGCGCTTACCTCAAGATGGTACTGCCGAATTCAGGCTGGGTCAGGGCTTCCTGAGAGAGGCCCCTTCCCAGGCTCATAAATGAGGAGTCAGGACAAAGGCCTCCTTCTGATTTCCATGTTTCCTTCCCTTATGAAACATCTCCCTGTCTCAGGGCCTGGATCCAGGGATATCAGGACAAACTAATCAGAGTCTTAATTGCCTTTTTCCTCCCTAAAGTTTCCTTCCTGCCATCACCCAGAACTGAAAAACAGGCAGTCTTCTTTTTAAATTTCCCTACAATATACCCTTCTTTTACCTACAACTGCCGAGAGTTGTTATGAGCTGGGAGCACTCTAGGTTATATTAAAGAGAAGGAAGAAAGTTTCTTGCAAAATTCTCCTTAAGAAAATATAGACTGTTTACTGTCCAGCTCTATAACCTATTTTTTATGTCAGGAGCTTGGAATTGTCTTATTCTTGCCTTTGTGTTCCTTCTTTTAATTTATTTTTAATTGAGATGTAATTGACATATAATATTACATTAGTTTTAGGTATACAACATAATGATTCAATACATGTATATATTCCAAAGTGATTACCACAATACATTTAGAAACACCCATCACCACATATAGTTTTTTCTTGTGATAAGAACTTTCATGATCTACTTTCTTAGCAACTTTCAAATTTACAATACAATATTTTAACTCTAGTCTCCGTGTGATACATTATATCCCATGACTTATTTCTTTTATAACTGAAAGTTTCACTTTGATAAAATAGGTGAACTATTTCATCAGCCTCACCACACACTGCCTCTGACATCCACCAATCTGTTCTCTGTGTGAGCTCGCATTATTTTCAATTGCACATGTAAGTGAGACCATCTACAGCTTGTCTTTGTGTGACTTTATTTCACTGAGCGTAACACTCTGAAGGTCCATCCATGTTGTCACAAATGGTAGGATTTCCTTCTTTTTATGGCTAGATAATATCCCACTGAGTATCCCACAGTTGAGAGTATGTGAGATAGAGTTTATTCTTATATTATTTATTAATTATTGAATTTTCCATATGAACAACTATAAACCTACCTTTGCTGCACTTTGTATTTTTTTTATTGTTTTTCAGTTACAGTTGCCCTGCCTTTTTTACCATACTCTCCCCTGTCCCCTCTCCCCTCCCCTCACAGTCAATCCCCCCTCATTGTCCATGTGTATGAGTCCCCTGTTCATGTTCCTTGGTTTCCCCCTTCCCCTTCTTTCCTCTTTCCCCTATCCCTCCCCCTCCCCTCTGTTCACTGTCAGTTTGTTCTTTATTTCCAAGTCTCTGGCTCTATTTTGCTCATTTGTTTTGTTGATTAGGTACCACTTATAGGTGAGATCATATGGTATTTGTCTTTCACCACCTGGCTTATTTCACTTAGCATAATGCTCTCCAGTTCTATCCATGCTTTCGTGAAGGGTAGGAGTTCCTTCTTTCTTTCTACTGCATAGTATTCCATTGTGTAAATGTACTGAAGTTTTTTGATGCAACCCCACTCTATATTTTTGTGTACATATGTACCATATTTTGCTGTGTATAATGCACTCCCATGTATAATGCACACCCACATTTTTGGCCCAAACTTTCAGGAAAAATATCTTTCATTTTATGGTATATAAATACACAATTAGGACTACCCATGTATAATGCATATCCTTATTTTCCCCTCAAAAATTTGGGCAAAAAAGTGCACATTATGCATGGCAAAATACACATATATCACATTTTCTTTATCCATTCATCCACTGATGGATACTTACATTGTTTCCATGTCCTAGCTATTGTAAGTATTATAAGCTAAAATAAATATGTAGGTGCAGATATCTTTTCAAGACGCTGATTTCATTTCCTTTGGATAAATATCCAGATTTGAAATTGCTAAATCATGTGGTAGCTCTATTTTTAGTTTTTTAAAGAGCCTGCATATTGCTTTCCACAGTGGCTGAACCAATTTTTATTTCCACCAAAAGTGTACAATGGTTCCTTTTTCTCCACACTGTCACCAGCCCTGATTATTTCTTGTCTTTTTTATAACAGCTATTCTAACAGGTATGAGGTGATATCTCATCATGGTTTTGCATTTCCCTAATGATGAATGAGGTTGAGCACCTTTTCATAAACCTGTTGGCCTTTTGTATGTCTTTTCTGGAGAAATGTCTGTTCAGATCCTCTGCTCATTTTTAATTGGATTGTTTGTTTTTCTATTGAGTTGTTATGAGTTCTTTATATACTTTAGATATTAATCTCTTGTCAGATATATGATTTAAAAATATTTTCTCCCATTCCATAGTTTGTCTTTTCATTCTGTTGATAGTTACTTTTCTGTACAGAAGCTTTTTAGTTTGATGTAGTCCCACTTGTTTATTCTACTTTAGTTGCTGTTGCTATTGGTGTCAAATTTTTTTTAAAAAATCATTGACAAGACCAATGTCAAGAATCTTACTCCCATGTTTTCTTCTAGGAGTTTCATGGTGTCAGGTCTTACATTCAGTTCTTCAGTGAATTTTGAATTGAGTTTTATGTATGGTGTAAGATAGTGGTCCAGTTATATTTTTTGTGTATGGCTATCCAGGTTTCCCAATACCATTTTTGAAGAGTTTGTCCTATCCTCATTGGATATTCTTGGATCCTTTTTTGTAAACCAGTTGACCATATATATCTGGTCAACTGGTTTGTGGCTCTCTATTCTATTCTATCTCTGTATCTGTTTATGCCCATACCATACTGTTTTAATTACTATAACTTTGAAATATAGTTTGAAATCAGGAAGTGTGATGCCTACAGCTTTGCTCTCACTCAAGATTTCTTTGACTATTTTTGGGTCTTTTGTGGCTCCATACAAACTTTAGGATTATTTGTTCTTATTCTGTGAAAAACACCATTGAATTTTTTATAGTGATTGCACTTAATCTGCAGATCATTTTGTATTGCACAGACATTTTATCATTATTAAATCTTCTAATGCATGAGCACAGAATATATTTCCATTTTTTGTGTCTTCAATTTCTTTCACTAATGTCTTATAGTTTTCAGTGTGTAAGTCTTTTATCTTATTGGTAAAATTTATTTGTAAATACTTTATCCTTTTGATGAAATGTAAATGGGATTGTTTTCTTAATTTCTCTTTCTGATAATGTATTATTAGTATATAGTAATGCAACTGATTTTCATATATTGATTTTGTACCATGCAACTTTACTGAATTTATTGATTAGTTCTAACATTTTTTTAGTGGAGATTTTAGGGTTTTCTATGTATAATGTGTCATCTGAAAATGGTGACAATTTTACTTCTTATTTTCTCATTTAGATGCATTTTACATCTTCCTTAATTGCTCTGTCTAGGACTTCCAATATTCTGTTGAATAAAAGTAGTGAGAGTGGGCATTTTATTCTTGTTCCTGATATAAGAGAAAAAGTTTTCAGATTTTCAGTGTTATAATGTTAACCGTAGTCTTATTATTCAATATATGGCCTTTATTATTTTTAGGTATGATCTATATATACCCAGTTTGTTCAGAGGGTTTTTTTAATCATGAATGACTGTTAAAGTTTATCAATTCTTTTTGCGTCTATTGAGATGACTGTGTTATCTTTCATTTTGTTAATATGATATGGCATATTGATGGATTTGCGTATGTTAAACCATCCTTGTATCCTTGGAATAAATGCAACTTTGTATTAGTATATGACTCCTTTAATGTATTGTTGAATTATGTTTTGTAATATTTTGTTGAGGATTTCTGCATGTGTTCATCAAGAATGTTGTCCTGTAATTTTCTTGTAGTGTCTTTGTCTGGTTTTGGTATCAAGCTAATACTGGCCTTATAAAAATGAGTTTGGAAGTATTCCTTACTCTTCTATTTTTTGGAAGAGTTTAAGAAGAATTGGTATTAATTTTCCTTTAAATGTTGGTAAAATTCACCAGTGAAGCCATCTGGTCCTGAACTTTTTGTTTGTTAGGTTTTTGATAGTTTATTTAATATCCTAACTATTAATTGATCTGTTTTCTATTTTTTCTATAGAAAAATTTTCTATTTTTTCATGATTCAATAGATAGGTTGTATGTTTCTAGGAATTTACCCATTTTTTCTAGGTTGTCCAATTTGTTGACATATAACTGTTCATAGAAACCTCGTATGAGCCCTTGTGTTTCTGCAGTATTATTTGTAATGCTTCTCCTTTCCTTTCTGACTTAATATAGTTGAGTCCTCTCTTGGTAAATCTGGCTAAGAGTTCAGCTTTTTTTTTTTTTTTTGCCTTTTCAAAAACCCAGCTTTTAGTTTTATTGATCTTTTCTATTGTTTTCTTAGTCTCTATTTCTTTTATTCCCATTATGATCTTTATTACCTTCCTTCTACTAGCTTGGGCTTAGTTTGCTATACTCTTTCTAGTTCTTTGAGGTGTCAAGTTATATTATTTGAGGTCTTTCTTGTTTCTTGATGTAAGTATTTATCACTACCAACTTTCTCTTAGAACAGCTTTTGCTGCATCCCATAAGTTTTGGCATGTTCTATTTCCATTTTCACTTGTCTCAATATCTTTTGATTTTCCTTTTGATTTCTTCTTTGACCCATTGGCTGTTCAAGATGATGTGGTTTAATTTCCACATATTTTCAAATTTTCCCATTTTCTTCCTGTAATTTATTTTTAGTGTCATACCACTGTGATCAACAAAGATACTTGATATGCTTTCAATCTTTCTTAAATTTACTAAAACTTATTTTATTGTCTTATGATTTATCCTGGACAATGTTCCATATGCACTTGAAAATGTGTGTTTTGTTGCTTTTGGATGGTATGCTCTATAAAAGTCTGTTAAGTCTATGTAGTCTAAACTTTTTTCAAATCCTTTATTCCCTCGACAAAAATAGATAGATAGATAGATAGATAGATAGATAAAATCCTTTATTCTCCCAATGCAGGGAAATATCTAGGGCCAACCCAGACCAAGTTCATGAACTCATAAAATAAAAAGGAAAATGAACAATAATGATTCTAAAATATTAGCTTGTCACATATCTATATATGCCTAGAGTATTATCTGGAAGAATATTTATTAAAAGGTTATCAGTAACTATTTCTTAATCATATGACTCTGGTGATTTTTTTACTTTCTCCATTTTGGTGATACTTGCTTTGGGGGATCTATTGAGTCTACTTTATTCACAGATGCACTAACAAACCATTATGCCCTGGGCTCCTTTCTGGTTGTGGAATACAGCAGCTGTTGGGAAAGGAAAGCCACTCGAGGTAGAACATGATCCAGCTTACGTTTAGGTGTCATCGCTCCAGCGGTTTTGAGAATGGAGTAGGGCAGGACAAGGTGCAAGGGTGCAAGGAAGCAGGGGGATTAGTTATGAGGTGCCTGCAGTGTTCCAGGACAGTGTTCATTCATAACCTTAGCAGCTTCCTGGGAGAAATCTGAAACTGGCCCTGATACACAGAGAGCAAGGAGAGACTGAAGGAAGAGGCCATACATGGTATATGGCAGGTTCAATAAGCAAGGGAACTTACATATGAGGTTCATCTTGAGTGGTCACAATAGTTTATCTCTGTGCCCACATGCCAGAATCTTGTTTTTTAATTTTTAGTATCTTCTTCTATTATAGTTTACATGCAATATCATTTTGTATTAGTTTCAGGTGTACTGCATAGTGCTTAGACAGTCATATACTGTGCAAAGTGTTCCCTGAAATGTTTTCTGCCCACCTGGTACCACACATAGTTATTACAATATTATTGATTATATTTCCTATCTGTACTTACTTCACTGTGACCACTTTGTAACTGCCAATCTGCACTTCTCAATCCCTTAACCTTTTACAGCCAATCCCCCAACCTCCACCCCTATGGCGACCATCAGTCTATTCTCTGTACATGAGTCTGTTTTCAGTCTGAGATGAGTCTGTTTCTGTTTTGTCTGACTGTTTATGTTGTTCTTTAGATTCCACATATAAGTGAAATCACCTGGTGTTTGTCCTTCTCTGATGGATTTCACTGTAGGTCCATCCATGGTATCACAAATAGTAAGATGTCATTCTTTTTTATGGCTGAGTAATATTCCATCAGGTAAACATACCACAGTTTTTTTATCCACTCACCTACTGATGGGCACTTGGGCTGTTTCCAGATCTTGACTACTGTAATAACATTGCAATGAACATATGGGCACAAATGTTCTTTCAAATTAGTGTTTTGTATTTCTTTGGATATATTCCCAGAAGTGGAATCACTGAGTCATAAGGCAGTTTCATTTTAATTTTTTGAGAAACCTCCATACTGTTTTCCATAGTGTCTGTACCACAGAATCTTAAAAGTTTATACAGAGGCCTTAACTGAGTTCAGTCACATATACTGTCCAGATGGTTTCAGTTAGCACTTGGCCCCTTCTGTCCTTAAAGCCAACAATAGCCAGTGGCTCTCTCTATATATGGCAATCATTTGTGATTACATTAGGTTTACCCAGATCTGGATAATCTCCCTATCGAAGGTCAATTGATCAGCAACCTTAATTCCATTTACAACCTTAATCTCCCTTTGCCAAGTAACACATTTACCTTTCTGGGGGTTAGAATATGAACAACTTTTGGGGGATATGGGGGAGAAGGTGGCAATTATTCAGCTCACCACACCCTTGCTGGCCAAGCAACTATCTCCTGTGAAATTTTTTTTACAAGACATTTTTTATGGAGATATACTTTTTTTTATTATTTTATTTGGAAAACAGCCCTCTTTTGCTCAACTTTATTAAGATGTATTATAATTGACATGTAACATTATATAAGTTTGTGTCAAATTGTTGATTTGATTCATTTATAAATTACAAAATGATTACCACCACAGTATTAATTAATACCTCCATCGAGTCACATAGTTACATTTCTTTTTCTGCAATGAGAACATTTAAGATCTGCTCTCTTAGCAACATTCAAGCATATGATACAGTATTATTAGCTATAGTCCCCATGCTATGTGTTAGATTCCCAAACTTATTAATATTATTTTAGTTGTATTTTTTATTCGATTATAGTTGACATTCAAAATTACATTAGTTTTATGTGTACAACATAGTGGTTGGACATTTATATAACTTATGAAGTGATCTTCCAATAAATCCAGCACCCATCTGACACAATACAGAGTTATTACATTATTGATTATATTCCCTATGCTGTACTTTACATCCCTGTGACTACTCTGTAACTGCCCATTTGTATTTAACCCCATCACTTTTTTCACCCAGTCCCATACACCCCTCCCATCTGACAACCATTACTTTTGTTCTCTGTACCTATGAGTTTATCTACTTTGTTTTTTAGATTCTACATATAAGTGAAATCATATGGCATTTGTCTTTCTCTGTCTGACTTATTTCATTTAGCATAATACCCTCTAAGTCCACCCATGTTCTCACAAATGGTACCAGTTCATTCTTTTTTATAGCCAAATAATATTTCATTGCATATGTGTACCACTTCTTTATCCATTCATCTATTGATGGGCACTTAGGTTGCTTCCATAACATGGTTATTGTAGATAAAGCTGCAGTGAAATAAGGATGCATACATCTTTCCATATTAGTGTTTTGAATGTCTTCAGATAAATACCCAGAAGTAGGATTGCTGGGTCATTAGGTAGTTCTATTTTTGTTAGGAAACCTCCATACTGTTTTCCATAAGGCTGCACAAATTTGAAATCCTACCAACAACATATAAGGTTTCTCTTTTCTCCACATCCTTGCCAATATTTGTTTGTTGACTTATTGATGATGGCCATTCTGATAGGTATAAGGTGATATTTTCATTGTGGTTTTCATATGCATTTCTCTGATGATTAGTGATGTTGACTATCTTTATGGCAATTTTTATACATAGATTAAATGACCATGTAGGCATAGGTTTATTTCTGTGCTCTCTATTCTCTTCCATTGATCTATGTGTCTGTTTTTATGCCAGTACCAGGCTGTTTTGATTACTGTATCCTTGTAGTAATGTTTGATATCAGGTCATGTGATTTATCCAACTTTGTTCTTCTTTCTCAGGACCACTATTGCTATGCAGGTCCTTTAGTGGTTCCATATAAATTTTGAAATATTAGTTCTAGTTCTGTGAAATACATCATTGGAATCTTGATAGGAATTGCATTAAATCTATAGATTGCTTTGGGTAGTATGGACATTTTAATGATGTTAATTCTTCCTATCCATGAACATGGCATATGCCTCCATTTATTTGTCTCTTCTTCAACTTATTTCTTCAGTGTCTTATAGTTTTCCATGTACAGGTCGTTTACATCCTCGGTTAGGTTAACTCCTAGGTCTTTTATTCTTTTTGATGTAATTGAAAGTGGGATCATTTTCTTAATTTCTCTTTCTGATAGGTTGTTATTGATGAACTGTATAAACTGCAACTGATTTCTGAATATTTTGTACACTGCTACATAACTGAATTTATTTATTATTTCTAATAGTTTTTGCTATAATCTTTAGAGATCTCTATAGTATCAGGTTACCCACAAATAATGACAGTTTTTCATCTTTTCTAACTCAAATGCCTTTTTTTTCCTTGTCTGATTGCTATGGCTAGAACTTACAATACTATGTTGAATAAAGTGGTGAAAGTGGAAATCCCTGTCTTGTTTCTGATCTTAAGGAAAATCCTTTAAATTTTCACCATTGAGTATGATGTTAGCTGTGGGTTTGTTACATATGGCCTTTATTATATTAAGGTATGTTCCCTCTATTTCCACTATACTGAGAGTTTTTATCATAAATGGGTGTTGAATTTTGTCAAATGCTTTTTCTGAATTTGATATGACGTATTATTTTATTTTTCTTAATAAAATCTTTTTTAGTTTTATTTATTTATTTTTAGAGAGGGAAGGGAGGGAGAAAGAGAGAGAGAAAGAGAGAAACATCAATGTGTGGTTGCTGGGGGCCGTGGCCTGCAACCCAGGCATGTGCCCTGACTGGGAATCAAACCTTCGATGCTTTGGTTCGCAGCCCGCGCTCAATCCACTGAGATACGCCAGCCAGGGCCGATTTTATTTTTTTTAATGTGGTATGTTGTTTTGCAGATGTTGTATACTTGCCTCCCTAGAGTAAATTTCACTTGATCATAGTGTATCATCACTTTAATTTATTGTTGAATTGCATTTGCTAAAATTTTGTTGAGGATCTTTGCATTTATGCTCATAGGGAATATTGGCCTCTAGTTTTCTTTTCTTAGAGCTTCCTTTTCTGGTTTTGGTATCATGAGGACAATGTTGCCCTTATAAATGCATTTGGAAGTGTTTCCTCCTCTTCTGTTTTTGGTTGTATTTTTAATAGTTTTTGAAATATTGGTATTAATTTTTCTTCAAATGTTTGGTAGAACTCGCCAATGAAAGTAGGTACTCCTGGACTTTCATTGTTGGGAGGTTTCTGATTACTAGTTCAATCTCCTTAGTAGTCACCAGTCTGCTCAGAATTTCTATTTTTTCATGATTTAGTCTTGCAAGGTTGTATATTCCTAGAAAATTTTTCATTTGTTCTTGATGTCAAATTTGTTGATCATATTGTATGATCCTTTGAATTTGTGTGGTATTGCCAAGACATTTTAAAATAATGAAGAAAAAAATAAATGTTTCCAATTGGTTTAAATACATCTGTTAAAATCATCATTATTTTTCTTTGTTTTGTAAGCTTGTTAATTATACTGATTGGCTTTTGAATACTATACCAAGTTGGCATTCCCCAAATAAAGCAATCTAAGCAACATTTGTTATCTCTGTACATATTACTCAATTCATTTAGTTAATATTTTGTTTAGGTTTTTGAGTAGATTTAACTGTAGTTTTCCTTATAATGTTTATTATGTTATAGCATTAAATTTCTTTAAGCATTAAGGGTATCTTTTTATTTTTTATTTTTGGTTGTTTTTCCTATTCTCTGAAATTGTTGTAAAAGTTTAGCATTAATTTTCTCTTAAATGTTTGGGAGGATTCATCAGTGAGACTTCTGAGCCTGAAGTTTACTTTATGGGAAGGTCATAACACAATTATAGATCCAATTTACTTAATACTTATAGTACTATTCTAATTTTTCTAGTTCTTCTTATGTCAGTTTTGGTCAGTCACCTCTGACAGTTTTAACAAATGTATCAATTTCATATAACTTACCAAACACTGTTTACAGAGGCTTATAATATACTTATAATCTTTTAAATGTTTGCAGCAGGCTCCATAGTGATGTCTCCTTACTATTCCTGGTATTAGTTATTTGTGTTTTCTACCTATTTACCTTTAATCAGCATATCCTGGAGTTCTTGAATTGTATTAGTCCCTTCCAAGAACCAATTTTAGCTTTACTGATTTCTTTCTTTATTGTGTTCTACTTCATCAATTCTTTTCTCTTACCTTTACTAAGTCCTTCTTTCTGTTTTGAGAAAATTTAATTATCTTTTCTTATTCTAAATTCTTGAGATGAATGCTTAGCTTGTTTATTTTCAAGTCTTGTTCTACATAAATACATAAATTTAAGGCTATAAAATTTAAACAGGGCTTTAACTGTACCTCACCAATCTGTTTATTAGCCATAGTAGTATCTATGTAGCTCTGTATAAGCCTATATTTTATTACTTACTTTAAAAACAGTACTAGATCTACTTCTATTTATATTCATCATGAGCCTTTAAACTACATCTTTTAAGTTATATGCATATATTAATTTGATATAAAGGGGGAGGGACTTTCAACTTCCCATTTTCTAGAGGACAGATGAAAAAGGTGTGCACACTTCCCTGTATTTTCATTCAATCCCACCTTCAGTCCTCACTCTCCCTCCCTGACTCCTGTCAGCCCTTGGAGTTGTTCCTTAGCAAGGCTTTCCAGTTGTTGCTCCTCTGAGCTCTTACTCATTTTAACTCTTGACAATAAGCTGTCTTACAGTGTATTG
Organism: Phyllostomus discolor; assembly: GCF_004126475.2. Taxonomy (NCBI): domain Eukaryota; kingdom Metazoa; phylum Chordata; class Mammalia; order Chiroptera; family Phyllostomidae; genus Phyllostomus; species Phyllostomus discolor. The sequence continues at coordinate 76,744,568 of NC_040907.2, read as the reverse complement.
TTTCAGTTGTGTATGTATTTTCAATTAGCCTATTCTCATTGGCATAGATTCTATCTTTATTTTCTAGTACATAATCTTTATTATATTTTCCATTTAGTCCCCTTATTCCTCCCTTCCCCCAGCAATCACCACACTGTTATCCATATCCATGAGTCCTTTTTCCTTTTTGCTCAATCCCTCCACCCCCTAACCTTCCCACTTCCACTAGCTGTCATCTTTCTCCATCTGAATCTGTTTCTGTTTTGTTTGTTAGTTCAGTTTGTTCACTAGATTCCACATATGAGTGAACTCATATGGTATTTGTCTTTCTCTGACTGGCTTATTTCACTTAGCATAATGCTTTCCAGGTCCCTCCATACGGTTGCAAAGGGTAAAATTTTCCCTATATTTAAATCTATTCGCAAGGTCTTTCCATTTATTTTGTGTCTCCTCCTCAGCATATTGCTTATACTAGACAGGTGACTCACCATCATCGTAGACATAGAAGAGCGGGAGTATCTGTGAAGGGAACACGGTCAGTACCTTCCTGCACACCTCAGCTCTCACCCTTCTGGGGCACGCAGCAGCTTCTCACCATCACTCTGCCTGGGACCTGCTAGCAGGACACAGTGGTGCTGTGGAGTTGTCTCAAAGACAAATTAGAGTTGGTCCAGCTCCTCTTCTTTCAGGTGGGATGACTCTGGGTTGCACTGTAACCTGTCTCCCAGGGATCCTCAGCAGACTGAGCCCCCATTGCCCACTGAGGTAGTCTACCAATTAATACACCTTGTTTTAGTTTCCATCACCTCCCTGTCCCATTACCCCCACTCTAAATTCTTCTTGGCATCACTTTCCCCCCCAAAAAACACTGTTACTTAAAATTAAATCCCAAGCTCAGGGCCTGCTTCTTGGAAGACACAACCCAAAACCATCTGTTGACCTTTCAGTCTTTCTAAATGGGTCATCCCTCATTCAGGGATTAACAAGGCTTTAAAACCAAATTCTAACTACAATTTATTCAAACAATAGCAATAAGAGTTTTAGAGCAGTAAACTAATAGCAATAAGAGTTTTAGATATATCTCTTGAAATGGTTACACAATTTGGACATACCAGACCTGAGCTGCAGGGGGCAGCCCAGGGTTCCAGGACCAAAGCCATGGCTCACTCAGTGTGTGTCAGAAGGAGTGCCACTCAGCTTCTTCAGGCCTCCGGGCTCAACCCTGAAAGTGGACAGCAATGTCTGGCTCCACTAACTTTGCCTTTTCCTTTGAGAAGTAGAGGAGAAACTGGGAATGAGATTAATGAACTGTGAATTACAAATAAAATGTGGGATAAAACAGAATGCCACCTCTTTTCATGACGGGCTGAAACTGTTGTAATGTTTAGAAAACTAATCACAAGAAAGTAAGAAGGGAAGAAGGGAAGAATAAATTTATCTAAAAGACATGTTGCTCTCTAATATTTTTTTCCTATGACAGTGAGACATTAACTCAGCTTGTGAGTTTTATCAGAGTGCATTATTTTGTGGAGAAGCAAATGAACTGAGAAGGGAGACCTAGAAGGAAAGATCAACTTACTTGTGTGACTCACCCTGTGCATCCTGGGCCAGAAGAGGGAGGGTAACTTGCGTGTGTAAACAGTATTCACTGTGCCTATTGGACACACGGGGGAGCTTTAAATATTTGCCAAAATGTTTACCTTTTTCTTCCTAAATTCAGAACTCGCCTAACTACCGCAGTCATGACATTGAACTGCCAGTGAAAAAGATAACATATAAAATGCCTGTCTGCACTTTCTTTTAGAAAGTAATCACTCAGAACTCATTACCCAGGAAACAAAATAGTTGCTCACAGTTGTAAGCCAAAACATAGTGAGCTTACACTGGCACAATCTCTGGCTGAGAGCTCACTGCTAGATATAAAGAGGTTCATAATAGTGTGAAGGAAAATATCAAACATCAAATGTTAAAACGAGAAGCAACCTTGCTGGTCAGCTTGTATAATACATACATTTTACAGATGACAGAATTGATAATTAAAGAGTTTATATGGCCTCATATCACAATGACTTAATTGTTTCTACTATACTATCATTTCAGAAACCTATCAGCTTAATAGCTCAATTATGGTTTAACTTCTTTTTAACCTCTATAATTCTGACCAGTATGTGTTGCTATTGTTCTACCTGAGAGGAAAATTGTACTCAGAGAATTGGTTCACTTTGTCCATGGTCACACAGCAAGTGAGAAACAGAAATAAGCATTAAAGCTTTTTTGTCTCCAAATCTATGTTCCTTTACATCCATACATTCCCGCCTATTTTAGTTTTTCAGAGGTGGGGAGATGACAGGGCAGCATTTGACCCAAAAGTAACACAGTCACCAAAATCTGCCTTTATTCCAACAGACCATCGTTTACTATTTAAAAGGAACACCAGAGAGATTAAAATGGCAAATGCAAGGTATTCAGAGTGGGAAGGAAGAGAGAGAGGGAGGAAGGGAGGGACGGAGGGAGGGAGGGAGAAAGGAGGGTTAGAAGAACAAATGAATGAATGGTTGGCTTTGTAATGCAATACGAGTTACCTGAAGTTACCTGAAGTGTCCACAAGATGTCACTACCTTACACCAATTCAGAAAAACATTCAAATGGCAAATTTTAGAACTCTGGATTGTGATACATGATTTATCACTTATAATTAAAAAAGGTCACTTCTACTGTCTTATGACTGATTCTTTATTTTCTCTTAAATCTACTTCAAGAGATACTGCAAAACGTAGACTTTAAATAAGTCATGAGACTTAATGCTCTAATGGTGGGAAACATTAACCAAGAAGTCACAGAGGCAAGGGGTTCCCAGGCAACTCAGCAAAAACAAAGACAAGGCTAGAGACCTTCCACTAAGCCCTGCTCAGTTGCAAAGCTCCCCTCAGCACTTTCTTGTAATTCAACTGCCCTCACTGTTCCAGTCATAGAAACAGCGATTCAACATTTAAAAAGGTAGAACATTGGAGTTTAAATTGTGCTTTCTTCTTGAAATGTTTCTCACACTTTTTTCTCACCAGGACTGAAGTTCAAATGGCTGTAGTGAGTTTGTTATACATGCGTTTACTACATGTACATGCATAACATACATAATTCTCTTCAGAACTCTCCTGTGCTTATTGTTTTGTTTGTTTTTGTTTTTTATGTATAATTAGAATCCAGTTTGCAAATGATTATTTCAAATTTTTGCAAGTTTTACAAACACCAGAATAATGTTGGCCAGGTTTGACATTTCAACTTCAGCTTTATTTAATATTGATCAAAACTTAAATTTATTTTAATTTAAATACTTTGTTTACAAGTTCTACTAATGCAACATATGCTAGTGAATGACAGATGTTTTAAAAGATTTTATTTTAAGTATATTTTATTGATTATGCTGTTTACAGTTGTCCCAATTTCCCCCCTTTTGCCCTCCTCCATCCGGCACCCCCATTTCCTCCAGCAATCCCCCTGCCTTTATTCATGTGCATGGGTCGTGCATATACGTTCTTTGACTTCTCTATTTCCTATACTATTATTAACCTCCCCCTGTCTATTTTGTACCTAAAGATTGTTTCTTAATTCTTCTACCTTTTCCCCATTCTCCCCAGCCCCCTTTCAGCTGAGCACTCTCTCCATGCGATCTCCATTTCTATTCTTCTGTTCTGGTTATTTGCTTGGTTTGTTTTTGTTTTTATGTTCAGTTGTTCATAGTTGTGAGTTTGTTGTCCCTTTAATGTTCATTGTTTTGACCTACTTTTTCTTAGATAAGTCCCTTTAACATTTCATGTAATAAGGGCTTGGTGATGATGATGAACTCCTTTAGCTTTATCTTGCCTGGGAAGCACTTTATCTGCCCTTCCATTCTAAATGATAGCTTTGCTGGGCAGAGTAATCTAGGTTGTAGGTCCTTGCTTTTCATCACTTTGAATACTTGCCTGCAAGGTTTCTTGTGAGAAATCAGCTAATAGTCTTGTGGGAACTCCTTTGTAGGTCATTCTCTGCTCTTCTCTTGCTACTTTGAAGATTCTTTATCTTAACCTTTGACATTTTAATTATGGTGTGTCTTGGTGTGGTCCCCTTTGGATCCAACTTGTTTGGGATTCTCTGTGCTTCCTGGAGTTGTGTGTCTATTTACTTCATCAAATTAGGGAAGTTTTCTTTCATTATTTTCTCAAATAAATTTTCAATTTCTTGCTCTTCCTATTCTCCTTCTGACACCCCTATGATCCACATGTTGGCATGTTTGGAGATGTCTAGAGTGTTCTTATTCTCTCCTCATTTTTTTTTAATTCTTGTTTCTTCATTCTGTTCTAGTTGATATTTATTTCTTCCTTATGTTCCAAATCATTGACTTGAATCCCAGCTTCCTTCCCTTCCCTGTTGGTTCCCTGTGGATTTTTCTATAGTTTACTTAGCGTAGCCTTCATTTCTCCTCTTATGCTTTTGCTATACTCGGTGAATTCTCTTAGTATCCTTATCACCAGTGTTTTGACTCTGCATCTGATAGGTTGGCTATCTCTGTTTCGTTTAGTTCTTTTTCTGGGGTTTTGTTTTGTTCTCTCATCTGGGCCATATTTCTTTGTCTCTTTGATTTGGCAGCTTCCCTATGTTTGTTCCTGTGTATTAGGTTGAGCTGCTTTGATTCCCTGTCTTGGCACACCTGTTAAGTTGTATGGGGCAGAGACTTGGGTATTTGCCAGGGCAGGTCAAACTGCTTCACTGCTTTGTGGCTCTCTATATGGGGAAGGGTGCAGACAGGGGACCGTGCTGCTGCTTGGCTGATGAAGGCTTGCTTGACCCTTGCCCCATTTCCAGTCACTTCACCCTCTTCCCATATGCAACTGGTGCCCCTCCAGCTGCTGCCCAAGTGGTGGTTCCCAGAGTGGGTAGGCCTGTTTACATTCTAGGACTGTGCAGACCCTTTAAATGGACTCTCCTGAGAGACCAGCAGCTTCCTCCACTGCCCCAACTCCCACTGGTTTTTACAGGCAGAAGTTGTGAGGTTTTATTTTTCCAGCACTGCAACCCTGGGCTGCACAGTCTGGCCTGGGGCTGGGAATGATGGCTCCCAAGGTATCCCTCCCAATTTTTATCCATGACACATAAATGTGGGACCACTTGTTCTGGCAGCCACTGTCACTGTAGCCTCACCACCACTGCCTTGCTGCTGCTACACCATGTCTCCACCCCAGCTCCCTGTCTCCTCCCCTCCTACCTGTCTATGCCTTGTTTAAATCCTTGGTTGTCAGACTTCCACGCAGTTTCATCTTCTGGCAGTTCTGGGTGCTTTTTGTTTTGAGGTTAATTGTAATCCTTATGGTTGTGTGAGGAGGCAAAGTGTGCCTACCTGTGCCTCTGTCTTGACCAGAATTCAATGGCAGATTTTTAAAGGTCCAAGAAAGCATTAATGTTTAGGTACTTTATTAGTATTCTCTACTGAGATTCTTTCTCATAATCTTTTTTATTGACATTGGGTTAAATAACCTTCATTAATGGTAATTCAGGTCTGGCAAGCCTGAGAAGGCAGTGAACTCATTCTGTTATAAAGAGAAGCTGCTTGGTAGGTTTTCAGCTCATTCAACATTATAGCCCAAAAGAGCTGTCTTGCTTTAAAGGCCCATATTTCCTATACAAATACACCCTGAGAGCCTAAAGAAAGTCACTTAGCAGGCAGCAGGTTAATGGCTCAGAGGATCAGGAGTCAGCCTCCATGTTCTGATGGATTTGTGAGATATGTCAAAGTCATTTCTTACTAGCAATAATTTAAAAAGCTAAACCTAGCAATTTTCTACCTTTAAAAAATTAAATAAAGTAGTAGACCATGTTCAAACCAACTCCCCTTATGGCCTCCCTGGTTTTCACTCCTTGGTGTGCTTGCTGGAGCAGGTAAAAAAGGGATGGAAGATGTAACGACATGGGGACGTACCCACACTGCAAAGTTAAACAAAAAGTAAAACAACGATCCATAGAAAGGACTGGGCTTTTGTAAATATACATACCTGTACATTGCAGGGCCAGGGGACCATCCCTGTAACCTCAGAGAGAACAGCATCGCCTGGGTAAGCTGAAGCCCATGTCTCCACACAGAATCCTGCAGTTCTGCTTCCCTGTGTCTACCCTACTGCCCAGTGTGCACACGGAGAAATACAAAAGGATATTTGCTGCAGCATAATTTATTGTCACAGAAACAGAACCATCTAACGGTCTGTTATGGGCTGAGTTGTCCTCTCCAGATGCTCATGTTGAAGTCTTAACCCCCTTGTTCCTCAGAATGTGACTGTATTTGGAAACCAAGTCTTTAAAGAGGTAATTAGGTTGAAGTAAAATCACTGGGGTGGGCCCTGATCCAGTATGACTGGTGACCTCATAAGAAGAGATCAGGACACAGACAGGTGCAGAGGGAAGACCATGTGAAGACACAGGGAAAAGACAGCCAACTATAAGCCAAGCAGAGAGGCCTCAGAAGAAACCAGCCCAGCGGATACCTTACTATCTCAGACTTCTAGCTTCCATTACTGTGAGGCAACACATTTCTGTTTTTTGTTGTTTTTTTTTTAAATATATTTTTATTGATTATGCTATTACAGTTGTCCCATTACCTCCCTTCATTCCCCTCTACCCTGCACACCCTCTCCCACCCACACTCCCCCCCCTTTAGTTCATGTAATGTAGAAGCATTTCTGTTGTTTAAGTCTCACCATCTGTGATACTTTGTCATGGCAGCCCAAGATGATGAATGCAAAGTCCGTCAGCTGGGAAGGGATAAATAAACCCTTGGTTATGCAGGCAATGAAATACTACATAGTCTTTAACAGAACTATAGTGGGGGTGGGGGAATACCCTCTCCAGCCTCCACCTCAAAAATGGGGGAGGAATTGGGATCCTGCAGGGAAAGCTCATGAGCCCCAGTTGCACTGTGGCTGCTGAATCAGCCTATGTTGCCCTGGCAACCAGGGTATTGTAGGTGGGCCATGCCAGGGATTCCAGGAGAGTCTTTAAAAGGAAAGCATGGGAAACATGCTCTCTTGGACTCTCCCCTCCTTTCCAGCCAAAGGGGGCTGGAGTTCCTGGAGCCTCAGGGACCAGGTGCCCTGGAAACGTTCCAGGGGCCCCTCTCTGAGCACTCCAGGGCCAGCCTGGAGCGCAACGAGCTCTGAGCTCTGGAGGAGGAGGCTCTGACCATTGGGCTTCGGAAGCATGTTGGGGCAACTGGCCCCGTGCCCCTCTCCCACACAGAGGCCTCAGAGGCTGTTCCCAGCCCTCACCTCCAGACAGGCCTTGTAGGCCCCAAGCCCCTTCCCTAGACAGGAAGCTGAAGTGCCTGCCCCCAACCTGCCTGGTAGATGCCAGCACAAGGGCCTGTCAGTGATGGTTCCAGCATGGCCAGGGGGCCAGGACCTCCCGCCACCCGTGTGTTCCTCCGGTTCCCCCCCGTGGGATCCCTACAATGGCAGTTCCCGTTGTCACTGCTAACATTCTGGTGGGACTGGCAGATACTGGAAGCGCTTGGGTCTGAGGCCCCACACGGTTGTTCATGGAGGCAGGGTCCCATGCTGGGATGCGTGCCTTGCCAGATCCCAGCCTCTAGCCTCTAAGACTCCATCACCCAGTAAGCATGGCACACGAGTCCTGGACTGCTTCCACTCTCTCACCCAGAGAGCAGCGCACGGAGAGTGCACTGAAAGCAGGACACAGAGGCATGAGCTGGGAAGTTCCTCCCAAACGGAGCTTCCCTTATGAGGTTGCCTGGAGTGATCTGGCAGCGCACCCCAGACTCTGGGAGAGGGAGCTGCTACGAGAACACCGCTACTCTGAAACCCACAAGTGTGCACCCCAGAGAGGACGGAGACCTCTTTGTACAGCCGACTTACACTCCAAAAGGACAGATAAGCATAATGGGGAACTTCTGGGTTTGGTTTTGGACTTTAACCTTCCTGACGGTGGCTGGTTTTTGGTGCTTTGCAAATGAAGTTGGCTCAGAATGTTTCCAGCCCTCTCAAATCAGATTTCCTGTTAAAAACAAAACCAGTTTTCTTCCTCACAAATCTTCATAGTAGGTACATGAAAGGCGACAAGCAGCCAGACTCCATGCTGCCTGGTTACAGAACCACTGACTACTCTAATACCTCTTTGAGTCAGGGCCTTGCTAGGTATAAAGATATCAACACAACCTACAGTTACCAGATAGATGGCAGTCTGGTTGGAGAGAGAGAAATATTGATAGCATCAAGTCACTCCTGACACAAGGTGCTGGGGATCTGGGGGCAGAATCCAGGGGTGAAAAGAGCAACTTGTACATTGTATTTTCTGTGCCAGACAGGCCAGTCTTTTTTGCACAAAAGGTAGGTTTTTCAGAGTAGAGCAATTAAAAATACAAAGACACAGAGTCACAAATGCCCCAAGCCGCTGGGGCAGGGCTGTGGGTGGGGCAGGGCTCTGGGTGGATCAGCTGCATTTCCAGGCAGGAGGGGCAGGGTTGGAAGGAACGGGGGTGGGTTTCACACTAGGGGCAACTGGAGCCCACAGAAGTTTTTATGAGGAAGACTGGCCTGATTGGCTGTCCAGGAAGATGCTCTGGCAACTGAGAGAAGGGCTGGAGGGAGAAGGGACTGGTGACTGGGCAGAAAACTTGTGCCAGCATCTGGGGCTTTTCTGGGCCAGTGCCCACAGAAACGGTTGCAAGGAGGGGGTGCAGCTGGATGTGCTGAACCATCATTATGCCTGTGGAACACACAGCATTAGACAGAAAGAAGGCCCAGATGAATGGATGATTGCAGCTGGCAACTGTGTAGACCACACACATTTTTAAAAAGATTTTATTTATTCTTTAGATAGAGAGCAAGGGGGGAGAAAGAGGGAGAGAAACTTTGATTGGCTGCTTCTTGCATGCCCCCAAGTGGGGACCTGGCCTGCAATCCAGGCATGTGCCCTGACTGGGAATTGAACTAGCGATCCTGCAGTTCTCAGGCCAGCACTCAACCCACCAGCCAGGGCTAGCCCATATATATTTTACTTTATATTTTAACGTCAAAAGTGCATATTGCATATGAATTTTCTTTGAAAACAAAAGGAGCCATTTGATTCTCAGCGTTGTGTGGATTAAAAAAAACAAAAAACAGAGAAAAGTGCTACTCTGTCCAGAAAAGTCCTTACCATCTGCCTTCACGGGTTGGGTCAGCAGTTCTGGAAAAACTGGAAGGGGGCCTAGAAAGTGAACATGAAGCACGTGGAGGCCAGCTGGTACCCAGGACACAGACACCAAGGTCCACTGAATCATAACCCAACACTCAATGGACTGTCATCCTCAGGTTTTACAGAGAGGCACGCTTATCTGAGATGAAGCCATTGAAAATTTAGATGGTTCCTTTTAGTCCCATTTGTCCCTACATGGTATACTCTGCTGGGTGTTCGTTAAAAGGGAAGAGGCATGTATATCTGAGAATTTCACTCTGCTGGTTCAAGAGGGTTCCCTTCTACCCACAACTATGCTACAGAAGAGCTTTGTGGTACTTGAGGAAAGTCATTAAATTAAACATCCTGGCCTCAGTTTCCTCAGATGTAAAAACAAAAAATGTGATTAAGGCGGTAGTTCCCAAACCTGGCTGTACATCAGAATTATGTGGGAACAAGTTAAGAATATTGTTTTCTAGATCACCAACTTACACCACACACAAGAATAAACTCAAAATGGATAAAAGACTTAAATGTAAGTAGAAAAACCCCATAAAAATCCTAGAAGAAAACATAGGCAGTAAAATCTCAGATATCTTGTGTAGCCATGTTTTTGCTGATATATCTTCTAGGACAAAGGAAACAAAGAAAAAAACAAATGGGACTACATCAAATTTAAAAGCTTCTGCACAGCTAAAGAAACCATCAAAATGAAAAAGGAACCCACTTTATGGGAGAACATATCTGTCAATGATACACTGGACAAGGGTTTAATTTCCAAAATATATAAAGAACTTACACAACTCAACACCAGGAAGACAATCCAATTTATAGGAACAAATACAAAGGACACACACATGGGCAAAAACTAGGGGGGGTGGAAATGAGAGGGAAGTGGGGAGGGATGGGTGGGTGGGCTGGGATGGGAGTAAAAGAAAACTGTACTTGAACAACAATTAAAATAAAATTTTTAAAATATGGGCAAAGGACCTAAATAGATACTTCTCCAAAGAAGACATACAGATGGTCTGCACACATAAGAAATGCTTAACATCACTAGTCATCAGAGAGATGCAAATTAAAACCACAATGAGATACTATCTCACACCTTTCAGAATGGTTACCATCAATAAATCAATGAACAAGTGCTGGCGAAGATGTGGAAGAAAAGAGAACCCTAGTGCAGCACTAGTAGGAATGAAGACGGGTGCAGCCACTAGGAAAACAGCATGGGGTTTCTTAAAAACTAAAAACAGAACTGCCTTTTGACCCAGTGATTTCACTTCTGGGAATATATCCTAAGAATCCCAAAATACCAATTCAAAATAATATGCACCCCTGTGTTCATAGTATTATTTGCAGTACCCAAGATTTGAAAACATCCCAAGTGTCCCTCAATAGATGAGTGGATAAAAAAGAGCTGTGGGACATTTACACAACGGAATACTACTCAGCTGTAAAATAAGCTACTACTCAGCTGTAAAATAGGGTACCTTTTGTGACAGCATGGATGGACTTGGAGACCATTATCCTAAGTGAAATAAGCCAGTCAGTGAAAGACAAATACCCCATAATATCACTTATACATGGAACTAGTGAACAAAATAGAAATGGATAGTGAAGGAGTTAGCCAAAGAACGTGTCCACATGACCCATGGGTGTGGACAACAGTATGGGGATTGCCTGAGATTGGGGGCTGGGTGGAGATGAACAAAGGGGGAAAAAGTGGGGACAACAATAATGGCATGAACAATTAAAAGAATATTGATTCCTCAGTGTAACTCCAGAGCAACTAAATCAGGAGTGGGACCCCAGTGTCTGTTTCTGTAAGATGTCCCTGTACTCGGAAATTCAAATAGGAAACAGAACACCATTCCCAACCATTATGACCAATATTTTGGCCAGGGGACCAATATGTGAGGGGACTCTCAGAGGAGGCTTAGATTACTACAGGACACATCTTGCCCCAATCTCTAGTGTCTACTGCATTCTCTCAAGGCGACTCCTCTCCTCCCAAAAACAGTCAAAACTGAAGCCAAGTCAACCCCTCTTTAAGACCAAAAGTGTCAGAAGTTATGTTAGCAAGGGAGAAAGATTCCCTAACCTTCCAGCAGTTCTATACCTTCCTATTGCTTTAAATTTTATTTTTTATTACAATTGACATACAATTATGTTAGTAGCAAATGTACAACGTAGTGACTAGACATTTGTATAACTTACAAAGTGATCACCCCAATAAGTCACCCCTTCTGACACCATAGGTAATTATTACAATATTATTGGCTGTGTTCCTTCCCTAAGTTGTGCTTTACATCCCCATGGCTTTTGGGGGGATAATTTATACTTCCTAATCCCTTTACCTTTTTCATCCACCTCCCCACCAAACTCCCTCACATCTAGCAACCAGCAATTTGTTCTCTTTAACTATGAGTCTGTTTTTGTTTTAGTTCTTTCTTTTGCTTTTCAGTTTCTACATATAAGTGAAATCCTATGGCATCCATTTGTCTGACTTATTTCATTTAGCATAATACCCTTTAGGTCCATCCATGTTGCAAATGGCAAGATTTTATTCTTTTATGTAGCTGAGTAATATTCCATTATGTATATGTACCACTTCTTCTTTATCCATTCATCTATCAATAGACACATGTTCCTGTCATATCTTGGCTATTGTAAACAATGCTGCAATGAACATAGGGGTGCGTGTATCTTTTTGAATTACTGTTTTTGAATTTTGGGATAAACATCCAGAAGTAGAATTGCTAGGTTGTATTTGAGTTCTATTTTTAATTTTTGGAAGAAACTTCATACACTTTTCCACAGTGGCTGCACCAGTCTGCATTCCCACCAACAGTGCACCAGGGTTCCCTTTTCTCCACATCTTTGTCAACACTTGTCATTTGTTGGTTTATCGATAACAGTCATTCTGACAGGTGTGAAGTGATATCTCATTGTGGTTTTAATTTGTATTTCCCTAATAATTAGGAATATGGAGCATCTTATGTCTGTTTTATTCCAGTACCATTCTGTTACAATTATATAGCCTTGAAATATAGTTTCATATCAGGTAGTGTGATAACTCCAACTTTGTTCTTCTTTCTCAAGATTGCTTTGATTATTTGGGGTCTTTTATGGTTTCATATAAATTTTAGGACCATTTGTTCTAGTTCTGTAAAAAATTTAATTTGAATCTTGATAGGGATTGCATTGAATCTATAGATTGTTTTTAGTAGTATGTGCATTTTAATTGTATTAATTCTTCCTATCAATGAGCACAGTATATACTTCCATTTATTTGTATCTTCAATTTCTTTCTTCAATGTCTTATAGTTTTTTGAGTACAGGTCTTTTAAACTCCTTGGTTAAATTTATTCCTAGGCATTTGATTCTTTTTGATGAAAGTGAAGATAGAATTTTTTCTTAATTTCTCTTTCTGGTAGTTTGTTATTGATGTATACTGATTTCTGGATATTAATTGTATGTCCTACTATTTTACTAAATTCATTTATTAGTTCTAGTAGTTTTGGTGGAATCTTTAAGGTACTCTATAGATAATATCATGTCATCTATGAATAATGACAGTTTTCTTTCTTTCCTTTTCAATTTGATGGCTTTTATTTTTTTCTATTACTGTTGCTATAGCTAGGATGTCCAGTACTATGTTGAATAAAAGTGGTGGAAATGGACATCCTTGTCTTCTTCCTGATCTTAAAAGTTTTTTTCTTTTCCCCATTATGATGTTAGTTGTGTGTTTATCGTAAATGGCCTTTATTAAGTTGAGGTATATTCCTTCTATCCTCACTTTGCTGAGAGTTTTTATCATAAATCGATGTTGGATTTTGTCAAATGTTTTTTGTGTATCTAGTAATGTGATCATATGATTTTATCATTTTGTTTAAGCGGTGTATCATGTTAATTGATTTACAGACATTGAACCAACTTTTTTTTTCATTTCTTTTTTAAGTATATTTTATTGATTATGCTACTATAGTTGTTTCTCTTTTATTCTCCCATTTATCCCCCTTTATCCTGCACCCTGCTTCCCACCAGCATCCCCCCGCCTTAGTTCATGTCCATGGGTCCTGCATATAAATTCTTTGACTTCTCCATTTCCTATACCATTCTTAACCACCTCTTGTCTATTTTGTACCTACCAATTATGCTTCTTATTCCCTGTACCTTTTCCTCCATTCTCCCTTCCCCCTCACCACTGATAACCCTCCATTTGATCTCCATTTCTGTGATTCTGTTTCTGTTGTAGTTGTTGGCTTAGTTTGTTCTTGTTTTTTAGGTTCAGTTGTTTATAGTTATGACTTTATTGTCATTTTACTATGCATAGTTTTTATCTTCTTTTTCTTAGATAAGTCCCATTAATATTTCATATAATAAGAGCTTGGTGATGATGAAGTCATTTAATTTTACCTTATCTGGGAAGCAATTTATCTGCCCTTCCACTCTAAATGATAACTTTGCTGGATAAAGTAATCTTGGATATAGGTCCTTGCTTTTCATGACTTTGAATACTTCTTTCGAGCCCCTTCTTGCCTGCAAGATTTCTTTTGAGAAATCAACTGATAGTCATATGGGAACTCCTTTGTCAGTTTTCTCCTTTTCTCTTGCTGCTTTTAAGATTCTCTCCTTATCTCTAATCTTGTGTAATGTAATTGATATGTCTTGGTGTGTTCCTCCTTGGGTCCAATTTCTTTGAGATGCTCTGAGCTTCCTGGACTTTCATGTCTATTTCCTTTGCCAGATTGGGGAAGTTCTCCATTATTTTTTCAAATAAGTTTTCAATTTCTTGCTCTTCCTATTCTCCTTTGGCACTCCATGATTTGGATGTTGGAGCATTTAAAGTTGTCCCAGAGGTTCCCAAGCCTCTCCTCATTTTTTTAAATTCTTTTTCTTCATTCCATTCTGGTTGAATGTTTATTTATTCCTTCTGTTCCAAATTGTTGATTTGAGTTCTGGCTTTCTTCTCTTCATTGTTGGTTTCCCATATGTTTTTCTTTATTTCACTTTGCATAGCCTTAACTTCTTCATTTGTTTTGTGACCATACTCAGTCATTTCTGTGAGCAGCCTGATTACCAGTGTTTTGAACTCTGCACCTGATAGGTTGGCTATCTCCTCGTCACTTAATTCTTTTTCTGGAACTTTGATCTGTTCTTTCATTTGGGCCATATTTCTTTGTGTAAGCACACCAGTCTGGATGAATGTTTCTTCTTTACCTCCTTGGTTGTTGAACTTCCATACAGTTTGATTTTTCTGGAAGCTCTGGTTTTGTGTGTGTGTGTGTGTGTGTGTGTGTGTGTGTGTGTGTGTTCATATTCGTTGTTGTTCTTTTGGTTGTGTGAGGCAGCAAAGCATATCTATGTATGCCTCCATCTTGGCTTCCTGGGAATAAATCCCTCTGAACACATGGTGTATTGTAGTTCAATGTATTGCTGAATCTCATTTACTAATATTTTGTTAAAGATTTTTACATCTATGTTCTCCAGGGCTATTGGCCTATAATTTTAAGTAGTGAGTGTCTGTATCTGGTTTTGGTATCAAGATAATGCTGGCCTCATAAAATGGGTTTGGGCATCATCCCTCCCCTTCAATTTTTTAATTGTTTGAGAAAGATAGGTTTTCATTTTTCTTTGCTCACTAAAATTCACCTGTGAAGCTATCTAGTCCAAGGTTTATTGGGAGTTTTTTGATTACTGATTTGATTTAATTAGCAGATACCAATCTGTTCAGTTTTGTTTCTTCCTGGTTCAGCCTTGGAAGATTGTGGATTTCTAGGAATTCATCCATTTTTTCTAGTTTGTCTAACTGTTGGCATATAAATGTTTGTAGGATTTTAAAATAATTTTTGGTATGTCTGTGGTGTTGGTTGCCACTTCTCCTCTTTCATTTCTGATTTATTTATTTGCTCCCTGTCTTTTTTTCTTGATATGTTTGGCTCAAGGTTCCTCAGTATTGTTTATGTTTTCAAAGAACCAGCTCTTGTCTTCATTGATATTTTCTATTTCCTTTTTAGACTCTATTTCTTCTCTGATATTTATTCCCTTCCTTCTCACTTTGAACTTTCTTTATTCTTCTTTTTGTTTCTTTAGGGGTAAAGTAGGATTGTTTATCTGAGATTTTTTTTCTTGTTTTTTTAAAGTAGGTTTGTATTGCTATAAATTTGTGGCTTAGAACTACTTTGGCTTGCCCCATAGAGTTTTGGGGTCATTGTGTTTTTATTTCACTTGTCTCAAGATATCTTTTGATTCCTTCCTTGATGTCATTGTTAACCCATTCATTGTTTGTTAGCATGTTATTTAGGCTCCATGTGTTTGTGTTTTTCATCTTTTTTCTTGTAATTGTTTTCTAATGTCATAAAGTTGTGATCAGAAAAGATGCTTGATATGGTTTTAACTTCTTAAATTTATGGAGACTTGTTTTGTGGCTTAACGTGTAGGCTATACCAAAAATGTTATATGTGCACTTTAAGTAATGTATATTCTGCCCTAGCCAGGGAACTCAATTGGTTGGGTGTCATCCTGTACAACAAAAGACTGTGGGTTTGATCCCTGGTCAGGGCATCAGGGCATGTACAGGATGCAGCCAATTGATATTTCCTTCTTACATCTCTCCCTTTTTCTCTTTCTCTGCACCCCCCCCCCCCCGGTCTCTAAAATCAATTAACATCCTCAGGTGAGGATTTTTTTTAAATATATATTCTGCCGCCTTTGGGTAAAGCATCCTAACAATAACAGTTAAGTTCCTCTGGTTTACTGTGTCTTTAAGGCCACTCTCTCCTTACTGATTTTCTATCTGATTGATCTATCCATTTATGTCAATGGGGTGTTAACCCCCCCCCCATAAGTACTGTAATAGTGTTGACTTTTATAACATTCAATATTTGCTTTACGTATTTGGGTGCTCCTAAAATTGGCTGCCTAGATGTTCATGAGAGTTACATCCCCTTGCTGGATTGATCCCTTTATTATCATGAAATGTCCTGCTTTGTCTTTTGTTACAGCCCTTAATTTAAAGTCCATTTTGTCTAATATAAGTATTGCTACACTCTTTTTTCATTTCCATTTGCATGGAATATCTTTTTTCATCTTTTTTGATAGAATAATGAATTTTAAATTTTTTTAAAAGATTTTTATTTATTTATTTATTTATTTATTTATTTTTAGAGAGGGAAGGGAGGGAGAAAGAGAGAGAAACATCAGTGTGCAGTTGCAGGGGCCATGGCCTGCAACCCGGGCATGTGCCCTGACTGGGAATTGAACCCACGATGCTTTGGTTTGCAGCCTGCACTCAATCCACTGAGCTACGCCAGCCAGGGCTTTTTTTTCATCTTTTTACTTTCAGTGTGTGTGTGTCTTTCAATATAAAATGGATCTCTTATATGGAGTACACATATGGGTCTTTTTAATCCCTACAGTTACCTATGTCTTTTCACTGAAGCATTTAGTCTATTTACATTTAAAGTGAATATTGATAGTTATATAGTTATTGACATTTTATTGTGTGTGATAGTTTTTGTAGTTCTTTTCTGTTCCTTTCTTATTCGCTTACCCTCTTGTCTTATATGTTGATTACTTTCTATCTATAAGGTTGTGTTTGGATTCTCTGCTTTCTTTTTTAAGTTTTTTTATTGTACCTTTTCCATTACCATTTATCCCAGTTATACCTTCTTCTACCTCCACCCATCCCTGTCTCTCACAATCACTGCACTGTCTGTGTGCACGAATCTTTATTCTTTTTTGATCAATCCCCACTCCCCAAACCCCCCACCTCGGAGTTGTCAGCCTGCTCTCTATCTGAGTCTGTCTGTGTTTCACATATTAGTTCAGTTTGTCCACTAAATTCCACATATAAGTGAAATCATATGGTATTTGTCTTTCTCTGACTGGCTTATTTCACTTAGCATAATGTTCCCTAGGTCCATCCAGGCTGTTGCAAAGGGTAAATTTTTCTTTCTTTTTGTGGCCAGGTCACACTCCAAATATACCATAGCTGCTTCCAAATCTTGGCTTTTGTAAATAACACTGAAATGAACATAGGGGTGCTTATATTCTTTTGAATTCATGTTTTAGGTTTCTTCAGAAATATATCCAGAAGTGGAATTGGTAGGTCATAAGGCAGTTCCATTTTTAATTTTTTGAGGTAACTCTCCCAGCTTTCTAGGGTGGCTGCACCAGTTATCAGTCCCACCAACAGTGCATGAAGGTTCCCTTTTCCCCACATTCTTGTCAGCACTTGTTTGTTGATTTTTGATGTTGGCCTTTCTGAGAGGTGTGAGGTGATATCTCATGGTGGTTTTAGTTTTCACGTCTCTAATGATTACTGATGTTGAGCACTGTTTCAAATGTGTACAGTCCATCTCTATGTTCTTTTTGGAGAAGTGTCTATTCAGGTCCTTTGCCCATTTTTAAATTGGACTGTTTGTTTTTTTGGTGTCGAGTTTTATAAGTTCTTTATAATTTTGGATATTAACCTCTTATCAGATGTATTGACAAATATGTTCCTTGTTTCAGTGGGCTATCTTTTCATTTTGTTGATGGTTTCCTTTGCAAGAAAAGCCCTTTTTAATTTCATGTAGTCCCATTTATTTTTTTTTCTTTTGTTTCCCTTGCCTGAGGCAATATATCAGATAAAATATTACTACAAGCATTGTCCCAAGATTTTACTACCTATGTTTTCTTCTAGGATTTTTATGGTTTTGGGCTAATGTTTAAGTCTTTAATCCAATATACTTAGTTAATCCACTGATTTTACTGTTTGCCATTAATATTGAAAAAATTCTTTCCTATGTTTTCTTATTCATATTTTTCCCTTAAACATTTCTTATAAAACTGATTTAGTGGTATGAATTTCTTTAGCTTTTCCTTGTCTTGGAAACTATCCCTCCTTCAATTCTAAATGATATCTGTGCTTGGTAGTCTTGGCTGAATGTCTTTGCTTTTTATCACTTTAAATATTTTGTGTTACTCCCTTCTCGCCTGGAAAGTTTCTTTTGAGAAATCAGCTGACAGTCTTATGGGAGCTCCTTTGTAGGTAACTAACTGATTTTCTCTTGCTACTTTTAAAAATCTTTGTCTTTAACTTTGGCATTTTAATTATGATGTGTCTTGATATGGGCCTCTACGCATTCATCTTGTTTGGGTCTCTGAACTTCCTGGACTTGTATGTCTATTTCCTTCACCAAGTTAGGAAAGTTTTCTTTCATTATTTCTTCAAATAGGTTTTCAGCCCTTACTTTCTCTCTCTCTTCTCCTTCGGGTACCCTACGATGTAAATGTTGGTATGCTTGATGTTGTTTCAGAGGCCCCTTAAACTCTCTTCATTTTTAATTTTTTTTCTTTTTGCTGACTTTATTGGGTGTTTCCCTGCTCCCTTGTTTTCCAGATTGCTTATTTAACTCTCTGCTCCATCTAATCTGCTGTTGGTTCCTTCTATGAGGCAGCCACTGGCCAGCAGTGACTGCAAATGCTGCAGCTGGTCATGATATGAGAAAACATACATAGGGATGATGAGTCCTGTGGAGGAATAGGAATGGCATGGCCAGTCTCTCTAGTGGAGAGTCCTGAGTCGCCGCCTGTGTAGGCTTTTATTAAGAATACAGATATAGTTTGTGGATTACAGTCTGGCAGGGAAGATTAAAGAAATAGATAGCTTTCAAAGGGCTGGCAGAACTCACGCTGGGATTCTGGGCTGAGATTTTGCGGTTTTATCACTTAAAAAGATTACAGGACCTAAAAGCTTAGTTTCATTTCCTGCCTGTGCCTTCATATTCTAATTCAAGAGCATCCTCCAGCAAGCAGATCTCACAGAATCTTGTATACTCTGTCCCAGGCCTGATTACCCCAGGGGTCCACCAACTATGGTCTAGACCGTACCACCCCTGTTATTTCCACAGGCCTGAGTCAGGCAGAGGAGACAAAGGCAGCTGGGAGACTTCGATTTCTCACAACTAAGAACAAGGACTCAGGCTTTGACAAAGCTGAGGGGGCAGGGGTCGATGTCGATCACCCCTTCATTTCCACAGCCCCCCAAGTACTTTCCTGAGGCCTCCATGTGATCATGACTGTCTTAGGCGATTTCCCCCTTGGGGAACCCTACCCGTCATTGGCTAACTGATCAAGCATTGGGGTCCAGCACAGAACAGACAGTGTTCATGCCAGGGAAATAAGTTTTGTCTCCTTAGTGTCTCCTGGTTTGGAGGTCTCTTACTCAGCCTTAGCCACGGGGGGTTACAGCTTCCTGAGACCAGGCAGGGTGGACCCCAATACTTCTAATGTATTCTTTACTTTAGCTATTGTAGTCTTCACTTCTGACTGGATTTTAAAAAATGTTTTCTCCTTTTTCATGTTTTCTATTGCATTGTTGAAGTTCTAACAAAGTTTATTAAGCATTCTTATAACCGTTGTTTTGAACTCTGTACATGATTGCTTGTTTTCATTATATTTAGCTTTTTTTCTGGAGCTCTTCATTTTGTTGAGAAAAGTGTGTTTGTTTCCTCATTGTGGCTCACTCCCTATGCTTGTTTCTGTGTGTTAGGTACATTAGCTATATCTGCCAGTCTTGGCTGAATGACCTTATGTGGTAGGTATCCTATGAGACCAAGTGGAGCTCTCTCTCTGGTCACCCAAGCCAGGTGCTCCAGCAGTATCCCTTGTGTGGGTTGTAGGTGCCTTCTTGTAGCTAAGCCTTGATGTCTGTTGGTACATCAGTGGGTGGGACCGGCCCTTAGGTTGACTGGCTATGAGGGCTGGCCTAGCAGATAAGCTGTTTGTGGGGCTTGACCCCACAGAGTAGGAGTCACTTTAGTGGGGCTTTGGTGCCAGTGGAACCCATCCTTCCTGTGTGTCATTTGTAGTGCTTGTTGGGTGGTTCTCTGGTGTAGTCTGAAGCAAGCCACCTGATGTGTTAATTCTGGAGACTCTTGAAAAGGGCTCTAGAGCAAGCAAAAGTTGGCCACCATTTTTACTTCACTTGGGGTGGCCTGGTTGGAGTTACAAAGTGATTTACAGTTGGCTGCCACTTGTGCTGGGCTTGGAGGCCCTTGGGAGAGGCTATACTGAGAATTGAGGCCAGCTGCCACTAGTGCTGGACTTGGGACCCTTAGTGGGCACCACAATGTGAGCTGAGGCCAGGACCACTTGTGACAGGCTTGTGGCCACTCAGTTGAAGCTACATTCCAAGCCAACACTGGCCACAGCTTATGACAGGCGTGGGGCTACGTGATGGAATTCACAATGCAAATTGAGAGTAGTCACTGCTTGAGCTGGCTTGGGGCTACTTAGCAAGAGGTATAGGCCACAATGAGGCCAGCCACTGCTTGTTTGGGGTGTGTGGGCCTTTGAGAAGTTTTAGGAAAGCCCACAGAGGAAGCCCAGGCAGGGTGTGTGGAAAAGCCATTGGAAGTGGCTTGGGCCAGTGAATGAGTTGGATGCTGCAGGTCTCAGTGAATCACCAGGTCAAGATGAACTACTAGCTAGCTTAATAGAAACAATGGGTTTGGTGTCCTCCTTCCTCAGTAAGGCTGGGTGGGAAGAGAGTTCAACAAAGAAAGATGCCTGCTGACATTTCTGTCTGGAGCCAGCTGCTCTGTCTCCAGCTCTGGCTCCAGTCCTCACCCTGAAGCTAGTCAATTCACTTCCTCCCTTTATGTTCCTGTCACTTTTTGAGCCACTGTCCCTGCACTGGAGCCCAGAGTGAGCTCTGAGCATGCAAGTCCATGTGAGGGCCGCTCAAGGCAAACACCCAGGACTCGAGTAGACTTCCATCTCACTCAATTGCTATCCCCATGGGTTTTCATAGCCAAATGTTATGGGGACTTCTTTTTCCAACCCCAGTGCCCTAGGCTGGGGACCCCAGTGTGGGGCTGGTGCCCCTCACTTTTCAGGGAGTCCTCCACAGGTGAAATAGTCCTTTGGATTCTTAATTACTGCACTGTGAGTGTGGGGCCAGCCAGTTTTGCACCTCTGCTGCTCCTATCAGTCTCCTCATGTCTTCTTTATATCCGTAATTATAGGACTTCTGCTAGTCCTCAAATGGTTCTCAATGATGGTTTTTCTATAACTTAGTGTAATTGTGACATGATCATGTAAGGGGCAAGCACAGCGTTTACCTACTCTCCCATCTTGACCAGAAGTCTCCCTACTGCACTCTACACCTTCCTATTCTTAATCATTCTGAGCAGTCCACTTTCTGGGAATCAACCTTCTCCTCAGGCCATCAGTTTCTGCTGTCTCCTGAGTAGGTATGCCTAATTGTCCAAAGGTCCTGCTCATTTCCCTAGCAAATCAGTTTGTCCCCCTAACACAAACAAGTACTTATAGTCTAGCCCAACCTTTGCATATTTCAAAGTGTGCTAAGCGTCATATATAAACCAAAGGTCTTCTAGGAGCACAAGCACTGACAGCAGCTTCAAAATACCTCCTTTGAACAAATTCTAAAATTTAGCTTAGCTCCCATCCCACGTTTTCCCTTCTCACCAGGTAGGATAAGAACAAGGTTACCACTGCCCTCCACTGACAGGACTTCTGCTGCTCCCCTTACAAGGCAGACATAGCAGCAGTCAGCATTTCCAACAGCAGATCTCTTTCCCCACTCCTTGCATCTTCAACAAGCTCCCCAAGTGACAGGGCCGGCCAGTCTGCATGTGGGACAAAGTGAGTTGTAGAGTTACTTTCAGCTATAAAATTTTCTCTCTCTGAAAACAAAAGTGCTTCTGCACCAGGCAATGAAATGGATTTTGGACTTTGCCAGACCAGGATTCAAAACCCAGCTCCACTCACTACTAGCTAGCTGGGTGACCTCGGGAAAGTTGAAGGCTCTGAGCCTTGCCTTCCACATTTGCATGAAATGGATAATAGTACCAAGTTCACTGACTGTATTTGGTTATACATATGAAAGCAGTCAATGACAGCTAGTTTTCTTTGCCTTAGTATCTGCTGGGTACGTTTTCATAAGTTTAGGGAGGTAGACAAAGCTTGTGTGGGCTGAATCTTCTCCTGAAAATACCTAAGGGCATCATGAAGTCACTCACTGAGCTTGGAACCTTCACTGCAGATCCTCCTGGAGGGGAAACTACCTCCCCGACTACCTCTATGGGCCACCCATGAAAACACAGCTTGCTCCTTTGGGCATTAACTGGTACTGATATGTTGCAAAGTCAGCATCCAATTTCAGGACAAGGGTAGGCTTAACTCTAAAACTATTGGACATGAGTCCTGGGCAGGAAGCTGGAGAGCTGTGATATTGCTCTCCAAAGTAACCTGCTGACACCATGAAATGAGAGATTTGCAAACTTACAGGAAAACGAGGATATGCCACCCAATCACTGTGTAATTCTGATGCTGGGGTTCTCCTGGGCATTCCTACAGCACAGTCTGGGTCATGTCTTTGTGATCACACTGTGAGCACTTCGATGGCACAGAATGAGTCTTTGTTATCTTTTACCCGCACTGTGTAACAGAGTGCCAGGCCCACCTGCAGACATGACGACATTAGATAAATAAGTGAAGCATTACTTAATGGTTGGACAGACCAGTGCAGTTCTGAGTATGTAAATTGACTGCCTGAGTGGTTATTCCACATGATGTGCTTTCAAAACACAAGCCTTTCTTTCAAAATCTAATTCTGAAAAGCAGAAGATTCCCAGGGCAAAAATGGCTCCATCACAACTGTCAAGTACAATGATGCATTAAACTAATTCTTTTCATCCCTCATTCATTCAACAAATATTTCCTAAATCTTCATTACATGCCAGGCACTGTGCCAAGAGCTAGAGACAAGAAGAGAAATAAGATGTGATCCTTCAAAGGGCTGGCATGAGTCAATAAAAATTTTTCCTTTGTGGTCCTAATGTGCACCTGGGGTGGAGAAGGGCTGCCGCCCAGTAGGGCCATTGCTAAGCCTGCACCCCAGAGCCTGCATCCCAGTTCTGGAGACCACCTACCAACTCTCATTCCATCTCCCAGTCAAAACCTCAGACTAAATTATGTGTTGCTTTTTGCATCTACCAAATAATGTTCCTGTTCCTTATGGTTACCTTAACCAGTAAAATAATCAAAAACACTAAAATAGAATATTTTAAATTTGACTTTTTGAAACACAAAACCATAAACTGTATTTCTTTTAAACCAACATCTCATCAATTTAATAAATACATATTTATTAAATGAATATTACATTTAGGATAACTTAGATCTCATGCTTAGAAACAGTCCTAACCTCCTATCTAAACTTGGGTTCTAAATGAAAATGGTTTTCTATGGGTAAAAGTCCTCAGGGAGGAAAGGTGCTCCCTTCAGTACTGAGTAAAGCTTCACAATAAGAAAAACGTGCCCATGTGCTTAGGCCCAGCACTAAGTCTGACACTGATAAGCCCAGATTCCAGAGATGTGTCTTCGACTCCATTCCATAAAGTCTATCTGATTCTGGGTGGTCACTAGGGGAACCAAAGGTCCCAGTCTTCCCAGGTCTGAGGGGTCAGCAGATTCCTTGGCAAAACAAGATGACTGGTCACTCTAGTGATCACCTCTACTCTCTCTACCAAAGTTCTTCTCTCAGAATTGAAGATGGTTCCATACAGTGAAACCAGGTCATAAATCATATTGCAAGTCCAAATGCTGTGTTGTGATATGGATAATGCCATACACTTCATGCCAATGGGGATATCTACTATTTTTGCTGGTGTACAAGATATGTATTTTTGGTCTTATGCCTAAAAATATTCCTGTTGGAGACAGACCCTAACAGATTTCAGGTACCTGCATGCCCCCCCGCCCCTTACCCACTATCTAATATTCCTCCTGGGACAGCAAAACAGGGTTGCCCGAAGAATTCCTGGTAAAATTGGGATAAGCCTCATACTCTGGCCCAAATGTGCTACTTTGGGCTACTTTGGGCCACTTTGGGCCAACTGTCACTATTTCACATAAGAATTAGAGTTCAGGTTCAGGGACAAGCACATTGTTTTACATTTCATTGACCTAAGAGAAGCACCAGCTGGACACCTACCATATCACATACCATATCCCATCGCTTTCTTGGGGCACACATGGATTTGGATTTCAGCTCTACCACCATGTCTAACCATGGATGCAGCCAGAAAACACCTCCCTGCAAAACGGGAGTGCATGCCCTGCAATGTTGGGAATGAAGGCCAGAAAGCACACCAAAAAAGAAAACCATCCAAGTGCCTGACATAGAGGACAAATGGAACATGTTATACTGCTCAAGCTTTCAACAAGTAAAACCTTAAGTTTGTGGACATTTGTTAAAACACACACATACTTCAGAATATCCAGTCTCTACTGGTACAAACAAAAAGCAATTCCTCTGCTCAGAAGTATTTCTTTTATACAGAAACAGTTTTTATTCAGTAAGAAACTAACCTTCAAACATCTGATTTGAACAAATTTGCTTCTCCCAAGGTATGTGATTGAGGGCACACCACTGTAGCATATAATTTATTATTATTATTATTATTTTCCACAACATTTAATACCATGTTTCCTTCCCCCACATAGAGTATTAACCAACAGAAGTCCCCAGAAGGAGCCATAGCACATTAATAACAAAGCTAGAAAACTGTCTTTCAGTTTTTGCTTTCCAATATGATAGTTCAACTAACACAAAGTCAGATTTAGTCAGCTCTGAGGCTGGAAAAATAAGTCAGCCCATCATAGCCATGAATATTAATACCGCTATAAAAGGGGAGAAAACAGCATCATTTCTTATCAACTTCTATATAACTTTAAATTACTTTAAAATTATTTCTTTGGAAGACATTCTTCTGCCTTTGGTGGTGTGACCCAGGGTGTTTTCTCAGGGCTGTCCTGGGCAAGCAGATGGTGCACGTGGAATGGAAAAACATCTGGAAAACAGCAGCCCCGCCTAGACTCCTGGCGTATGTGTACAGGAGACTTTCTGATTTACAATCTTGGCTCAGTTCAGAAGAAAAAAAGGGAAGAGATGCATCCTGGAAAAAATGCAGCCTACTTTAGGGCATGGCTGACTTTCAGTCCATTCAAGTGTTCACAGTGAGTCCTCCCGGCTCCCAGTGCTCAGTACCCTGAAAAACATGCCCGCGACCCTGCTCCTCGTGGTCTCCTGATGCAGCTACTGTGTTCAAAACAGTAATGTCACAAGTCGAAGGATGTGGGGCTTCCCAAGGAACAGCCATGTGTGGGTATGTTCTAGTTTAAGAAACCTATGACAAGTCTCCTCAGCAATCACCTTCTAACTTCTGGAGCAGATGTCCGGGTCTCAACATCAACTTTCAGTGGCTGGAATCCCTGCCAGGGAAGCAAAGACCAGCAGCCCAGATGGGCCATTTCTGCAACTCTGGCAGGTTCCCCACACACCCCCACACCACTCAAATGTCCTATAAAACACTAACACAGATCAACTGGACATGGCTGATTTACTGGTACAAAAAGGCTTTACAAAAATACTCCCTGCACTTTTATTTTTAAAAATGCATGTAAACATTGCCTCTAAGTCACTGAAGAACACTTGAGCCTTTTCCTCTCCTCTTTCCAATGGTTTGCAGTTTTCCGTATCCAGCTTTTCCCGGAGATATCAATCTGTTTTTTTCTTATTAACAGAGTTCTGAGGCTGCCGTTGAATAGAAGATTGTGGTCTGATTGGCAGAAATAGTATTATCAGGAGACTTACAATGTGTAAATAAAAGTACATGGACCTAGGAATAAAAACACACAAAAGTTATATTTCAAACAAGGACACCAACGGGCAATCCCACAAGAGCTGGAGATGGAAGGCTCTGCTTCCAGAGGACTGCGCGTGTTTGAATTCAGGCTCATTCTGGTCCACTCTACAGACACTGCTTTTGGTGGGGGAGTGGGACCAAAACTACAAAACCAGGCAGAGCAAACCCAGCAGCTGTTCTGCAGGTAGGCATCCAGTATGATGTCCTGTCAATGGAACAAGACTAAGAGAATGAACCCCACAAAAGCCAGAACCCCCCAATAGTCAAAGTACAAGAAAGCACAGGGCCAAGTTCACACACTGCACTATGTTCCCCACACGCAAACGCACCTGACGCTGTCCATGGTGTGCTCTACTCAAGCGTCCTTGGGTGTATTAGGGGCCAGAAGAATCCAAATTTTGAAAACTTACTCCTTAGCTCTGAAAATAACTTTCATCCAAACTAATAAGAAACAAGTTTTACTTCAAGGTCGTGGACCTGTTATATTAAATGTGGTACTCAGCACAGTGGGTACAATGAAGACAATAAATACTGGACATATCAATAAATGCAAGAAATTAGAGGCAGGTTGCATCTGTGTAACTGTCCTATGATCATTTGGAAAGGCTGAACTTATACTTTTTCTAATGCTTTTTGAAGATCAAAGGCAAATAATGTTAAAAGGGGAGGAAAATCCCACAGCTGATTTATGCATCATTCCTCAGCTTCTGTGACCACAAGGTCAGGATTAGAATCAGATAGCTCACATATCCCCCTAAACTTCCCCACCCTTTAGCAAGAGAAAGGCCTCTCTGAAAATGTCTGCAGAACAGTCAAGTTCTCTAACAGAAGCAAACATATCTTCACTCTTTCATTCTTCCAATGAGGTTTTTTACTGTTTAGAAGGTGGAACCAAAGCATTAAACTAGGATCTACAAAAAGGCAAAGCCACCACCCCATCCCTCAGGAACAGAAAACAAGTACAGGAGTAACAGTACTTTTCTTTTTATGTTCAACAAACTTTTATTGTTGTTGTTCTCCTATATTCTATCAGCCACTATACAGACATTGTGGTAGGTTGGAATAATACCCCTTTAAGATATCCACACACTAATCCTCAGAACATGTGAATATATTACCTTTTATGGCATACTGGACTTTGCAGAGATCCAAGTATAGGATCTCAAAAAGGAAAGATCACTCTGGATTATTGGGTGGGCCCGGTGTAATCCCCTTACAAGAAGTATATGTGACAATTCCATTGTGTAAATGTGCCACAGCTTTTTTTATTCACTCATCTGCATTATAGGTACTTAGGCTGTTTCCAAATCTTGGCTATTGTAAATAATGCTGCAATGAACACAGTGGTACATATATTCTTTTGAATTGGTGCTTCAGGATATTCTTAGGATATATCGCAGCAGTAGAATCACTGGGTCAAAGGCAGTTCCATTTTTAGTTTTTTAAGGAAATTCCACACTGCTTTCCACAGTGGCTACACCAGTCTGCATTCCCACCAACAGTGCACTAGGATTCCCTTTTCTCCACATCCTTGCAAGCACTTGTTGATTTATTAATGATAGCTGTTTTGGTAGGTATGAGGTGGTATCTCATTGTGGTTTTAATTTGCATCTCTCTGATGGCTAGTGATGTTGAGCATCTTTTCATATGTCTATGGGCCCTCTGTATGTCCTCCTTGAAATGCCTATTTAGGTCCTTTGGCCACTTTTTAAAATAGGATTGTCTTCCTAGTGCTGAGTTGTATGAGCTCTTTACATATTTTGGAGATTACACCCTTGTCCAATGTATCATTGACAGATATGTTCTCCCATACAGTCAGTTCCCTTTTCATTTTGATGACAGTTTCTTTAGTTGCGCAGAAGCTTTTTAGTTTGATGTAGTCCCATTTGTTTATTTTTTCCCTTATTTGCCTTGCCCTAGATTTATTGGCAAAAATATTGCTACATGAGATATCTGAAATTGTACTGCCTATGTTATCCTCTAAGATTTTTATGGTATCACAACTTATTATGCAGTAGTAAAAAAGAAGGAATTCTTACCTTTTGTGACAGTATGGATGGAACTGGAGACTATTATTACTAAGTGAAATAAGCCAGCTGGTGAGAGACAAATACCAAATGATCTCCCTTATAAGGGGAATCTAAAGATCAAAATAAACTTATGAGCAACAAAGAGCTAGAAGCATAGACACATGGAACAGACTGACAGCGTAAGAGGGGAGGGAGGGGGTGGGGACTGATTGAAAGAAGGTGACAGGACTAGTCAAAGAACATACTTGGACCATGGACATGGACAATGGTGTGGGGGTTGATGGTGGGATCAAGGGGTGGGCTAAGTAGAGGAGGGCAAAGGGGGAAATATTGGGAAAACTGTAATAGCATAAACAAAACATTTAACAAAAAAAAAAGTATACAGGACAAGTCTTCCTGAGAAAAGGATGTGACGGTGGAATCGGAGGTTAAACTGATGTACTGGGAAGACTGAGGAAGGGTTCATGAATGTAGGCATACAGGCAGCTTCTACTAGTTTCCCTTAGAGATTGTTAAAGAATCCCTGAAACAGATTCAGTTGAAAGAGAATCACTTTTTCTCCCAAAACCTAGATGTGGCTTCTGGCTGCCCTTGATGCCCCTGCTCTGCTAGACAGAGGCCCGGGTGCCTGTCTACTCTGCACCGATGCCAGTGCGGATCCAGGCCCCGCTCAGGTCACAGGTGCCCGCGGGCTCCTGCTCCTTGCTGTGGCTCCCTGGCCTCACCTCACCAGGCGCAGATGTTTCCTTGGACTGTACACACAGGTCATGGTGTTGGGTCCTGAACAGATGCAAACTTAACCATAGTCCTTTCCAGAACCCACTGAACTCCCAGTTCTGACACATCAGCAAC
This sequence comes from Phyllostomus discolor, assembly GCF_004126475.2. NCBI lineage: Eukaryota > Metazoa > Chordata > Mammalia > Chiroptera > Phyllostomidae > Phyllostomus > Phyllostomus discolor. The sequence continues at coordinate 76,715,782 of NC_040907.2, read as the reverse complement.
TCAGATTCACACCCCCTGGCTTAGGCAAGTTCCACATGGGGGCCCTTTCTTTTCTTCAGACACCCCGCTGGTCCACAGTGACAGAGCTTTTGAATGCAGTGATAAAAACATCAATATTTTCCTCCTGGGTGGCATGGCTCAGTGGATTGAGCACAGGCTACGAACCAAAGCATCGCAGGTTCGATTCCCAGCCAGAGCACATGCCTGGGTTGCAGGCCACGGCCCCCAGCAACCGTACATTGATGTTTCTCTCTCTCTCTTTCTCCCTTCCTTCCCTCTCTAAAAATAAATTAAAAAATCAATATTTTGTTCTTAAAACATTGACAGTTTTATTCTCATAAAGTCTGGGTTCTTCATATATTGTACCTTAAACAAGTTTGTTTCAATGCTCCCATGCACACCAAGAGCTAATGAAAAGGAGCAGCTCAAATAAATGATGCTATCAAAACTTCCTGAGGACAATGGTTAATGAGTCCCCTGATATCACCTCCCATGAGAAAAATCTGCTCAAAGGGTACATACTTATCCATATAGACAAGGCAGCTGACATAATTATTAAAACTGTGCCTCACTGGGCGGGCATTCTGTGTCACCTCTCAAAGCTGGCTTCCCATTTCTCTTCAGTGCCATATATTTTATTTTTTCTTACTTTTCAACTACAGTTGATGTGCATATTAGTTTCAGGTGTAAAACAGTGATCAGACACTTATATAACCTAAAAAGTGATCAATCCAATAAGTCTAGTTCCATTCAGACACTATACATAGTTATTACAATATTATCAATTATATTCCCTGTGCTATACTCTTCATCCCCATGACTATGTTTATACTTGGCAATTTGCACTTCTTCATCCTTTCGCCCACTCCCTCAACACCCACTCTAATCTGCTAATCACCAGTTCTCTGAATCTATGAGTTTATTTCTGTTTTGTTCATTTTTTTTTAGATCCCACATATAAGTGAAATCATATGGTATTTGTCTTTCTCTGTATGACTTATTTCACTTAGCAAAATACCCTCTGAGTCCACCCATGTTGTCACAAATGGCAAGGTTTCACTCTTTTTTGTGGGTAATACTACATTGTGTTATGTATCACACTTCTTTACCATTCATCTACCGATAGACTTAGGTTGCTTCCATATCTTGACTATTATAAATAGCACTGAAATGAACATAGGAGTGCATAAATCTCTTCAAAATATTATTTCAAATTTCTTCAAATACCCTAAACTGCAATTGCTGGGTCATATGGTAATCCCATTTTTAATTTTTGAAAAAAAAAAACAAAAACCCTCCATACTGTTTTCCATAGGGGTGCACCAATCTATATTCCCACCAATGAGGATTTATTTTTCTCCATATTCTCACCAACACTTGTTGTTTGTTCATTTATTGACAATAGCCATTCTGACAGGTATGGAGTGGTATCTCATTGTGGTTTTGATTTGCATTTCTCTGATTAGTGATATTGAGCATCTTTTCATATGCCTCTGGGCCCTCTGTATGTCCTGTTTAGAGAAATGTCTATGCAGGTCCTTTGCCCATTTTTTTTTAAATTGGGTTGTTTGGGGAGTTTTCTTGGTATTGAGTTGTATCATTTCCTTATATATAGGGTCTGGCAGAAGTAATGCCTGCTTGAGTGTGGTTGGTAGGGTAAAAATATGGGTGTAATAATTTATAGCTTGAATTTGAACATTTCACCTAAAATGTAATATGATGTGCTTGATTGTGATATTGTTATGCTACAGAATTACATGCTTATAAATTTGTAATTAAAGACTTTGTAGTCCTGGTTAGTGTAGCCCAGTGGATTGAGCACCAACCTGCAGAACAAAGGGTTGGTGGTTTGATTCCCAATCAGGGTACACGCCTGGGTTGCAGGCCAGGTCCCCAGTTGGGGGGTGTGTGAAAGGCAACCACACATTGATGTTTCTCATCTTTTTCTCCTTCCCTTTCCCTCTCTCTAAAAATAAATAAAATCTTAAAAAAAAAATCCCTTTCTGAAAAAAAAAAAGACTTTGTAATAATAGCGGGGCATTATTTTTGCCAGACCCTGTATTTTCTATATGAACCCCTTTTTGAATGTATCACTGGCAGATATCTTCTCCCATTCAGTAGGTTGTCTTTTCTTTTTCTAATTCCCCCTGCTATTCAAGTTTTTAGTGATGTAATCCCACTTGTTTTTTTTTTCCTTGCCCAAGGAGACATCATCAAGATAAATATTACTAAGAGCAATGTCAGAGCATTTACTGCCTATGTTTTCTTCTAGGATTTTTATGGTTTCGTGTCTTACATTTTAGTTTTAAATACATTTTCAGTTTATTCCCATATATAGTGTAAGAAACAGACCCAGTTTCTTTTGCATGTGTCTCTCCAGATTTCCCAATACCATTTATTGAAGAGACTGTCTTCACCACATTGTGTATTCTGGCCTCCTTTGTCATAGATTAATTGACCATATGGGCAAGGGCTTATTTCTAGGCTCTGTATGTTGTTTTGTTGTCCTGTGTAGGCGTTTATGCCAGTACCATGCTAATATGTACACTTAGCCCTGCAGTACAGTTTAATATTGGGTAGCATGCTACCTCCAATATTGTTCTTTTATCTCAAGATTGCTTTAGCTCTTCGGGGTCTTTTGTGGTTTCATATACATTTTAGATTTATTTATTCTAGTTCTGTAAAAAATGCCACTGGTTTTTTGATAGAGATTGCATTAAACCCATCAATTGCTTTCAGTGGTATGGACATTTTCAGATTGTTAATTTTCCCCATGCATGAGCATGGTATATCTATCTGTCCACTTATTTGTATCTTCTTCAATGTCTTACGGTTTTCCTAAGTCTTTTTGATGCAATTATAAATGGAATTGTTTTTTAAATTTCTGATAGTTCATTATTGCTGTATAAAAATGCAACCAATTTCTAAATATTAATTTTTGTATCTTGCTCCTTTACTAAATTCATGTAGCAGTTCTAGTTTTGGGGGGTATTTTTAGGGTTCTCTATATAGTAGCTTTACAAAAGTAGCTTTACAGTTGTGAGTATGCAAAACAGAATTTATTTTTGTATTATTTATTGTTGTGTCCTTTTCCATATGAATAACTATAAACCCATTTTTTCCCACCCTGTAGTATCATGTCATCTGCAAATAATGACAGTTTTACTTCTTCCTTTCCGATTTGGATGCCTTTCATTCATTCCTCTCCCCGCCCCATCTGATAAATGTGGCCAGGACTTCCAATGCTATGTTGAAAAAAGTGGCAAAAGTGGGCATCCTTGTCTTGTTCCTGATCTTAAAGAAAAAGCTTTCAGCTTTTCACTGTTGAATATGTCAGCTGTGAATTTGTCATACAGTTTTTTGTATGTTACGGTATGTTCCTTGAATCCCCACTTTGCTTTTTTATTCACCTGATATGATCATATGATTTTTATCCTTCATTATGTGTATGTGATGTCTCGCATTAAGTGATTTGCATTGCTAAACCAACCTTGCATCCTAGGGATTTGTCCCTACACTCAATCATAGTGTGTAATATTTTTAATGGACTGCTGAACTTGGTTTGTTCGTATTTTGTTGAGGATTTTGCCTCTATGTGAATTACGCATCAACAAAAGTCCTATGGAGTCTAGCTAAAGTTCTGCAATTTTATTTCTTTTCAAAGGGCCTGCTCTTGGTTCAGTGACCTTTCTTGATGTTTAGACTCTATTTTATTTCCACTTGATCTTTATTACTTCCTTCTATTTACTTTGGGTTGTGTTCATTCTTGCTTTCCCAGTTCCTGTAGGTGAATGATTAGATTGTTTATTTGATATTCTCTCGTTTCTTGATATAGGCCTGTATTGCTACAAAACCCCTCTTAGAGCTGCTCTGGCTGTATCCAACAGCTTTGGGGTCATTGTGTTTTTACTTTCATTTTCTCAAATTTATTGAGACTTGTTTTGAGCCTAACATGTGGTCTGTCCAAGAAAATGTTCCATGGGCACTTAAAAGAATGTATCTTCTTCTGCTCTGGGGTGAAGTATCCTGAAAATATCAATTAAGTCCATCTGGTCTCATGTGTCCTTTAAGGCCACTGTTTCCTTGTTGATACTCTGGATGATCTATTAATATACTGATGTCAATGATGTGTTAACATCCCCTACTATGACTGTATTACTGCCGATTTCTCTATGTTCATCAACATTTGCTTCATAATTTAGGTGCTCCTACGTGGGGAGCACAGATGTTTACAAGAGTTATATCCTCTTGTTGGATTGGCCCCTGTATCACTATGAAATGCCTGCCCCTCTTTGTCTCTTGTTACAGCCCTTAATTTGATGTCTACTTCGCCTGATATATGCATTGCTACCTCAGCTCTTTTTCTTTTGTCATGAAATATCTTCTTTCATTGCTTTACTTTCAGTCTGTGTGTGTGTGTTTTGAGCTAAAGTGGATCTCTTATAGGCACCAGTGTATGGGCCTTTTTTTATCCATTTTGCCACCTTATGTGTTTTTAGTGTAGCATTTAGTTCATTTACATTTAAACTAATTATTGATAGGTATTAGTTATTGACACTTTTTTTATTGTTTTTGTAGTTCTCCCCTATACCTTTCATATTCTCTTGCTCTCTTGTGTTGACTCTCTCTAGTGCTATGTTTAAATTCATTTCTCTATTTCTTGTGTACCTATTGTAAATTTTTTATTTTTGGTTACCATGTGGTTCCTATAAGCTAACTTATATTTATAACAATCAATTTTAAGTTGATGGCCACTTATGTTCGAACACATTGTAAAATCACTAAAGTTTTTACCACCCCACCTACATTTGTGTTTTTGTCATTATTTTTACTTTTGTTTATGTGTTTGTGTGTATCTCTTAATTTATTGTTATAATTACACATGATTTTCCCACTTTTGCCTTTTATCCTTTGAAATAACTTTATAGTTGATTGATCCACTGCTTTACTGTTTGCCTTTGTGAGAATTTTTTTCTCTCCTGTATTGCCTTATTCATATTTTTAATCTTATCTTTTCTACTTAAAAAAAATCCCCTTTATCATTTCTTGTAAAACTGATTTATTGGTGATAAACTTCTTTAGCATTTTCTTGTCTGGGAATCTCCTTATCTCCTTCAATTCTAAATGACAGCCTCCCTGGAAGGAGTTATTTTGGTTTTAGGTCTTAGCTTTTCATCACTTTGTATATTTGGTGCCACTTCCTTCTAGCCTGAAATATTTTCATCGAGAAAACAGTTGATAGTCTTTTGGGAGCTCCCTTGTACATAACCTGCTGCTTTTCTCTGTTGCTTTTAAGATTGTCTTTAACATTTGGCATTTTAATTATGATGTGTCTTGATGTGAGCCGCTATGAGTCTATTTTGTATGGGACTCTCTACATTCCCTGGATTTATATATCTATTTCCTTCATGAGGTTAGGGAAGTTTTCAGTCATTATTTCTTCAAATATATTTTCAATCCCTTGCTCTCTTTCTTCTCCTGTGGTACCCCTATAATGTGAGTGTTGTTATGGTTGATGTTATCCTGGTGGTCCCTTAAAACTATCTTCACTTTTCTTTTCTTTTTACTGTTCTGATTGCTTATTTTCTGCTACCTTGGCTTCCAGATCCTCTGCTTCATCTAATCTGCTACTGATTCCCTCTAAAGTATTCATTTCAAACTGAGTCTTTTGTGTTTTCTGTCTTTTTGTTGAAGTTCTCACTGAGTTCACCTGCCTCCCCTAAGTTAACTGAGCATCTTATAAGCACTGTTTTTTTAACTCTGTATATTGCAGATTGCTTGCCTCCATTTTATTTAGTTATTTTTTTCTGGTATTTTGTCCTCTCCTTTCATTTGGAACATGGTTCTTTGTCTCCTCATTTTGGCTGACTCCATGTGTTAGGTAGACTGGCTATATCACTCAGTCTTCGCAGAGTGGCCTTAGGTAGTAGGTATCCCTATTGTCCGATGGCACAGTCTTCATTGTCATGTGAGCCACATGCTCCAGAGGTGTCCCCCTTGTGTGTGCTCTTCTATTGTTGAGCTTGGATTGCTGTGGCACATCAGTGAATGGGAATGACCCTCAGGCTGGTGGGCTCTGAGTGCCGGCCATGACTACAGTACACAAGTTGTTATGCAGAGACTGACTGCGTGGAACAGGAGCAACTTTAGTGGGGCTCTGGTGCCAGTTGAGTCTGACCTTCACATATGTCATTTGTGGAGTTGGTTGGGTGGTGCTCACATGTGGTCTCAAGCTGGCCACCAGCTGTGTTGGTTCCAGAGCCTTTTATGAGGGGCTCTGGTACAGGCCAAGTCAGCTACTATTTGTGCCCAAGTTGGGGCTGCCTTTTGGGAGATAGAATTGGCCTGCAGTTGGCTGCTGCTTATGCTAGGCCAGAGGAACTTAGTGTAGAAACTACTCTTTGAACTGAGATCAACTTGTACTAGTACTGGGCTTGGACCCTTTGGAAAACACCGTCATGTGAGCTAAGGCCAGCTGCCTCTTGTGCCAGGCTTGTGCCAGGCATTAGCTGACACTATGTTCCAAGCCAACATTGGCCGCAGCTTATGCTAGGCTTGAGACCGTCTGATGGGAGTTACAATGGAAGTTGAGACCAACTCTGCTGGTTTCAGGCTTGGGGTGCTTAACAAGGTGTACAGGGCACACCGAGGCAAACCCCTACTTCTTTTGGGTTTGTGGACTTTTGAGAGATTTTAGGAAAGTCAATGTCAGGAACTGAGGCAGTCCACTCCTATGGAAAAGCCACTGGAAGAGGCTCAGACTAGGCATGCAAACTGCGTAGATCGAGGTCTCAGGGAATCATCAGGGCAGGGCAAACAGTGTTAGCCACATTAATAAAGAGCTCAGATTTGGTACCCACCTGCACTAGGCCAGCTGGGTGGTAAAAGGGGAACTCTACAAGTCAACATGGCACCTGCCAGTACTTCTATTCCTGGAGAGAGCTACCCTTCCAGCCCTCGCTCTGAAGCTTGTCAATTCAGTTCTCCCACTGTATGTCCCTGGTGTGTTTCAAGTTGCTGCCCTGCACTGGCATGAAGAGCAAGTGAGTCTGAGTGAGTGAGTCCATGCATGGGACCCTCAAGAGGAATACCTGGGACTCCGGCAGGCCACCATCTCACTCAGATGCAGTCCCCACTGGTTTTCACAGTCAGATGTCATGGGGACTCCTTTCCTGGCACTGGTCTCCTGACTGGGTCATCTGGTCCCCTCGCTCCTCAGCAAGGACCTCCACAGCTGAGATATCCATCCTGATTCTTAACTGCCACACCATGTGTGTGGGACCTGCCCATTCCACATCTCTGCTCCCCCTGCCAGTCTCCTAGTGGCTTTTTATATCCTTATTTATGAGACTTCTGTTCAACTAGTCTTCAATTGGTTCTCAGTGATGGTGGTTCTATAATTTAGTTGTCATTTTGATGGGGTCGTGGGAGGGGATGGGCACAGCATTTACCTACTTTACCATCTTAACCAGAAGTCTTCAGAAGAGTAACAGTAATGTAACCAGAGGACGGATGAAGACCCACAGGAAGTGGCCATCTGATGTACTGTGTAAATCAGGACATCACTGAGAGTGAGAAAGAGCTCCACAGATAAGCACGCTGGCTCAACAAGTGTAAACTGGGACTCTCAGAGGCACGCCCTACACATAGACATGGTAACTCCAGCTTTCAAAGTCTGCTCACCTAAAATACACTTTATTCTTGCATTTTACCTTAATTATATATATGTGGCCAAATGTACACTGGAGCAATTACATTAAAACCAAATATTTTGGTAATAAAGAGAAAAAAAATTTCAGTCCCCTAGTGAAGTTTACTGACTTATTCTGACATTCTATATTTCTCTAAAATTTTAAAGAGTACTTCATCTTTTTATTATCGAAAAGCTCAACTAACATTTATTGGCAGGCTAGGAAGTGAACTAAGTACTCCAGATACATAGACGAATAAGGCATTGTTCCTGCACTCTACCACAATTTCTACACAAATTCTAACATTCTTACATGCTGAATTTTAAAAAGTGTTATTTAGTTGTGTGAAAATTTGTTTTACACAACTGTTTCATATAATGGTTCTGTTATGGACTGAATGCTTGTTTTCCCTAAGAATTCATGTTGAAGCCCTAACTCCCAATGTGAGAGTACAGTATTTGGAGGAGCGGCCTTTGGGACCTAATATGGTTTAAATGAGGCCATTAGAATAGAGCCCCCATGACAGGGTTAGTGCCTGTCTATGAAGAGAAAGAAACCAAAGTATTTGCAAACTCTGTGTCTCTTTCTTCTTTCTTTCTCTTCTCTTCTCTTCTCTTCTCTTCTCTTCTCTTCTCTTCTCTTCTCTTCTCTTCTGTCTTTTTGACTCAGGCTGTCTTGGCCTTTGTCTCTTCTTCATTGTCTCTCAGTTCTTGTTTCTCCTCCCTCCTGCTCTCCTTTTCCCTGTTTCTCTATACATCTTTTCCTCCTTCTCCTTCTGTCTCTCTCCATGATGCCCTCCCTGTCTCTTGTTCCCTCTCCCTCTGCCATATGAGGACACAGTGAGAAGGCAGCCTTCTGCAAGCCAGGAGAACAGCTCTCACCAAGTATGAAACATACATGTCTTGTTTAGGTAATCCAGTCCATAGTATTCAGTCATAGCAGCCCTGACTGACTAAGGCAGGTTCTTTCATGATATAGCAGCCCCCCTCTCCTTGTTCTAGAAATTCAGTTACTCAAGATCTACGGTGACCTGAAAATATTAAATGGAAAATTGCAGAAATGAATAATTCATGAATTTTAAACTGCACACTGTTCTGAGCAGTGTGATGAAATCTTGGCCATCCCACTCCGTCCTGCCTGGGCTGTGATGCACACCTTTGTCCAGAGTTTCCACACTCCAGACACTCCCTGCAGGTGAGTAGCCTTCTTAGTGTCAGATTGACTGTCAGTATTGCAGCGCTTGTGTTCAGGTCACCCTTATGATACCTAATAATGGCCCCAAAGCACAAGTGTGTGATTCTAATCATTCCAATATGCCTAAGAAAAGCTGTAAAGTGCTTCCTTTAAGTGAAAAGTTATGTATATACAGGGGGAAAACATAGTATATACAGGGTTTGGTGCTACCCATGGTTTCAGGCATCCTCTTGGGGTCTTGGAAGGTATCCCTTGTAGATAAAGGGGGACTACCGTACATTTAAGAGTTCAGTTAGGGCTCATTTACAAGTTAAAGAAAATAATTAGACTGAGAAATTTTAAAGTGGAGACTTGAAGTCACTAGAGTTTGAAAACTGACCAGACATAAAAATGAAACAAATCAGAAATTTAAATGTTAAGCAGTGAAGGATATACTGAGAAATGGATGCACATAAAACTGGTTTGCTGCCAGTTACCGAAATTAGCCCAAGGCAGGAAAAGATCTGGAATGCAACCAGACCCACCTCTGCTAAGACCATGCAGTTTAACAACTTTTACCAGATACAGTGATTCTCTTAAAAGATTCTGAAAACGCTTTTTGGAGACACACTCTATAATAGCTGTTGACACTATGTGGCTGCTTAAATTCAAATTAACTAAAACTAGACGAAATGAACATTTCAGTTCCACAGTCACACTAGGCAGGTTTCCAGTGCTCAACAGCCATGTGCTGGTGGCTGATGCACTGGACAGCAGTTCTGCTGCTGTAAAAGCTTCTATCAAACAGCTGATCTAGATAAGGAATTTAAACTATATATAGAAGCATACCTCAGAGACATTGTGGGTTCAGTTTGTACCACTGCAGTAAGTAAATATTTCCATCAAGTAAGTCACACACATTCTTTATTTCCCACTGCATTTAAAAGTTATATTTATACTATACTGTAGTAAACTCAGTATGCAACATTATGTCTAAAAAATAATGTATGTACCTTAATTTAAATATACTTTGACTATCATCTGAACCTTCAGAGAGTCATAATTTCTGCCAGTAGAGGGTCTTATCTTCAATTTATAAAATATGCAATATCTGAGAAGCACAATTAAATGAGGTATGTGTGTGTGAGCAACTGTAATAATAAGGTAACACATTAGGCTGAAACAAGATAACACATTAGGCTGAATCATCTGAATTCACAAAATTAACAGAAATGTCAATTTTGCCCCAAACAAAGGTGTTTTTGTCCTAATGCTCTACACTGGTTTTAAACAGAAATGGAAATCTACTTGAGAGTCATCTGGATTAATAACTCTTTAATTCTCACCCTAGAGCCCTGCCTCAGTGTAGGAATTAGCAAACTTTAGTTGGTTCAATGCATGTCATCCCAAATAAATCACCGCTTAGTGGGATCCCTAAGCAGTAATTTTCTTCCAAAGTAACTTCTCCTTAAAGAAATTTTTAATAACTGTATTATTTATCTTGCTGTTAAAAGAACTCTGGTCTAGCACTTACTTGCTGTGTAAGTTTTGTTAAGTTACCTCTGAGCCCCCACTTATAAACAGGGATACAACTACCTCTCTCTTCTCAGCTCATCACTTTCTACCTTGGGTCCTGGGTTCTGCACATCCTCATGTTTCTTGAGTCTTCAGTGTACACAGCCTTTGCCTATCACAAGGGGGCTTTTCCCTGCTGTTCCCCACATTTAGAGCACAGCTCGCAGTGCTCCACCTCACCCACCACCCTCACACGTGCTGTGCCCGCCTCACTCTTACTGTGCAGCTTTCAGGCCTTAGCTCAAATGCCACTTCTTCCTAAAAGCCACCCTTGAGGCCCCGTCTGAGTCAAATTCCTGTTACCTGCTCTCTCAGATCTTTGTACCACTCGCTCAGAGTATGTGAGATCTTGTTTCCAACAAACTGTCCTCTAGAAAAATATGTATATTAGTAAAAACCAACTCAACTTCCATATTATACTGACATAACTCCTATGATCTAATATGTATTATAGAAACAAATTTTATTGATGAGTGTATATAGCTCGCTCTACCTTCTTTTCCTATAACCTGAAAAAAGCCATCCTGTGCAGCTACTGTGAACAGAAGTGTCTTTGGTCATTCCTGACCAATGAATCAACTATAGGAAATCCCCAACCTACAAATAAGGTATGTTTGCATTCCTTATTTCTAAGTTACTTTTCTGACCATTGCTATGATCCAAAGTTTATGAAACTGTATTATATAATGTGTAAGCCATTAGATAATATAAATTAGCATTACTGAAAACAGACTGTATGCCAGGCACAGGCTGTGAGCCCTTTCCACATCTGCCTCGTTCAGTTCTAACAAATGTGCTTTGAGATGGTTTCTATTCTTAGCCTCATTTTAGAGTTGAAGAAATAAAAGGCAAAAAAGGTCAGTAACTTGCCAGAGGTCATATAACTGGTTTGAAGAGTGAAAAAATTTGACTAATTCAACGTAAGAGTGAAACAATGAGAGTAAGCAAGAATAGGTCTGCAGTTCAGCTGGAGCACTGGCATTTGAATATAAGGACCTACACCCTTCCCCTGAAGACCTCTTGGCTCTTGTGTGAACCTCCCCCTCCACCACGTGCAACTGGCCATGCAAATCCTCAGGCCCATCCACCAGAACTGCCACCTCTGTAGGACACAGAGGTCTCCTGCAGAACCCCCAAGTCAGCTGTCCCCAGCAGTGGGCAGAGCCCCCCACATCTCCCCACTTCAGTCCTTATCTCAGAATGGCCCACAGACTCCAACATAACCTAATCCTGGGAAAAGAGGCGAGGGCAGCAAATTCACCTGCTGAGTTTGTAATTCAGACCTGCGCCTTCGAAATTTACTGCTTTTAAGCACCCCTTAATTATACTATGGACAGCTGAAGGGCTTCCCGTCAATTCTGCTCATGCGTGTTAGTATCTCTGGACCTAAGTCTTTCTATGGACATTTTTACATTGAAGCCAAATTTAGAAATAGTATTGGTTGATCCCATTTACCAACTCCTAAGTCAAACCCAGAGAACATATACAAGTTTCCTGAACAGCAACTGAGAACAATGGAACTTACTTGTATAAACTGATGGTTGGTTCAACTGCCAACATCACGAAGGGCGCCACTGTGTACGAGACGGCCAGCTGTGTGGCAGCCCAGGTGATGGCATCATAAACAACCTTGAGGACTTTTGAAGAAAGGAAGTAATGTCTATAGTTGTTCCTTACCTGCAAACCAAGGAAGGCAAAAGGGAGGGTAAAAAATAAAAGACAACTTCTACTCTGCAAGCAGGTATACTTTATGGACACAAAGGATCGAAACCACCTCAGTTCTGTTTTCAACTAAAATAGTACCATCGAGGTTTTTCTTATTGTGAAAACATACATGCTCACTGTAGAAAATTATTTAAAGAACTAAGCAAAAACAACTTTTTCTTTTTTAACATCTCCCAGAGAAAAGCACTGTTTACAAATTAGGCACATATCCTTCCAAGGCTTATTTTATTCATAGATATCCACACTTATATTTTCAATGGCATCAATATATTTTTAGTCTGTTTTTCATTTAATTAATATGTCATGAGGCTTTTTCCCCACATCACTAAGTATTAACCCCCAAAGCAATTTTAAATTATTTATGGAAAACTTAGCTTGTCTCCCAACCCCCTGCTACAGTAAACAATGCCATGAGGCTACCGTGGTAGATGAACATCTGCACTGTTTCCTAACTATCTTCTTTGAAGAACAGTAATAAAGTAATACTACCATTAATAATGATGAGAGCAGCTACCATTTTTTAAGTGCTCACTGCATGCCAAGCCTGTGCTGATGCTTTACCTGTAGCATCATGCTCACTATAGTTACATCAACATATCTGTTGATTCTCCCAACAAGCCTATCATGCAGGCATCATTATGTTCATTTGACAGACAAGGAAACTGAGAGACTCTTTGAAATGGAAAATGCTAGGTCAAAGGGTATACTCATTTGTAGGTGTTTTGACACATGTGACTAGATTTGCCTCTAGAAAGACACCTAATTTCCAGATCTAAGAAGCAAAGGCAGAGCTGAAACAGGCTGGCTTCTGGGTAGGTCAACCTTCAAAAGCAGGAAAGGCCTCCCTGGGCTGCCAGGAAGCTGACTCCTCTCCTCATCAGGAAAGAAACTGGAGGTCCATGCATGGAGGGTGGGGGGGAACGTGTGGGCAATGTAGGAAAGCATGTAGGAGATGATATTGGGGTGCCTGCTTGGGTCTAAGACACTTCATAACTGCTTGATTTCATTCTCAGTTCAGAAAAAAATGGAAATACCGTTCTATTAACCTTCTCCTCTCCATCCCTACCTTACTAATTTGTGAAAAATGTTTCTAAGCCACCCAGAAGAAATGCTTTACTTCAATCAATGCTGCTGGGCCAGTTGAGACCAACTAAACCAAAGATATTGTAAGAAATAATACTCTCAGTAGATTCTTGATAACAAACCAAACTCTAGCTCTTGTTTCTTAGTTTGTTGTGGCCTCTGTTTCTCAGTTTTCTTTCATAATTCAGGTAGGCACATAAATTGGAGGAAATAAAATATCCTCCCTGTTTCCTATGCATGAATAGATACATATATATTTTATTTTTCTTTTTTATTTATTTTTTAGGATAAATAGAATATTTTTTTATTTTATTTTAATTGTTGCAGTACAATTTTCTGTCTTCTACTCCCATCCTAGCCCAGCCCTCCTCCCTCCCATTTCCACCTGCCCCTAGTTTTTTATCCATGTGTCCTTTATACTTGTTCCTGTAAACCCATCCCCTTTTCCCCTGAAATTCCCTCCCCTCACCCCTCTGAACACTGTCAGTCTGTTCTCTATTTCAGTGTCTTTGGTTATATTTTGCTTGTTTCTTTGTTTTGTTGTTTAGGTTCCTGTTAAAGGTGAGATCATATGGTATTTGTCTTTCACCGCCTGGCTTATTTCACTCAGCATAATGCTTTCCGGTTCCATCCATGCTGTCGCAAAGGGTAGGAGATCCTTCTTTCTTTCTGCTGCATAGAATTCCATTGTGTAAATGTACCATAGTTTTTTGATCCATTCATTTACTGATGGGCACCTAGGTTGCTTCCAACAGTTGGCTATTGTAAATTGTATATTTTATTTTTAAAGTGTGCTCATCAGTATGAATAGCAATCAATTATCTAATGGGGGGAAGGGATTTCAGGAACAACTATAAAGGACACATGGACAAAACCAACAGGGGTGGAAGCAGGGGAGGGAAGTAGGGATGGCTGGGGTGGGGGGCAGTAGTGGTGGATAAATGTAGACAACTGTACTTCAATGATAATAAAATAATTTTTAAAAAAAGAAAAAAATAAATTATCCACCTTGTTTACAAATACATTCCAACATAACTTCATCTAACTAAACTAAAAGTTCTGCAGGGGGTCTCTTGTCTTGTTTACTACAGTAGCCTGGCACCTTGGACCCTGACTATACATAGTAGGACTCCTGGCACATTCAGAGAACAGATAAGTGAATAGCTATGCTGGGGCTCCAACATCCACATCCAAAATACAGCCCAACAAATGTCAGTAAAAGCTGTTGACATCTTAGTAAGAAAGGCCGCAATCATCATCAAAGACTGAATAAAATCAAATACAAAATTCTGTATTTGACAATTAGAGTACATTGAATTTTAATTACTTGTATACAAATTCATCTCGTTCTTTGAGGGAAGGCATATTTTTTATTCTTTTATTTTCCTGCTCTACAGCCAGCAAATAGTAGGAACAGTCTAGAACAAACTGCCCCCAAAACTTAGAGAACCAGACTTACAAATTTCACAAAGGATTTTACACAAACTAACTAATTGAATCATACATGAGAGGTTAGAGTGATCTCTAACAGAACACAGTTCTTGTGGCTGCAATTTTACCGGCTACTCAGAGGGTCTGTGAATTATTTCTAGACTTAGGATAATGAAATAAGAAATGAAGTTTAAGATAAATGAAGGCTTACAAAGACTACATTAATTACCAATCGTTGTCACTTTTGATTGGTAGACTGCATATCCTCACAGCCTTTAGTGATTAAAAATGTTTTCATCTTTTAAGTTATTAAACATTGTTCCTAAAATTGCTTTTGTTTCACAAACACCTTCTGTAAATATTATGAAGATAAAACGGTTAACCATTTTATGGTCACAAGTTCCTATATACCGAAGTATTTCTCTAATGGGAAGACTTCTGTTGTTTAATTCTTCAAAACATCACTCCCACCCCTCATCCCCTGTCTCCTAATAGGACTAAATGACAATGAACATACAGGTATCAGATTACTAAGGAAAAGACTCCACAACCAAAGCAAGCTTACCGTTCTGGCTGCTACTGTGACGAGGATTCCAGTCAGGAAGGTGAAATAGTAGCCCGGGTAGACCCCGTGCCACAGGGCAGACAGGATGAAGGTGAACACCGTGGGGTACCAGGGGACTCGCTCGTAGCACACTCTGTAAAGAGAGGCAGGTGTGACGAGCCACAGGTCAAGCACACCAGAAACTCCCAGCCACACTGGCATCTCTTTAAGTTAGACCCGCAGAAATCATGTGCTGCATTCCTGACGGCCTGCCTCAGCCTGCTCGGGGTCTCGCAGTGCAACCCAAGCATCCTGAACTTGAGTTCTCTGGAACACCACCAGATAGGTAATTCATGTTCAGTGTTCTAAGAAGTAGAAACTTTTAATGTCCACAGAACTAAATGACCTGGACCCCATCACCCTATAGCTAATAAAAATCCAAGTGCTCAGTCTCTGCCCAGCTCTTTTCACCAATGGCCTAAGCTACCAGGAATAATTTTGGATAAATAAGGCCATTGGCACCAACAATTCTGGAATCAGGACAAGGGTCTTTAGAAATGGATATTTTCATTTAGTCAAAATTAATTTACATTTTCAACCTAGTCCCTGTGCCATCTAACTAATCAACTCTGCGACCCTTTCCATCACTCAGGCCGTGACTCCAGCACAACATCAATGTGTCGGCTGTATGACCTTTCAGTTCTCACTTGCCTGTCAGGTGTCCATCCATGGATTTGCCTTAAGGTGGGATATTATGTGGATCTAAAAACTGTCAGCAAAATACCCTGGAGGTCTTTGGCTTCACTGTTGATTAGTAAAACAAACCGATAGGGGACTTTCTCCCAAATGGAGTCTAGGATTGCCATGGCACTGTAAGGAAGTGCTACACAGTTTACTAAAAGAACCCAAACAGAAAATAAACTGGAAACAGTCAACACCAGCCCTGCACTTCAACCCAAACTAAGGAGTGTGGCTCCCTGCACATAGGAAGAGAATGCATTTGGGGGGAAAAACAAAGGACTGCGACCCCATTTGCAATGTTTCTTTGAAAATGAGAACTAGTGTGTATGTGCACTTGTTACTTACCTTCTGTACCTTTTTTATAAATCAAGTATTTCATTTTCCAAAATGTATTTTTTAAATTTTTTTTCATTTTTTATGTGCACATATGTATGTTCAAATCATCTCAGAAGTCCGAATAGAGACTGTAGGACTCTTGGTACATTAGGATCACTCAAAATACACAAAGAGGGATTTATGCTAAAATTATTTGCAAAATTAACAGCAATAGTTATTAAGGGCAATTTTCCCAAAACTGAATGTTCAGATCAATTTCCAGACAACACTGTATGAGCTTACTTTGTCTCTTCTTTTACCCTAGTTTTCACCTAAGAAAAAGGCTACTTATCAAAAACAGAATCTAAAGCTTAGTATTTTTATGCTCTCCCTGCACTTATAGGACAGGAATATTTACTAGCTAGAGTCTGAAGGACAGCATATTATTCCCAGATAGCATATTATCAGTTCCATAATAAGCCATGTTTCTAATTTTGGAATGTGCAGGGAAACAGAAGTATCAACAAAAATGCAAAGTGTTGAAAGCATAAACATCTAAGGGGAGCTTTTAATGCTAGGAATAGATGTGGTGATCTTTAGTGACTGGACACTAACAGTGACCCCTCTGAGAGCTGATCTACAGATTCTCCTCTAGGCTAGTGGCAGCGCAGCCCGGAGGTGAAGGGTCGGCTCCACTGATCTTCTGCTTGGCCTCTCATCCATTACTCATCAGTTGTATGACTTTGGGCAAGTTACACAGCCTCTCCGTGCCTCACTTTGCTCATCTGCAAAGTGAGGATAATAACTACTGACATCTCATAGGGTTGATATGAGGTTTAAGGAGTGCCTGGTACACAGGAATGGCGGGATAAAGTGTTTGATACATTAAAAGCAATATTCTGTATTGTGACCTCAAGTCACTATATTTCTACTTTTTCACTTACAGGGCATAAATGTTCATACAAAACAACAGTGACCAATGACATTACTGCTGGCAGACTACTGCTGGTCAGTCAACACCTCCCATCGAAACACACCCCAGCGCCACGCGTAATGAGGTCACTTCTGTTCTTACCGCTTTAGCCAAGTAGCTGTCTGAATATTCCAGTTTCCTAGGTACATTTTGAAACTTGTAGCAGTCTAGAAAGAAGAAAATAACACCTAACATTAGCTTTAAAAATACCCCTAGTAATGGAAACTCCTCCCCAGAATTTCCCTGGCAGCAGATTCAATGTGCTATTTCAATAGAGACTCCTCAGTCAGGAGTATATCAGCTGTTCCACGGAATTCAGTCAAATTCTGATGTTTATAAGATTAACTAAAACTTGGCTTGCAAAGTCTCAATTTTTCTCAATTTATTTTCAAATTATAGGAAAACTGAAGGAATGTTTTGTGGGTTTTCCTTCTTCTCTGGTTTAAAAAAAATTGTTTAAGTCATCTGAATTTTAAAACTCAATACCCTAAAAGGGGATTTGTCATAGGAAAAGTTTCATCATGTGAATTTATGGTCTTTATGGAGATGACCTGAATTTAATTGTCATCGTTTCACCATGTGGCCATCTATAAACTAGGTCAGTCTTGTGAAGTTCTTCTACGAACAGCTGCATGTGTTCAAATGCTTCCTATTGTATCTAGAACAGTAAGATTTTATGCATGAAGGAATCACAATACAGAAAAGAAAACAAAGAAATATCACCAAAGTAAATCAATCACTGAGGAAGACACATTCCAAAATAAGCCATCAGTCAACAAGGTCTCCTCATTCAAAAATAAATGAAGTAATTAAGAGTCTTATTAAAGGCTGGTGGTAGAAAGCATGAAACATACATTCAAGAACCGGAATGCCTAATGATGGTAGAAAGTACAAGTGCCACTTTTTTTCTGTTTCAACCATAAGAAAATCTGAGATAGGTCACACACTGGACTAACATAATATTTTTGGAAAGAAGAGGAGAGATCATCGATAGATATTGATGATACACAGACAGAGCTTTTATTTCAAAACCCTAAGGAGTCCTATCTATCCATATCTTCTGTGGCTAACAAAATGTAATACACCCAGCATTAAGGAACCTTAACTAAATTGGACTTCCTTGGTTTTCTTCAGCTCCTTGCTCTACATCAACTCAATTAAAAATACAAACTTTCTCCTCCTTGTTTTCCTTTATAATAAATATATAACCTAATAAGTTAGCCCTTTCCCCGAACACATGCCCCCAGTGAAATGACTCTGACTTTTGGTGCACAGCTGAGGAGACTGGTGTGCCACTGAAGGTCAAGGGGAGCCACTATAAAGGACATTTACCCACAGCAGCCAGCAGTGGTTCAAGAGTATTGAGAGAAAAATTTTAGTAGAAAAGGGGATGGGCCATAACACATTTGTACTCTCCCTGACATCATCTGTATAGAAAAGAGGAGCCTGTAGATTATCTACACTGTTTTTCCAAAAATGAGAAAGGTTGTTCCGGAGGCTAGAACTCATCCATCTAAGATGAAGAGAGGCCTCAGGCATCAAGTAAGTGGAGGGTATCCACCATAGTGTCCACCTAACGTGGGTAGCAGATGGTTGGTCAGTCCCCGCACCCCTGGCTTCTTGCTCTCCATGAACATCCCCTTCTGCCCAGACTCTCCAATGGCACTCTGCCTCCCTGTGATGGCTGGAAAACTCCAACCAATCACAAACATGAGTCATCTGGCTGCACAGCCAACACTGTCTGCTGAGGACCATGCCCTTACTCCTAACCCACTGCAACAGCAAAGGGTCTGAGACTTGGTATTCCTATCAGCTCTGACTGTTGACAAGGCCAAGAGTGACGTGGCCCCAAGGAGACCATCTGTAGCAATGAAGACATATCAAGAACTGTGGTCCTAGAACAAAGCCAGCTAAAGAGAAGAAAAACCACACAGTTTCCAGTGGACTAAAGGCTGTGTGCCATGACAATCCTTCATAAACACAAATGTATTATCAGTGTTCCCAAAGGAAACACAGAGAGCACTTGCAATATTGAAATCTAAATACAGACACTTTCGGTCTGTGTTCTTGATTGAAGAGAGTAGAAGATGAACAAGAGAAAATGGCTTCTGTACTTTCTAGTAGAAAGAACAGGAATGTAAATAACAACAAGATTTTTCCTGGCTCCTTTTCGGATATTTTTGTGCTATTATTCCTTGAAACATTAAAACTATCACACAGTATCTTTTAAAAAGAAAAATATAAGGAGGAAAAATTTCGAAGATACAAAATGTGCAGGAGGCTGCTGGACCTGAATTTGCTGAGAGCAGCTTTTCCTTGGACACCATGCTCACAGCAAACAACTGCTTTATGCACTATGGCAGCTTCGTTCAGAAGCATGACAGACTCACCTCAATTTTCCAGATGTTTAGGTTAGAAAGCAGATCCCAAGAGAAATTTCCATTCTTATCCACTCCGCTGAACCCAAAGCCAGCTGCATTATTCACTGCATCAGCTATGGTTTTTAAAACAACACATTAGGATATGGAACAGAAGTCACATTGCCACTTTAAAATTTAGATACAATGTCTGTCTAGCTTTAAGATTGAGAGAGATGCAGTAGTTTCCTTGGAAAGGAAACCCCCCAAATTTAAAGCATCTGGTACTGCTGTGAATCTGAGAAGCATTTCTGGCTTTTTGTTGACCTCAATCTTTATTCATTTTTACCCATTCACTAGCATTTAGTGAGCACCTGCTAAGTAAGATGAGAGGCACTAGGTGCCTCACAGAATGCAACATGAAAAAAGGAGAGAAAGGAAGAACCAAAGCAAAGCAATATGGAGGATTTAGTGACCAGCTTGATATAAGAGGACAAAGGGGAAAAGGTTAAAGTGCACTCAAGCTCAGAAGCAGAGACCAGAAGAAACAAGAGACCCCACTAGGGTCCAAGAGCTGTCATTACAGATGGCAGGACCTGAACTGGGAAGACAGCACTAAGTCAGGAGACAGAGCTCTGAAGAGAAATGAGAGTTAATTCTGAATATATTAAGTACCACATGCCAGTTGGACCTGCCAAGGTGCAATTAGTAAAGTTTGGAATATGAGAAAAATGAGAAAGCTAGAGATGTGAATGTCGGACCAGCGGCCACAGAGGCCCCGTGTATACATGATACCAATGTTGTCCTTCCCATCCAGTCATTCTACAAGCTCCTGCTACCATATTTATTTGATGTCACTGAACTCTAAGAAAATGTCCTCCCGCAGTGAGTATACATTTCTAATCAATTCCTTAATGAAATGTTTTTATAAACAAATAGAGACTTGATGAAATCAATATACCTTTACTATGATAACCAAGAGGATAGTTTTCTCTTTTTATTTATCTTAAGTTCATTAATTATTTTTTAAAGAATATGCTGTAGTAAAACTAATGAAATCACAGCCCAGTAAAGTCTTAGATCTGGAGGAGATCTTAGAGAAAGCTTCCTTTGTTGTAGCTCTATTCCTTCTGCTTCTAGAATTCAAGCCCAACTCAAGATGGACTTCTGAAGGACTTCTCTAAAGAAAAACAGCCTGTTCTATGTTTGTCTCCTTCAGTTTTGGCATAGTTGATGATTTAACGTAGCTTATCTTATTCTTGGCTTCACTGTAAAATGATCTGGTTTCTTTTAGAAGAAAGGCTGAGAAGTGCTGAGTCCTGCTATGTCCTTCTCCCCAGCCAACTGGATCGAAGCTCAGTGGAAAGCAAAAACAAAGCAAGAGTGTGCCAGTTAAGGAACTAATAGGTCTAGCCCTGGCTGGTATGGCTCAGTGGGTTACGCACCGGCCTGTGAATCAAAGGGTCACTGGTTCAATTCCCAGCCAGGGCTCATGCCTGTGTTGCAGGCCGGGTTCCCAGATGGGGGTATCCATCAGTGTGAGGTTTCACACTGATGTTTCTCTCCCTCCTTTCCCCTCTCTCTAAAAATAAACAAATAAAATCTTTTAAAAAGAAGAAACTAATAGTTTTAAATGCGTGAGCACAAATTTGTGAATGACAGGAGATAAAACTACACTGGGAGAAGAAGGGCCCTTGACGTCGGTGTTGACAACTAAACACAGAGCTGGACTGACCGTGCTGGGCCCAGCATAGCAACCCCGGAATTCCTTCTCCACCTCCTGTCTCAGATCTGGTGCGTGCACACACACACACTTGCTATCTTTTAGGGTTCTATACATTACTTTACAGACATTCTCATTTAATGCTCCAAGTGGGTTCTGAAGGCAGATCCTCTGGGTTCCTATCTCTACTTCAGCAACAGAGTGAATGCACGGCCTTGGGAGAGACCTGTTCTCTTGAATATAAAATGGCTATAATAATGGCACCTATTTTAGAGGGATGTGGAAAGGATTAAAAGAGCACAGCCCTGGCCGGGTGGCTCAGATGGTTGCAATGTTATCCTGTCCACCAAATGGCTGTGGGTGAGAGTCCCCAGGGCACCTACAGGAGGCAACTGATCAATGTCCATCTGTCTGTCTCTACTCCCCCTTCCTCTCTCCCTAAAATCAATTTTTAAAAAACAATCCAAAACTGCCTTTACTTATATTATGCATGGCTCTAACATATTATTACAGATAAATTAATTTAAGCACATATATTTTAGTTTGTGATTTTAGAACACCTCCTGGGCTAAAGTTCAGTGTCACTAATTATTACTAATTAGTAGGGAAAAAAACAACCAGAATTGCACACTAAGTCCAAAGAAAATAGCTGTATTATTTCAATATAAACAGTAACTAGAACTAGGCTAACACAGTGCAGCTCAGCTGAGATTCATCAAGAGGCCAGCTTTAGGGATTAAATTTATAATCATGTATAATTAGTACATCAATTATATGTAAATGGTGTTTTAAGCAGCTGAATAAAAACAATTATTCAGTTAAGTAGTTTAAATATTCCCTGTTATACTATTCACTGCTTCGTTATTCATAAATACTACACAGGTTAATTGCAGACCAGCCAGCCCATGCAATCTAAACTGTAACAAACTTCAAATTGAGGCCATACAAATTAATGAAGTGTTTCTATGGAAGCTACCAAAAAAAAGATAAAAGGAAAAAAAGAAAAGAGCGAAGTCCACAGAGAAAGGGGTCCACAAAAAGGGGTTACTTCTATAGTCCAAATAGCTGGGGACACCCCCATTCCCTATGACACCTCCCCACTCAGACCCCGCCAGCACAACCCTTCTCGTGTTAGACTTTCCCTATAAGGCCGTGGAATGTCCTTTCTTTCCTCCTTAAATCAGGAGCTGATTTAGTCCAGAAGCCAGCCCCTAAACCCTGGGATACAAAACATGGGAGCAGAAGGGTGAGAGAGAGAAAGAGAAAAGGAGGGCAAGCAAGGAAGTATAAAGTAGTAAAGGGAGTGAGAGGTTGTCTCTCAACCACACACACACTCACTCTCACTCTCTCTCTCTCTCTCACTCATGTTAGAGCAAAGTGAAAATACTATTTCACACAGAAAAATAGCTTGGTGTCCCAAGCTTAGGTCCAACCATAATAGGTATAATGCCTACATACTAAGGAAATTATCTTTAAATAATAAAGCAACTGCAGAAGAAGGGGTAAGATACAAGGGAACTTCCCCAATGACCAGTCCACATTTGTCACCTCCTCACCTCCCCTGGGGACAGTCCGTGATGGGCTGTGCCAGCTGGCATGCGTGTCTGTGTCCCCATGGAGGGTGGCACTCTCGAGCACAGAGGAGATGTCCTACTTTTGAATGCCTTAGAGCACGGAACCTAGCACTCCACAAAAGCTCCTTGAATTAAACTGAATGTGACGACAGACAAAATTTCCTGCACTGAAAAATTTTTTAAAGCTCTAAGTCAGATCTGTCTGGCCAAATGTTACATAAATACTACTTTGGATCAAACTTATCCCTGAACAATTTGACCCTTAAAAACAATTTGGACTGAGAGCTGGGGAGAGGCTAGAATGGGGCGTTATTACTTAGCTTAATGGATGCAGAGTTCCTGTTTAGGTGGGTGTGGAGGTGGCAATGGCCGCATGACCAGGTAAGTGAACTTAATGCCCGTGAGATGTATGCTACAGACAGTAGTTAAGACGGCAAGTCTTTTGTTACATATATTTTTACCACAATAAAACCTAATAAATAAAAAATAATTTAGTAGCTACATACTTTAATTTGGGGCTAAAACCTTGGAGCGTCAAATGAGAAAAGAGGAACTCCGTAATGCTATGCCCTCACTCATGAAATATGGGCTAAGCACTGGGGTCCAAGTTTAATAATCTGTACAACTTCGTACATGGCCACTGCTCTCGGCCCAAGTTGCCTTCCACCGAGACGTTACACTCCCAGTCCTGAAAGGGTCCAAATGTGAAATTTATACCGCTGTGGTGCCTTATCAAAATCCTGTACCATTCTTGGTAAGTAGAAGGATTTATTGCTCACTTCAGCAAAGCTTTAAACTTTCCCAGTCTAAATTGTTTGAAAAGAGATAAAACTTAATATTGACCAAGTTACATCATGAGGCGGGGAAAGTGCATAAAAACCAAACGAAGTTGAATTTTCTACCTTAAAAAAATCACTTGAAGTCAGCTTCTTTCTAAGACATCAAGCTTAACCAACAAGTTCTTTAAAAGTGTAACCTACATTAGCACATGTGTTGGTAAAATTAATGTGTATGCTGTACTTTGTACAACCAAGAAAAATTACAAGACAGCCAGATCATTCTGGACTTTCTCCCTAACTTTCCACCACACTAAATGGCTGTTTGGTGGAAGAAGCTTCCAAGGCTGGACATCTGTTAATAACATTGGGTTTAAACAGCTGCTGGGATTGCTTTTTTCCTTATCATGGAGTGTAACTGATTGTATGGATGGCCGGGAAGGGGAGCGCTTCACTGGACAGTAAAAAATGCCCTTGGCTCAACCGCTTTCCATTATGTATTGGACTGTCTGTGGCTTGGTGATCCAAAGTGATGTATGTGGCTAAGCCACCCAGGGAGTATCATTTTTTCCTCATTCATTTACAGCCACTCTAACACACTTACCTAACGTCCAGGCAAAATAATACTTGGGCTTGGAGGCTTGCATGACAACATACAAGTAGCACAGTCGAGTCAGAAAGTTTGCTTTATGAACAAACCAGTCATCGACTAGGCAGGTGACAGGGAAGGCCTTCGTGAGCGTCAAGAACAAAAGGAGAGACACCAAGGTCATGCACAACTTGCGTGTCACAGCGCCCTGAAATTAGGGGGAAAAGATCAGTAGAACTACTCAGAAGACTTCTGCATGAGGAGGACAATTCTGGCAAGGGCACATGAAGAGCAAAGCTGTTCTAATAGCTGCTCTGGCCACCGTCCCTAGAAGGAGTGGCAACAGGCATTCTTCCTCATGGCACAAATGGCAGGATGGCAGGATGGGCACAAATGTTCTATTTAGATGCAGGACATACATTCTGACACTTGCAGACTGAATGTATCGAAAATGAAAGAAAATTTTCACCAGGCAATTCTACTAACAAAGGTAGTTTCATTACCCAGCACATAGAGAAACACATATGACAGAGTGGCAGCCTTCCACTTCTGTAGCCAGTAGAGCCAAGGAAATGGGTCTGAATTGCCAGCGGGGAAGCCAGAGCTTCTTTAGGAAGGATTCTGTGCATGTGGATTAAATGCCTGTGCCAGGACATGGCAGGTAATAGAAAGCTTTAGCAACTTTCCAGGATGGATACATGCAGTCTGCTCTGGGCTTAAGATGTACTGACATTTTAAATTCCTTTGGACAGACTGATTTTTCCCAGTTTCCCTGGCATTCCAGGAAATGCCATTTAACATCAACACAACTATAGTTCCCCACTTTAGAAAAACAGACTACTTTTATCTGTAACACAGGCAAAGCAATAGTACCACCCCCAGAGAGTAAGTCAGGGTATAAGTGATGAACATAAGGAGCCAAGAACAGTGTCTGGCTCCCACTGGAATGCTCACATGCTTAGCCAATGGTCGGGCAGTGGGCAGCCCCTTCCCACCAATGTGTCTGTAGCCCACATGCAACCGCCCCACTTCACGTGCTCTGTGCACAAAAATGCAAGAGTCTCCTTGGAGAGTGATGTTAATTAAGACTCGATGATAACATTATTTTCTAAATAAAGCATGTGCAACACAAAAGCACTACTGTGACAGACACTGCAGGGACACACCTATGGTCACTTGGATGTCTCATAGCCGCAGTGACTTCACCCCTAGAATGTTTCAGTTACGAGTCGGAGTGGAGACATCTGGCCAACAATAAAGTGCTGAGGAGCCAGCTGTGTCAAAACTATCTGAAAATTCATGCTTAATGCACAAATCACTTAAAAGTTCAAATACTTAATTTTGCCTAGACTTAGTATTTATAAAATACTGAAATTATCCTCAATTTCTCCCTTATCTAATGTTCCCCATTCCTTCAATTAATGACAAATTTCCCTTAAACATAGGATATTTTATCTGAAGAAGTTTAGTTTATTTATAAAGTTTGATAACTCTTCCTTCTGTAGACTAATTTGACATTAATAAAATTCAGATTAAAATTAAAATATTATTTTAAAAAACAATTTTAAACTCTCTCAAAGTCAGTAAAACCAAGCTTTGGGCAGCGCGAAACTGGTTCCCCTTGCAACAAGCGGGTTCTGCAATATAACCATTTACTCTGTCCCCACTCCCTCTCCCTCCACCTTTTACTGACATATTATTCTTTGGCTGTATATTAATTTCTATTCATAAAGACAAAACGCCCATAAATTTGAATGTGTTAACTAGTACAGTGCTGAGCCCATCGCAGGCACTAAATGCTGGCTGCCTAATGAATGCATGGATTGCTTTAATATGCTCAGCCAGTGAGCTCCTCTGTGAAATAAACATCTGTTTCTCCAACACAGAGAACTGAAAATAAATACCAATATTGGTATTTTAAGCAAATGGAGGGAAAAGTTATTGGCCAAACTTTCCGATAAACTGTTCGGCTTTTCAATTAGAACAGTTATTAGTGACAGTCTGCTCTGGCAGCAAAACTCCGTATTCCGGACCTCTGGGTGAACACTTGGCACTAAAAACTTACAGTGGGAGAGGGCTCTGGCAGGCTGTGGAAACCTTTTTCCTTCCAGTTCACTTCAAGCAACTTCATGTGTATATGCCTCCCCTCAATGAAGGCTATGTAGTCCTTGAAATTGTTACAAGGTCCAGCTATGACACTCATGAAGTTCAGAAGGTAGCTTAAGTATTCCAAAAAAGAGGGTTTTACTCTGTGAAAATAAAGAAGTTGAAAAGCCTTCAGTCATTATTTTTTCATATTTGCAAATAAGCAAATCATAAACACAGGTGTTATCTTTATAGTTTAATAAACATAATAGGATCTTTCCTTTTTTCTGTTTCTCTAAAAATTCATCTAAGAGAGAAATCTTGAAGTTAGTGAGGTGAGTGGCTCAGAGAAAATGCAGCGCTCTGTGGCTCCCTCTGCTGACCGACCACTACTATAAACACGGAGTGTGGGGCCTAGGGCAAAGGCAACTCTGGTGCTGTGAAATGCTTTCTCATTTACCTTAGCCCTCTACAGGAGAAAACGAAGGTAATAAACATAAGGCAGTCGGAGGATCGGATCTACTGTTAGTTGACTGAGATGCTTTGAAATGGGAAAACTCCGTCCTGACTGCCAAAATAAATACAAAACAGATGATGGGTGGAACCAGTTTCCACTTGAAGAAGCCACACAAAACTGCCCTTGTAACAGTCTCTTGTCTGCTTTGGCATCAGGCACCAGGTCAATAGACAGGGTAGTGGCAGGGAAAAAATTCTGTAGGAGCTGTTTTGTTTAGTGTTTTAATGGAATTTGAAGGGGCATGCTCTTCTAGCAGGGTAGAATTGTGGGAAAGGGCTTCCTACAAGGCCAGTGGTGACCAGTCACTGGAGTTATGCCTACAGTACTTACACTCCCACATGCTTAGCAAAGAACCTGACACATTAGACTCTTCCAGTGATTCTCCATTGGTTCCAAGTCCCAAACCCTTAGTGAAGAAATGAAGCACTCACTCCCGTTACCACATGGGCCCCTCCCCCTTCTCCCACTCATCTCCTACTGCTTGCTAGCAGAAACTCTCAGCCGTGGCTGCACCACCATCCCCAACATGCTACCCCACTTGTCATTTCTACCTCCCTATGATATCCTCCTACTTTGCAAGACCTCCTTCCTCTCCGACACCCACCCCCTTTCTACTACCCGGCAACACCAACCAAAGTCCCCCTTCAACATTCCTCCCATCCCCAGCCAGTACTTATTGCTTCAGCTTTACTTCCTATCTTGTTTCATGCCAGCATTTAATCATCCTGATGGGCACTGATAACTGTTTCTTGAGGACCCTAAGACACATGCCCAATAATTCTGGAACGGATCTACCCTCAGTCAAGGAGAATCCCACAGAACTAACAAAATTACTGATCCACTTACTTTCTGACCCAGCAATCCCACTCCTGGGAATCCTACGGCTCTACCCAAACCCATTGGAAATGACCTATGGACAAGGTTACTCTTCATTTACCATTTGCAAAAGCTAAAGACTGGTAGGCACACAAGTGTCCGTCAATAGCAGATTCGTTAAATAAACAATATTACATCCACATAAATCATATGCAAATATTTTGTAAATGAAGCTCTCTAGATATTGATTGATACGCAAAGCACTAGAGAATATATTATTAACTTACTTTATAGCAAGTCGATGTTGCTCAGCAGACAGGTCTTCAGCTCTTCTACCGAGTCCTGTGAAAAAGAAAAAATTTAGAAGTATTTGAAGTGAAGTAGATAATTAATCTTAAAAGAGGCTTGTAAAACTCATTTGAAAAAAGTGATTAATTTTTGTTTCATAAATCAAAGTTTTCCATTTTTTTAAATGCCCTGGATCAAAGCACTACCCATAAGTCCACGTGTAAGGAAGACTCTCTATAGGTTCTTATGAAGAGGGGGAATTCAGGGGTTACTCCAAGTTAATTCACACGGCATGACATGGATCCGAGAACCCTCCCCATCTCCTGCACTGCTTACCACACTCTATGTGTCTTCGTTGCTACATGAGAGAAATATGTCTGCCTTTGCAGCCCACACCAGCATAAATGCCTCTCTGATATGCTGAATGAAAACACCTGGTACAAGCTGAGAGCATGGGTGTGCAATGTAATGGGAAAAGAAACAAGGACTCTCCTCTTCCAAAACACAGGAAACATAACTCCAAACGCAAGGGAAACAGGAAAGAATCATCAGGAGATTTTACTTCTTTTAAAACTCATCCATGCCAGAAAAACTCCCTAACAAATTACACTTGTGGTTCTCACAAGACGTGTATGTTAAGCTAGTGTCAAACAACCTGAAGTGTCATCTCATAAGCATTAGAAGTCAACTTTAAAACCATAACATCAGTTAAGACTGATATGGTCGCTAATCACTAAAAACAACTCAAAGAGAAGGCAGAGTGGTTCCAGAATTTACTTCTTCCTCCCACACACAAGAAAAAAAGACACAGGCAAACATTTTGCAGCATGTAAGGGATGTTCCAGAAAATAGGGTAAACTGTGAATGCTTACAAAAGTAAATCTAGGCAAAGAGTCTACGTAAAAAAAACAAACCAACCACAAATAATCATTTTAAAAAAACACAAGCAGCAGCATTTGAAAAATCACAGTCATGTTTCTAAGACCTCATCAAATAGTACATCTCTGGCAATCCCAGAAATTAAGTTGATTTTAACTATTGATTTATGTTGCTGATGTCAGTCTATAATCACTTCCAAGTAGATTTCCAGGTACAAAAACGCTGACCAACTCACCCAGGTTCACCCAGGATTGTGTCACTTTGGGCACTAAAAGCCTCATATCCTACAAAAAACTCTCAGTTCTGGGCAAACCAGGGCAGTTGGTCACCCTAGAAAGATGCCATCCTGGGTATAAAACTACCCAGTTCTCTACAGAATGTCTAAGTCACCAGTACGAACTAGAAACACACAGCATCGATGTGAAATTAAATTATTTTCCAAGCTTTAAGGAGAACCAAGAAGCCTAGCGGAGACTGTACATCTTCTCAACAGACACAGCAGTTTCAGCAGTCAGAAAGAGTTTGCTGGAGAAGAACAAATCCTCAGAATACACGCTTACTACTTGCCCCTGACATCGCTTAAGCCCATCTTCCTTCGGATCAAAGTGCTGTGTTCCTTCCTTGGAAACCAGTTTTAATGGTGGAAATTGCATTTTCTGGCCATTTCCAGAAAGAATCTGAGTAAAGGAAATGTTAGATTTCTATACAAATAGAAGACTCTTTCTTCTCTCAGTTTTTTAGAGAGACAGGCTCATTTTATTAGATGATTTTCCAAGCCAAAAAAAAAAAAAAAAGAAGGAAAGAAATCTAACATTAAAAATGGTTAACCAGCCAATGCTATTTAATCTTATATTACCTCATGACCATCTCAGAGATTAAACCATAAAAACAAGGTGCCATTTTTTCTTATCAGATTTGGAAATGAAGGGCAGAGAGTACCATAAGTTAAGTTAAATTTAAAACATTATAAAAGTAAACAGAAAACCCACTGTTCTTAATGCAAATATTTCAGCAAATTTAGGCTACAGATTCAGGAGAGAAATGGTAAATAACAGCAGGGAAGGTTAAAAGCGATGAGTAAATAGGCCTACAAATTTTTGACAAGATATAGCAAGATCTGCCAGCACTTGTCTAAACTTGGGGCTGTGTACAGAGTATAAAAAATGTCAGGGGGACTTCAGAGCAAAAAGGAGGGCTGTTTTTCTCACCATCATGAACTTGGAATGCCAAGGTTGTGATCTTCTGAGTGACGATCATGAGAGGCCTGAAAGGAAGACAGAAAATAATGAAGATGAGCAAAAGTGCCCCTGGGACTTTTATTCTACTTCTCTATATGGTGGTTTTTCATCTTGAAGATTAGTAAATAAAATACAAAAGCATTGAATTCAAACTAAACAATTTTTATTTCCCTTCTGAATCACTGTACATAAGTAGCTCTAACGAGGCTGAACAAGATCACACTAGGAAGTCCCTCTCGAGCTATTTATTACTCAAAGTGTGAGTTCCAGGCCCAGAGCCACCAGCATGGCCTGGAGTTGTTGGAAACGCAGAATCTCACATTCACGTGAGAATTCTGCATTTCTAACCAGAAAATGAGAATCTGCATTTCTAACAAGATCTCCAGGGCATTTGAATGCACATTAAAGTGTAAGCAGCACTGGTTCGGACACATAATCCAGTGCCCTGGTCCCCCCTGGATGAGACACAGTTTGGCTTCTCCATCCTAACACATTCCAATATGCTTTTATTCTATGAAAGGCTATCCTTCCACGCACACATAGTAGAAGGTACATTTGTAAAATGGAGCTACCTATAAATAAACCATTTAGTTTAGTTTAGTTTAAACAAAAAATAACACCAATCTCAATTTGGAAACAGCCATAAAATAAAAACTTGCCCAAGAAGTACCACCCATGTCAACAAGGGTGCCAAGATGATTCAACAGAGGAAAGAACAGTTGTTTCAACTAATGGTAGCGGCACAACTAGACATCCACATAAAAAGAATACAGAAAGTGATTAAACTGGATCAAGACATTTATACAGATATAAATCTTCATGACCTTAGATTTGGCAATAATTTCTTAACAAAAGAAAAATAATACACTAAAGGATATCGTTAAAACTTAAAATCATTGTACCTCAAAGAACATGCCCTTCCAGAAAGTGAAAAGGCATTCCACAGAAGGCATGAAAATATGTGTAAGTCGTGTATCTGTAAGATTGGTACTAGACTGCATAAAGAACTCCTACAACTCAATAATTAAAAGACAACTCCTCCAGTTCCTGGATGCAAGGGGCAATAGTTGGAGTGAATAACTAGTGTCCTAATTACTGAGCAATGGACAGTTGCAGGTTACTGCAGCATCTTACCCACAGTAAATCTGAACAAGGTATTTGAGAACTGACTGTGGTCCTGTTTGAACGTGGGTTTGGGCATTTGGCTTCTTTCTCTCTCCATTGCCTGGTTAACTGAGACTGTATATATGTATCAAAAACATATGTGATCACTTTCTGACTAAGAATGACAATTCTAGAAAAAAATCAGGAATGCATGTTGTTCATTTATTGGAATAACTCAAATATCAAACAATAACAAGTTACATAAATAAATAATGGTACAGATATGGACTACTCTGCAGTCATTAAAAATAATTTTGTAAAAAATATTTATTGAAATAGAATAATCTTTACAGTGTGGGGAAGCAGGCTATAAAACAGTATGTATATGATATCATTTTTATAAAGAAAAATGTACATACGTGCATGGAAAAAGTACTAAGACGTACATTAAACTATCAACATTGTTTTCTTGGGAAGAAAAAATTATAACTGAATTTAAAAATGGCCAAAGGATCTGAATGGATATTCCTCCAAAAAAGATACACAAATGGTGAATAAGTACATGAAAAGATGCTCAACACTAATTAGTTACAAGAGAAATGCAAATCAAAACCACAATGAGATACCACTTCCCAAGCAATGAAAGGACTAGAACTGAAAAGACAGATAACAAGTGTCGCCCAGGAGCTGGAGAGCTGGAACGCTGGCGCACTGCTGGTGGGGTACTGAGCGCCTCAGAGGCCTAACAGGCTGCTTTAGAAACAGTGTGGCAGCACCTCAAACGGCTAAACACGGAGTTACAGGATGGCCAAGCAATTCCACTCCTTGAGCCTTGAGCTTTTATCTTTCACGGGACTTGAAAACATTCTAAAAGAAGCAGACACACACAAAAAAACACATACTGTACGACTGTGTGGTGTCTATGAAATGTCTAGAACAGGCACATCCACAGAGGAATGAGGCAGACTGCTGGGTGCCTGGACTGGGGAAACTGAGAGGAAATAGGGGTGACAGGGAATACACACAGGCTCCTTTCGAGAGTCATGAAAATGTTGTGAAATTAACTGTCATGAAGGGCTATACTCTGTAAATTTACTCTGTGAATACATTAAAAAGCCACTGAATTGTATACTTTAGATGGGTGAATTGTATGGTATATGAATTGTCTATCTCAATCAAGTTGCAATTTTTTAAATGCACCTGTTTTTCCAATCATCTACCCTAGCTGAACACTTTTAGTAGCTCTATTCTTGTTCAACAATACAAAATAAAATCCCACTGCTCTAATTACCATACTTTCTTTCAAACCTTCTTTGTTTATCCTGGCTTTCTGACATCTATTCTTATGGCTTCCTACTGCAACTGCTGCCTCTGACCCCTACAGACTGATGCTCATCTATATGGAATGCTGAGGCTCTGGTGAATACCCAACGGCAAGAATTTCCAACCTTTCCCATCCCATGGCACACACAAACTAACTACCAAAATTCTGTGGCACATAAAAAAATATACTTTTTGCTGATCTGGAAAAAAAATCAGGTATAATTTTGATTCAGTCGCACCAGATAGCTATTGTTGTGTTGGCTGCTGTCACTTTTTGATTTGACAATATAAGGGGAAAAAGGTCAGTGCCCCTGACTGAATAGTCAGGTACTGCATGTTTAAAAATTCTTGTGACACACCATCGTGCGCACACCAGCTGAAAATTGCTGTCCTGCAGCAGTGTCCCTGGCATGACCCTGGGATGCCTGCCGACTCTGAGCCCCGAGCTCAGGCCAGGCTCAGATGTGTGGGATGATGGAATTCGACACGAACTACCTTTAGGCCAAGAGCGATGTGTGTCAACTGCACTTAGCCACTTCTCTGTGAGTCCACTTCCTCTCTAATTCTCCTCATTCTAATTCCCGCTATCCATCTCTTTAACATAATAAGCATGTAATATTTTCAACTATCAATATAAACTAACAATATAAACTATCAATATAAACTAACAAGATAAAGCATTTCAAAAAAGTACCAACAAATACACTTTGAAATGTTAACACCTACACCCGACTTTATATCTTATTTGCAAAAGCCTGGTGACCAGTGGCCATTGCTTGAAGCAAGATTCTGACTGCTGTGTATGAGGCTAAGAGAAGAGTGAGTCTGGCTGGAGGGGGGAGGATGCCTGTTCTCTGCCGGGCCTGGAGGGAAGGTGTGGTAGACGGCAGCCGTCGAGGTGGTCAGGTTAAGGCAGCAAGATGTGCTCACAGCTAACACTGCTGCGACCACGCTCTTTCATAATAAAAATAAATAAATAAAATAACTGCTATTCCAGAATGCTGAGGTTGGATCCACAAATAAAGGCTAGATGGAAGCTTTCCACCAGATCAAATTCATCTTATAGACCATTATAATCTTGCAGCTCACTGCCTGATATTCAACAAAGCCTCTGACCCACAGCGTGTAGCAGATGCTGAGAGCTGTCTTTCTTGGAAGAGATTCACTGTAAGCATCACACTCAAGGTAGTTTCATAAATGACTTTCAAAGCAGTACAGTGTTCTTTCCAATGCCTTTTTGTCATCTTTTTTTCCTGCAAGATTGAAAGTCCTAGGAATCACTAATAGGAACTAAGCTCCCTGGTTTCCTTATACAAATCCCAATGAAATGTTTTTTTAATTTGAGACATACTCTCTGGTGACTATGCAGTTTGCAAATCAAATAAATTCCTACATTTGATTTAATTCATATGAAAATATATATATTCATATATATGTATTTAAGGGTCTAAAAACTAGATATATCAACACAGACATTAAATACGTCATAGAATTAGCCTACCTTTTTGTCTCTATAGAAATACAGCATTTGTCTTGCTCTATCTGGGGTTAGATTTAATGTATTCCATGGTTACGCACACACTGAGCGCAGCATTTAGTAGTCTGATACTCACACATGCAGTGGCCATAAGAATGAGCCTCTCAGATCAGCTGCTAGAGCAGCGTGACTGACTGGCTCCAGCTGTGCCTTGATTCTGCCACCTCGTCTGTTCTAAACCCACGCCTCCAGACCCAGGCAGGCCCCTCCCCCCAAGGTGTGGTACTCCTCTGTCCTCAGGAATTTAAGCCCAAGGACTTCCCATTGAACTTGTCAAAGTTGTCTTAGAACTGCACGGTAGCCGCAGACCACTCTTTCTCCTGTCCCCCTCTCATCTCAGGGGTCAGACATGCCTTTCAATCTGAGGCTCTCCCATCCTCATCCACTGGCCTCCCCAATTTCCCTCACAGGCATTTCACCCAAAAAACCTCTTATACCTCTGATCCTATCACAGCATCTGCTTCTCAGAGAACCCAAACTAATGCAACACACAATACTGAATATCTAGATCGAAGTCAATAACTAAGAATACTCAATATGAAATCTGCATTAGTGGGTCTATGTGGAAACCATATTATTGTCCTTGTTTAGAAAAAAAAGTCCCTTTTTTGAAAAAAAAAAAAAAAAAAACAACTAAAGAAGCTATGGATCAAATATTGTTGCCAATCATCCAGACATACTTTCCATAATGTACTCCTTCTGTTTTAAACATCTGAAGAATTTTCTAGCAACCATATTAAAAAAACAACTCATACATGTGATCACTGATTATAATAGAACATATTGATAACTTGTGAAAAAGCAAATCTAAAATCCTCAAATGAAAACCTGTTCACTAGAAGGAATGAATTTAGAATCCTCCTACATCCCTACTTTGCCATGGGTACAAGGAAGGGCGCCATATGCTCTTGCTCAGAGCGAGTCCTCTCTGAGCAATTTTTCATTGATGAATTTATTTAAACTTATGTGTAGATCCAGTGTCAAACTTAAAATGCACAAGTTATTGAAATTTGAGAGTCAAACCCATGAAGTTACTAATTTAAAATAAAACTCAAATACC
Organism: Phyllostomus discolor; assembly: GCF_004126475.2. NCBI lineage: Eukaryota > Metazoa > Chordata > Mammalia > Chiroptera > Phyllostomidae > Phyllostomus > Phyllostomus discolor. Next base: position 76,680,665 of record NC_040907.2, on the reverse strand, counting down.
ATCTATGGTGCATTCCAATCAAAACATAATATAATCTAAGACATGTCTGTTGGTTTGTGGTTGGAATTCATACTTTCTTTTTTTGCAAATATGCAAAACCCAGCATCCACAAGCACATACTACAAGCACAGGAAGGACATAAAAAGGCTCTTTGATACAGCCAAAGAACAGGACAATGAAGCCTTAGAACTTGAGCTGCTCTCAGACTTTCCACCCCCTGAAAAGTATGCCCTGTCCTTGGATTTGTATACACCTGTCAGTCATGTGCCCTGCACTGGAATCCATGGGAACCATCTGACCAATCTGAAGTCAGGATTTGAGTTCAGCACGGTTGAGGTAGGGCCACTTCTTTTTTGTCCCATGAGTTTTTTTCATGACTAAAAAGAAAGCTAAAGAAAACCAATTTTTGCTTTCCAAACTTAAGATTATTAGTCCAACTGGGATAAGGAAATATAGGAGAAAATTAAGTAAACAAAAACAGGCAGTTGGAGATGTGTTTAGAATGAAAAGCAAGAAAACAATGCCATCCACCTCTCCCTCCCCATAAACATAAAATCAAGGCCTGCTAATACACATTTCAGGCAACTTGCCAGAAGTGGTACCCAGTCACCCACTTGCATGTCCCATATCAACTCCCAACAAAAATAACCTGTCTTTAAAACATTAAACAAAATTCCATTTTGAGCAATATCCAATAAAACCTGCCTGTTTTACCTTAGTCTTTGTACCTAAAATGGTTAAGTTCTCTGCCCTGGTAAAGCTAGGAGGGAACAGTGAGGTAACGTAGTCAGCAAAAAAGCCAACCAGACACACAGCTGGCTGGCCAGCATCTAGCTGGATCTGACCCTCAAGGGTCTTATCTTCCCCAACAGGTCATTTTAGACCCAAAAAGTTATACTTCATATTTTTATTACTTCTTGGGCTCACTTCAGCAGCACATATACTAAAATTTGTATTACTTCTCTGTTTATAATCCAAATCCACATATAACACTTACATACTAGGAAAGCAAGGAGCGAGGCAAGCAAGAAGTTTGGCAGGGTGGGAAAACACAAGTACAGCAAACTTCCAATCGGCTGTAACCTAGGCCAGGACTGCCGATGTGAACAACAACCTGAGGTGCCAAGGTACAATGCAAACTGTACCTACACCCAGCAGCTGAGGAGCAGAGGAGGCTCAGACAGTACCTCCCTCCTCATGTCCCTGCTGCTTCTGCCCCTGTGTGTACCCCCTGCTCCCTGGATTACTTACTAAGGAGGCTATTGATGCTATCACAGCTTTAGTGGAATGCTCCTAAATGCCTTTCAAATGTGCCAGCATCATGGAAGAAAATAAGGGATTCTGGGAGTCACAGCAAAGAATGAGCACAGTTCCATCAGGCTTCCTAGGGTTGTAGCTGAAGGTATAGGGAACTCCTCTGGACTCAGAGTTTGTGGTATCTGTTTAGAATCATCCCATGTCAATCAGAGCAGAGTGGGCTTGTACTCTTTCCACTTATCATTTCAAAGATTTCATCTCTATACTTTGGCACTCAACAAAAACAAAATTACCAGTTCTCCATTGTAGCAGGAGCCCACCAAATATACTTCATACAACCTAGGAACCCATATCTTCAGAATTAAATTCCAGGTGACTGTGCTACTTATTAAAAAGCTGACAACAGTATGATGGAGAAACATGAAATAATCAAATACTGAAATCTCTTTGAAAATATGTTCTTTTTATAATCAGAGAGAACCCAATTATTTGCACATACTGGGCTGCCCAATAGAGTGATCAGGATGTCATAACAGAGGAAAACACTTCCCATGGAACAACAGGGCAAGTGACCTCCACCGGGAGGAAGGCAGGTATGTGACACTGCTACTCTGGGTTACAAGACACATAATAGGGTAACGAGGAACACAAATGGCCCTTGTTCTACTCCTATAGGCTATAGTCCACTATAACATGCATGCAAATATATTTAAATAACATTTAGGGTGTCTCATTATTATAATAACATGAAAGAATAAAACAATTATTAAAACCAATAAAGCATACCCCCTACAGAATCACTATCTTAGTGTTTTATTTCCTCCTACTCTTTTTTCTACACATGTCCATATTCATAAGAATGGCATCTTAATCATGTCATTTGTTTTGAGGTTTTTATTTTCCATCATCTTTTAAGCATTTGCCAGTATCACTAACATACTTTGAAGACATCATTTTCAATGGATGCATTTTAGTACCATCATTTAATCATTTACCTCTTTTGGACCATTTGAGATACTTCCAATTTTTCATTATTATTGACAACAGTTGAATATGCTTATGAATAGATTTGATTTCCTTAATAAGGTAATTCAATTTCTAGGAATTTATCCTATTAGAGGATATAAACATTTTAAAAATCCTTGCTTGAAATTTATGGCTAAAATGCCTTTCAGAAGGGTTGTACGAATTTATACTCCCACTGGTAGTGGAGAAGAGTTCTCCTTTCATAATGTTTTCAGAAGCACATGAGCAACTCAAATTGCCAACACGGTGGTGGGAGGGCAATAATCCACCTGAATCTGGCCTACCCCAAAAAGAAGAGAGTTCTTCTTGCTGTTCCCCTCAGAAGACAACCTGGTTTGCACCCTTCTGTGAGCAACAAAGAAGAATCAGTTCATTATCACAAACTTAAAAGGGAATCAAGAAACAGCTCTATTACAAGCAATTGCTGAGCTTTCCCCAGAAGAACAGTAAATATGCTAGTATCTGCAATCGCCCACGTTAACTGAGAAAGCACAGAGGACACTCACCACTGTGTGTGTTGATCTACACTGGATTAGCAGCACTAATAAGAGTGTATTGTGTGTTATCCTCACCGTTAACATCAGTCTAGCCCATGAAAACTTTTATGACTTTCAGAATGATAAATAAAATTTCAAGCACCAGATAATCTAAAATACAGCAAGTTTATGTGTTCCCCAAGTTAAACACATATATTGTTTGACACAAACACTAATCTAATAATCCAGTCCCATTCCACTCTTGTCTGTGCTCTTACGCTACAGGTGTGAGAATGGGTGCGAAGCACTCAGGTTTGTACGCATCCTCAAAAGAGCGCAGCTGCCACGTCAGACTGCTTTAAACAGCCAGACTCAACTTGGGAACACTCCTTATTCCACAACAGAATCATAAATAAGATTTTTAAACTGAAAATCTTATTAGATTTAGAAGGAAAATGTGTGGTTGCTTGCATAGTCATAAAGAGAACAAATTGGTAACAATTTGTGATCTAAAACAAGGGTCCCCAACCTCTGGTCTGAGACAGGTACCGGACCAGGCCTGTTAGGACCTGGGCCACACAGCAGGAGGTGACCTTGAATATAATGCACTCGAATCATCCGGAAACCATCCCCCCCACAACCCAACCCCAGTCCATGGAAATTTGTCTTCCACAAAACCAGTCCCTGGTGCCAAAACGGTTGGTGACCAATGATATAAAACATCTTGTCCACTTTAAGTTGGTATGGACCTCTCCCTTTACATTAACTGATATTATCCAAGAAGATGAATTCATGTCAGTGAGGCATTGTACATTTATGGTTGTGGGGGGTGGGATGCTGCTTAATAATGCACTATCAGTAAAAAAAAAAAAACAAAAACAAAGACATACCTTCAAGAACTGGATAATATGACCACTCAGCAATCAGAGAATTAAGTTGCATGCATTTACAGGTGGAAGACATGTTTTGTACCCTTTCTCTAACAATAACCCTTTCCAGTTCAAAGATTCTACAGTCTTGCAGGTAATGTCTGAGATGTCTTAATACAAGGAAATCCAAAAATGCCAGAAAACAATATCACTTGAGGCAACTTATCATGGCTATGCTGCTGAAAGTCAAGTTGACAGGAACTGATTTCCATCCCGACCCTGCTGCCAAAGACCAAATCCACAGCATTTCACAAACACATTACTGTTTCCCACAAATACCCTTTATTTTTCCTTGTGGTAACTTCCCACAATTCTGATTATGCTAAAATGACGTAACAATCATTCAAGAGCTTATGGTTTTATGAATGAAGCCAGTAGAGCAGGACATGTGACAAGAGCAGGAAGAGATGTGGACAATAGAGGCACTCTTACCTGCATGATCAGGGCGGAGCTGAAGGGCGGTGGTAGTGGTGCATTTGTTAGTTCAGCAAAAGGTATGCAATCACAAAACAATGTGTATCCATTTCCTAGAGCCACCATAACAGATTACTACAGGTTGGGTGGTTTAACACCACAAACATTGTCTGGAGTCTGGAAGCTGAAAGTCCCATATCAAGGCATTGGCAGAACTGGTTCCCTCCTGGGTGTGAGGGAGAATCTCTTCCATGCTTTTTCCTAGCTTCCAGCAGCTGACAGCAATCCCTGGAGTTCCCTGGCTTGTAGCTGCACCATTCTCATCTCTTCCTCCACCTTCACATGCCTTCTTCCCTCTGCATGTCTATGAACTGCATCTCTCATGGACTTCATACAGAACCACAACCATGATGAATTTAGGGCCCAGCTTAATCAGGGGGTCTTCTTCTTAACTAGTTACATCTACAGAGATCCTATTTCCAAATAAAGGCATATTCTGAACTTCTGGGTATACATGGATTGGGGGCAACACTAATCAACCCAGTACACAATGATATACTCACATTTGAACTTCCTATATAAACTTGAAATAGATAACTGGATATTCACTCCACAGTCCTTGCTCACTGCTGTCTCCTATAACTAACTGGGCCTGCATCTGCAGGTTCTCCATCGGTGTCTGCTGAATGACAAACAGATGAACCTTCTGATGCAGGACCAGGGTCCTTCCCTGGCATGTGGGCCTGCTGAATGACAGCATCTGCCTCTCACACAAACCCCCATCTACAGCTCTAGAGCCATTTCCTCTAACACAGACTGAGAAGGTAAAAGAAGGTAAAGATGCTTGCAAAGCAATCTGAGTGCAGGATCCTTAATCTGTATAATCCTCCCCATACCCTTACAGCACTGTCACCCACAATGAATTCAATAGCCATTACTTTAATATACTAAACTTGTTTTGGTGACTTTCCAAAGGACCCAACTTAGATTTAAAGAAACCATGTTCTCTTCTTCCATATATAATGAGCTTATATGCAAGTACTAACTGGAATAAACAAGTTTTAGAATAAACACAGATGACACTAGATAAGCGTATATGTTGACTGATGAAAGCAGCAGGGCCCGAGTGCCAGCTACAAACACTCCAGGCCCCAGGGTCTCAGTGCGTATGGTTTACGGGCCACGGGCAGCACCAGCCACTGAAAGCCAGGTGCAAGGTCCAAAATGCAGTGAGTGACTGACTGGTGAGGGAAGGGACCAAGGTAGGGTGGCAGCGGCAATCAGGGAAGGCTTTATAAAAACAGTGATCTTTGAACTGGGTTTGGGGAAAAGAAGGAAAAGATTTCCACATAGACAGGGATGAGAAATATTCCTCTAATCGGCAGAACATGCAAGGCAGAGATGCAGAGGCACAGACTAACCCAGCATGCCTGCAGACCATGGGCTTTTCGGCTCTGCTGTCATCTGCAGTGCACACGGAAGGTGGAGGTGGCCAGAGATGAGGCAGGGCCATCTCATCATCTGCTTGGTGCTCTAGAACCTCATTGGTTAGTGCAGAGAACACAAACCAGAGAAGGGGCAGGGTGGTAGGAAAGACAGCCAGTTAGGAAACCTGCAGACACGGGTGGCCCCGAGTGATGGCAGTGGGCCTGCAGAGCAGCAAATGGGGCCAAGAGACAGCCAAGCTGCCGACCTGATAGGACGTGGGGACACAGGGATGTGGAAGCTAAGGGAGGGGAGATGGCTTTCTGGGACCTCCACAGACACCTGTCTGACATTTCTGTACTCCTGCAGAGCTGTGTCTTCTGCCTGGCACGCCCTTCCTCCTGCCTGAGTGTCTCTAGGCCCTGGCACTGCGCCTAGTATACTGGGAACCCACAAACAGCTCTGGGAAGGAATGAATGAATGGACACTTTGTGCCTTGAAAAGAAAAAGTGATGTAGATGAGAAACAGGTAACAATCCACTTTGGGCTAAAGTAAAAGTTTTTTATTCAATATCCCAACCAAATGGCTAGGGGGGTATTTAATTGAGGCTTCTGGAAACACTGAAGAAAGGACTGACAAATGCTAGGTAGGGCATTTAACTCATTCGTTTATTGAATGACTATTAAGAAACTCTTCTAAGCGTTGGAGGGGTGAGGACATGGTTCTAGGGTGAAACCAAAAAAATGAAGTTTGTTAATTAAACACTAGGGAGAGTTATGATCACCATTTAAAAGTTACTTTTAATGCTATAACTGCCCAACGATAGTGTTATCTTTCTTGTTCCCATACTTTCCATATTTTGCTAGCAATACACACCAATAAAAAATAAAAAGAAGTTTGTGGGCTTGTTTCAGAATAAAATGAAAAACTGTTCCATAATCTGGGGGAAAAGGAACGCAGAGCAGAGACAACTCAGAGACAGATAAAACCCAGAGGCCTGAGGGTAAGAAAAACTGATGCATGAAAAGCTACTCCGGGACCAAACCATAGCCACGGAAATGTCAGTGCCACAGTCTTTGCATCCCAAAGCAACGCGTGCCTTCCTAAGCCTCTTCACAATGGGACGGGTTAGATGCCTGATTTGCAAAGCTCACAGAAAGAAGCTGTGAGTTATAATCCCCTTATTTCACTGTCTATTCTCCAGTAACTCACCAAGTGAAATTCAGTTCGACCTGAGGGAAGACCTCAAGTTCTCTCCGACCTCAGACTGCCCGCAGGGAACAGAACCAGCTCCTCAGGAAGTAACATAGATAATACAGAGTGTGCTGGGATGTATCTCTGTGCCTTAGTGTCCATTCCTCAGGACTCATGAAAAGTTGTTACTGAATGAACATCAACAAAGCATAGAATTTTCACTGATCCAGCCATCGTCTTCACCAGGTGACCAATCAGGGGAAGCGTGGCCCACTAGGCAAAGGCCGTGTAACACAGCATTTTCACAGCTATTGTGGAGATCCCCCGCTGTGCCATACACTGCCTTTCTAGGTGCTGCAAGTCTGATGGACCTGGTGGGGAGAGATGGGGCAGCCAGGGGACCCTCAAGAGGGTAAGGGAGTGGCTATTTATCTGCTGGTATGGAAGAATTTCTGTATTAGTAACTACGAGAGGTAAACAGCAACTCAATGTTAAAGGCCTTAGAATAGGGGGTCAGCAAACTTTTATTGTAAAAAGCAAGGAAGCAAATATTTTAGGCTTTGCAGCTCATATGGTTTCTGTCACAACCACTCACCTCTACCGTCATTGTGCAAAAGCAGCCAGAGACAACGCAAGTGAGTAAGTGCCTGGCTGTGTTCCAACATAACTACAAAAGCAGGTGGCGGGCCAGATACTGCCCACGGGCCATCGTCTGCAGCCCCTGACTGACAGCACAATGGGGCTCATGGTCCCACAGAGCAACCAAGTCTTCACTCTCACCTCATCAGCACCGTCTTACAAACAGACTGAACCAGGCACCCACAGTTCTGATGTGTGCGCTTGGTCCTTACAGACCCCAAGAGAGGGAGTCAAAGCCAGCAGTCAGAATGCCCCCCACAAATTAAGACACTCACCCAGAAAAGTCCGTAGTGAGAATCCCATAGTGGAAGATGTATATTCTGCTGACGTGGCACATCGTCAGGTATCCCATTGCTACAAAAAAGGAGTATCTGAAACCAAAAATCACAGGATCTGATTATTATGCATTACAAGAATGTACTCAATCAATTTTCTCTTCTTCCTCCTTCTCACCCCCTCATTTGCAATGTCACAAAGTCCTGTCTGGTCTGTGTATGTCCTAGCCCCCTCAACCCACCACTGCTCTGAGCCCTTCATCCAGTCTCACCTGGACCCCTGCAGTTCTCAACTGTGGCAGCGTAACGAAATCAGGTGAGGAATCCTAAAAAGCACGGACATTGGGGCCCCACCCCAGATATTCAGGTTTACCCCAGATATTCAGGTTTAATCCGTACAGCGTGCACGGATCAAACGTGCAGCCAAAGCTGCCAACTGCTCACTCCTGAGGTCTTGCCCTCAGCATCCCACCTTCACAAACATCACATTTACACAATGACCTTTGTAAAGAAAAATCATCATCGTGTGCCTACCACTCTTTTCCTGAAAGACTTTGTCCTCTTGGCTTCAATTCTCTCTGTTTTCTTCACACCTCTTTGGTTAAGTCTTCCAAGACTCTTGCTCAGCCTCTTTTTCCACCTATTCCTTAGGTGTTAACATTCCTGGCGCTCTGCCCGCCATGCCTGAGACTTACCACCTACTCCGTATCACCCCATATCACCACCCTATAGTATAACCAGCCATCCACACACACACACACACACCTGCCACTCAGAACATTTGTCAACATGTAATTATAGAGATGTGATAATCTCATTAACTGTCTCCCTTGCTGGACTGAAAACTCCATGGAGGCAAGGATGACATATGTGCTTTGTTCATTATAGCCACCTACTGTGTGTGGAATGAACAGTTAAATAAGTAAGTTACTCATCTTAAAAGTCTCCAAAGGGTCTCGCTGTCTAGTCACATGAAAACTCCTGAACACAGCATGCAAGGTGCTTCCCACACACTAAGCTCTGCCTCGCCTTTCTGCTCTCATCTCCAGCCATTCTCCGCATCCACTGTGTGTTCCAACTACACCAGATTGCTCGCACCCACAATTACATCCTGCATTTTGAGGTCAGATATCTTTCTGCAAGCTCCTTCCTCTGCCTGCAACTCCTTTCTCCATCCTAGCATCTATCTGGGGATTGTCTATCTAGAAGATAAGTCTCAGCTTCAATGCCACCAGCTTGGTCTTGCTCCATCCATTCATGCCGTCCCCACTCTCAGCACAATTCATTGCTCCATTGTCTGTATTTCTCTAGTGCTACATACTAGCATATGTAATTATAATACTAAAACCATAAGTGTTAATTTCCCCAACTCACTGTAACCTTGAACATCCCAACCTTTGACCTAACATATGAGAGGTTAACTGACTATTAGTTGAAATAAACTGAAATGAATACATTAAACATTTTAAATGACTCAGGAACCCATCAGAAACATGCATTCAGAAAGTATAAATTTTAAACATGTATATCCTGATGTTAAATTTTCTTGAAACAAGCCCTGGCTGGCGTAGCTCAGTGGATTGAGCGCGGGCTGGGAACCAAAGTGTCCCAGGTTCGATTCCCAGCCAGGGTACATTCCTGGGTTGCAGGCCAGAACCCCCAGCAATGGCACATTGATGTTTCTCTCTCTCTCTCCCTCCCTTCCCTCTCTAAAAATAAATAAACAAAATCTTTAAAAAAAATTTTCTTGATACATACAAATTCACATTAAAAGAACTCCTAGACCAGCCCAAGGAAGAGTAAATAGTAGGAATAATAAAAATCCATTTGGTAGCAAGGGGGAGCCAGATAAGGAGTGCAGAGAAGTTCTATACATGCTAACACACTATATAAAACTTTATATTCGCTTTCCCACATTTGCAATCAAAGATTTCCCCCTACCCTGGATTCATCCTTAACCCTTTCCAAACCAGAAGGTGGTGAACAAAGCAAACAACTAAGAAAAAAACAACTCCCTTCAGAGACGACGCAGAAGCTGAAACAGGAGTCAGGCTGGCTGGCCTCCAGCACACATTCCCTTTCGCAGCCAGTCCGTGAGGCTCAAGGCAGAAGCATAGAGCATCTTCAAAAAACAGGTTCTTCCGGGCCCTTTCAAATGCAGCCATGCCTGCTGCTTCCTCTTTCCCTTAGAACAAAAAGTAAGCTCTGTGCAATTGTCATAATAAGAGCTGCCTATCAAGGATGGTGCCAAGTACTGTGTTCCAATAAATAGGGCAATGCATTCAAGCCCTGGACGAACCTGAAAAATCTCAGGAATCCAGAAGTGGTAGAGAGAGCATGTACTCTGGAAACAGACCAGCATGGGTTCAAATCCCAGCCCTGGCGAAACTAATCTGTGGTGTGAAATGTCAGGACAGTGGTTATTTTAGTGAGGAGGGCTGTGGTAACGGCTGGGACAGGCTTCACAGTAATATTCCCCTTCCAACCTGGGTGGGGAGTGTGTGAGTATATTCACTGTGTGAAAACTCATCAAACTGTACACCTATTTACCTACTCGAGTCTCATTTCCTCATCACAGGGGAAAAACTCTATGTCCCATGCATTGTTCTAGAAAGAATACATTTGCAATAATGATAAATATGAAATATAATAATATATTAAATGATACACTAAATAATACTTGATATGATTTCAATTTTCTTGAATTTGTTGAGGCTTGTTTTGAAAATGTTCCATGTGCATTTTGCTTCTTTAGGATGAAAGGTCCTATCAGTGAAGTCCATTTGATCTAGGGCATTGTTCAATGCCACAACGTCCCTGTTGATATTCTGTTTGGAAGATCTATCCATTGTTGATAGTGGGGTGTTAAAATCCCCCACTATAAGTGTGTTGCTGTCTATATCTTTCTTGAAGCCCTCCAAGACTTTCTTTATATATTTGGGAGCTCCTATATTGGGTGCATATATGTTTACAATGGTTATGTCTTCTTGATGGATTCTTCCCTTGAGTATTATGTAGTGACCTTCTGGGTCTCTTTTTATGGCCTCTGTTTTGAAGTCTATTTTGTCTGATCAAAGTATTGCCACCCCAGCTTTTTTTTTTCCCTGTTCATTTGCTCGGAATATTTTTTCCAACCCTTCGCTTTCAGTCTGTATGGGTCTTTTGGAACTGGAGAGCATTATGCTAAATGAAGTGAGCCAGGCAGTGAAAGACAAATACCATATGATCTCACCTACAAGTGGAACCTAATCAACAAAACAAACGAGCAAGCAAAGTATAACCAGAGACTCTGAAACAAAGAACAAACTGACAGTAACCGGGGTGGGGGGATAACGGGAAAGAAGGGGAAGGGTCATCTAGGAACATGCATAAAGGACCCCTGGATGAAGACAACGGGGTACGGGGGAAGGCTGAATGTGGGAGGTGGGAGTAGGCAGGGCAGGGCAGAGTAGTGGGGGGAAATGGGGACAACTGTAATTGAATGACAAAAACAAAAATAAAAGAAATAAAAATAAATGGCACACTAAATAAGAGTTTACATATTAAAAATAATGAAACCTAATATATTTAAAAGATCTTGGCCTGGCACTTGGCACAAAACAGGTACTCTGAAACTGGCCTCCGTCCTGGGAGATACAAACTATATTCTACTCCAGTTGGTTCCTATGTGGTAAATTAATGCCCAGGACTTCTGCCCAACGTAGCAGTTTGGGAAGGAAACAGGTGACACCCCAGGGATTCTCTTGACAAATCCTGAATAACGACAGTCAGTCCAGAAATGGATTAGTTCCATGTGGCAGCAAACACTAACCTTCCCCTCCTCATCCCAGCCATATGACAGAACTGTTAAAACTGGCTCAGTAAAGAGAGAGGACGATTCACAAAAAAAATCATGAAATCCTGGTCTTGAAGAGAACTTAAGTGCAAACTACCACAAACCCCACATTTGATAGGGGGGAAATCTGATGCTCGGAGAAGCTGCGTCACTTGTCTGAACTCACACAGCTAGAAAGAGCCAGATTTCCTGACTGCGGTCTCTTGCTCTTTCCCGCATCAATAGGAAACAACTCTATCCTCTGAGAACTGAACCACTCCCTGCTGCAGCAGTACTGGCAACCACACAAGCAAAGAAAGAGAGAAAATCTTTTCTGGCATCCTTTCTTTTTGGTCTTATGACACAGCCCTCTGCTACCACAATATTACCGCCTGTCTGTAAAGTTCCACTCTGCCAAGGCTGGAGTCTCCCATCCCTGGCTGGAGACTAACACAGAGATCCTCAGAGGGCCTGGCACAGGGTTAGTGTGCACGTAAGTTCTTCACCCTCTGAAGAATGGACCGCACCCCATCAGCATCTTACAAGTGTGGGCAGAGCTGACAAATTACAGTTTGTAAGGAAATGCCCTGTAGAGATGGAACAACAGGTTTATTAATCATTTCATTGTTTCCAAAATCAAGTTTGGAAAAAGTCAGCTATTTTCACCCTACTTTTAAAAAAAAGCATTTTGTCATAATACAAAGCATGTCCAAAACCCATTCTTTCCAAATTTGAAATATGGGTTTCCTATTTCCCCTCCAAATGAATGACATGCTCTCCCTCAAGGAGGGCACTTAGAAGAGAGATGATTAGGATTCAAATTTTCAGAGCTCATTTGGATACTAAGTTGAATAACTATAAATTTAAAGCATGAAAAAATATTTTCCCTTGAAAACCAAAAATTTATTTGAAGTCATTACAAGACCATGCACTGAAAAGTTAAATTTCAGTGACTTTAAGAAGGAAAATCATTGTGCTAATAATCTTACCAACCAAAGAGCTTTCTGAAGCTGAAATGAGGCATCGGCTTTTTCAGAGACACGGTCAGAAAAGCCTTAGTCATTCATTCCATAAATATTTATTGAGGCGCTACTTGTGCCAGGCTTTGTTCCAGGCTCCGGAGGAGGCAACAGTGAGTGAGAGAGGAAGGTCTGTGTTTTCACAGAGCTCACATTCCAGGGTCACTGACCGGCAGAATTTGCTGCAGCTTCAGAAAGACCCTGGAAACAGAGCCAGTACAGAAGAGATGCCTAAGCATGTAGCCTCGAGGTGGAATGAAATTACTTCTGTACTTTGAAATCAAAATATCTTAATAAAAATATATCTTCTTTCTTTACAGTTTCAGTATACACAGTTAAAGTAGACAAAGTTCTGATGATCACATATGTACCAAGGAAACCACAGTCAAATTCAAGATAACAGACATACATGTCCATCACCACCAAGTATCTTCCTGCCTCTTCTGAGATCCTGGTCACAACCCCCTGCACCACCCTGCCCCAGTGAACCTCTGACTGATTTCTGTCACTACAGATCAGTTTGCCTTTTGAAGAATAGAATTTGTGTGGCTTCTTTCACTCAGCATATTTATTTGAGGTTCATCCATGTCATTGTGTGGATCAATCATTCATTCCTTTTTGTTGCTGAGTAGTATTCCATGGTAGGGACCATTTGGGTTATTTCTAGTCTGGAACTAACGCAAATAGAGCTGCCTAGTTCTGACATAATGTCTTTCACCTGAGACCCAAATTGCACCCCCCCCCCCACCTTTTTTGTAAAGCTTTCTCTAAAGGCTCCCAACATCTATGGCTCCCTGCCTCTCCTGATATCCCAGAGAACCTAGGGTTTGCCACGTGTGGCATAAGGAAAGGGTACTCCTTCCCCTGGAAACACATTTCAAAGGTCATGAATAACCTCCCCTTGCACTGTTCATTCCCATGGTCCTACCTGTGAATATTGGATACACTTGCAGTGACCATGATTCCATAGCATGTTAACACCAGCACAAACAGATGTGCAGAGTACCTGTGAGACATGTGAGGGGGAGGTAAAACAGTGAATGTGTTTCACATTAACATACCTATTGACTACCCATACTGATACTCCACCTCCACCCCACCAAGAGGCAAGTAATTAGTTAACTCATGTTTATGTAAAAGAAAATAAATCAAGTATTTTTGTTCTGTAGAATTAAGAATTTAGCTTGAAATGATACGAGGAAGTCATGGCATAATCTGCCAGTTGCAGCCCCGGTAATGTCAGGAATCACACACGGGGTGCTTACGCTTCTTCACAGACACAACTGAGAGTCTGGAAGAGGGTTCTTTCCTTCTGAGGGACTTTTTTTTTTTAATTTTAAAATGCCAGGACCACTAAGCTGTCCCAGATACCATGACTTTTACCTGTCATGGTGGCTGATTTAAAATAGTCATCAATCTTGCTCAAATTTTATTTGAGAGAATAAGAGCAGCATTCTAGTGCTCTGAACAAATTCACAAATTTCCTTAACTTGTACTTCTAGAAATGTGGGTTCTTAAAGCTTCTTCCTCAAAGAGTGCCACTCCCAAGGTTCTAACCCACTTACCTAGCAAAGAAAGGTCTAACCTACATGCCTGCTTTGTTCGAGCATGACTCCCATACCCCAAGACCAGCACTGTAACTACTGTTTCACTGCATGTTCAGGACAAACACCAACACCTCCGGCAGTGACGCAAAAACAAAACCCGTGTCCACAACATTTAGGGGTGCTTCCTTGTCAGGAAAATTAAACCTTATAAAAATCCGTTTACATGACCCAAGAGAGACCAAAACAGTGCAACTTCAAGAAAAATTCACAAAATTGACTTTAAATGGGTAGTCAAATTTATTGATTCCAGGTTCTTACAGTAACTATAAATTTCTTCAACATCCCCATTATTTTAAGTACATATATATTTCTTTCCTTAGAACCTGGGAAATGCCAAGAATACTGCTACAAAACACCCAGATGATAACCATTAGAATTTATGAGGCTCCTACTCACCAGCCAAAACAAAAGATGACAAAGTAGATGCCAAAGATGGTGGCAAACGTGTGCCGGGCCAAGGGACTGGTTTTACCAGGACTTAAGTAGATGCGAAACCAGAAAGCAGCGCATAAAGCAACGAGCTGGCATGCCACGAAATTCACCTGTAAGGGAAAAAAGGAGAGAGAAACCAACCTTTATTGTTTGGCCTGTGTGAGAATGTTCTTGACATTTTTCAGATTCCCACGTCAAAGTGTATCTCAGATTGGACTTTCCGCAGTGGAGTGTTCGTCTGGAGGAGGAGCAGGAGACTGCAGGGAGCTGTGTCGTCCTCGCCTGCTTCAAGGAGTGAGCAGCCCAAAACAGGCAGGCCTCGTTTTATTGAGCTTCACAGTCCTCATTTTTCACAAACTGAAGGCAAGACCCTCCACCAGCACAAACTCATGCCTCACTTTATTGCCATACTTGTGTTATTATGGTGGTTTGGAACCAAACCTGAAATATCTCCCCTAGTTTCTTTTTCAATTCTTTAAGACTAGCCAAGGTTGCTTTCCCACCCACAAAATACTAGCAATGTAAACCCTTCAGGTGACTGTGAGGTCAGTTCACTGGGTCTCTTCCCACCACCCCTAGCACAATCCTAAGATAAAGAATATGTTCTTTTAGAGACGCAAAGGAATCAGATACAAGAGTCTTCCCTCATCTGGTACCTAAGAAATCAAATGCTTCTTCAAAGAAATCATCACCTGTTTTATGACTCTAATTTTTCTCCCTTTAAATTAACAGCCAATAAACAAAAGCATTGCTCAAATTCAAGGTGGGGCAATAAAGATCAAAAAAAGCAATAGCCCTGCATTACGTTTTCAATGTCAGTGCTGTCCAATTATGCCAAGTTGGCACCAAACTTCCTTAGAAAAACCCCAGTGATCTATCTCTCAAAAATATTTCCCCTAAAGGAAAATATAAAATAATTCCCTGATACCTATAAGAAAGACCAGCTGACTTAAAACAAAATCAAAATACATTAAGTGATATAACAGTCAATGAAAACTGGAAATGCTGTTTAATCTTTTCAGAGTATTCCAAATGAAAATTTCAGTATTAATTTGCTTTTGGGGGACACTTAATTGAAAAGGGATTGAAAATATAAATATCTGAATAGACCCTCAGCTTCAGCCTGGGAAGTTTTCCACGCTATAAAAAGCTACAGCTGTAAAATTCATGAGGGCTGGGCTCCGAGGTGGCACCAGAGGTGGCAGACATCACCTCCCCTGAGGTCATTTCGGTTTCCCAATGAAAAACAGGCATACTTTGGACCCCTTCTAATTCACAGAAAATAATACTTTCCAAGAATTTTTTGTTCCTTTTTAAAAATGGACTGTGCTGTGTTTCCTCTCCATTTGGCGCTCATTCTTCATCAGTCTTCCCAAAAACCTATTTCCCCTGCTGCCCACCCCCACTTTATACCCTGAAAGGCACAGAGGAGTTGAGCTATGATCCTATCCTGCATAATTTTGGTCATATCTTTTTATATACCCTAAATGCACAACCATGAACACACGCACGCGCACACACACACACACACAAACAGAGAAAAATAACCATCTTAGCAAGTTTCAAAATGTAAAGGAATTGGCAAATGGCAAGTCGAAGTAATGCTCTAGGTCATTAATCAGATGTTCTTTCATTCTCTCACACCAGGGTCCAGCCTGCAGCCACAGTGGAATACAGTTACTAAGGAAAGTACCAAGGGAAAATTGACTCCAGTCCTTTTTGGTGGCCAGTAATTACTGACCATCCCTGGACCTGATTATAGACCAGTGGTTCTCAAGAGGGTAGTCCCTGGACCACCAGCAAGAGCATCCACCTTAAGACATGTCTGTCAGAAATGCAAATTTTCAGGACTCACCTAAGATCAACTGAACTAGACATTCCCAGGGCAAGTGCAACAATCTGTGTTTTAACAGAATTCCCCCAAGTAACCATAATGTACACTCAAGTTTGAGAAGCACTGGAATACAGGAGAAAGAAGGAGTGTCCCTGCCATCAGGACCATGTGCTCTAACTATAGAAAGAACACAAGTGATTGTAAAGTAATATGACAATAAAATTGTGTGAACTTGCTACATTATATGTCCTTTAGATTCTAAGTATAAGGAGAGATGAGACTCGGGGGACAATAAGAAATAAAGATCATGGGGGAATTAGAGACACTAAAAGTATTGCTGCCTGGGTCCTATCCCCAATACTTCTGACTCAACAGGCCTGATATTGGAACTCTTCAACACATTCAGCGGATTCTACTATGCAGGCAAGATGGAAACTTCCTAGTTTGGAAGTATAAAGACAGAGACCTACAGATGCACCCACAAGGAACTGGGTTTTCCCAGAATGAGGAAAATCACAAATAAAGGACAGGGGGATTACACTGTGAAAGCTTTGGGGGTGGGATGAGATGGAACAAATTCAGGAGTGAGCAGAGCCTGAAGGCCATCACTCAGCCAGCCCAGACCGCCTCAGCGTCCTGAGAGTCTCCCAAACTATGTCTGTCTTCTGTAAGACCCCTTTAAACCTACCTCCAAGGAAGAGACAGCCTTACTGTGGAAAGACTACACCTAATCTCATAACCCTAGAGATCGAAAGAGAGGAAAAGAAGAGTCATTGGGTCATTGAAACAATCTGCCATTTTTTTAGTCACCATAATATAATGCGCAGCCAACTGAAAGCCCTATTTCTGACATTAAGATGTCAGCTGGGCATTTCTCGGTGATTCACTGATTAATTCTGCAAACATCTACTGTTCGGCTCTATATACCAGATGCTGGGGACTGGGGGCAGTGATCAAGACACTGTCACTGCCTTAAGGCAAGGAGAGAAAGAAGACTTGCATGCTCTGGGTTTCAATTCCTTCCTTCCTTCTTTCTTTTTTTTTTCTTTCTTTCCTTTTTTTTTTTGTGTGCACAAACTGTGTCTTTGTGAGAACTGGCCTCTAATGTCTCTTCCAGCTCAAAGGGTTTATGATTCTATGATTCTATATCTAATCCAAATCCTTTTCTTTAACTGTTCATGGTAAATGCCCAAACCCAAGACTTTGTTATGGATTAAAAGCTTCTCCCTATGCAGACACAACCCTCCCCTCGACCCTCTACCCAGGAGTGAGTCACGGATGGCTAGCTGAATGTACCACAGCAAACTATTCCAAGGCAAAAGTGGAAACACACCACAGCACCACTTAACTCTAGCAGAAGGATTCTATCAGAATTGCTCTCCAATTACCAGATATACATCTTGAAAGGTACAGGCTGAACCACAACTGGATACCATTTCACATCCATTACAATGACTATTATTTTAAAAATGTAATAATAAGTGTTGGCAAGGATGTGGAGAAATTAGAACACTTGTACACTGCTGGTGGGAATGTAAAATGGTACAGCCACTTTAGAAAACATTATGGTGGTTCTTAAAAAATTAAAAATATAATTACATATGATTTAGCAATCCCACTTCTGGGTATATGCCCCAAAAAATCAAAAACAGGATCTTAAGTATTTGTACACCCATGTTCTTAGCAGCATTGTTCACAATAGTGAAAAGGTGGAAGAAACCCAAATGTCCATCAACAGATCAAGGGATAAACAAAATGTGGTATATACACACAATGGAATATTATTCAGCCTTAAAATGAGCAAAATCCTGGCACATGCTACAACATGGCAGAACTTTGAAGATTCTATGCTAAATGAAACAAGCCAGTCACAAAAGGACAAATAGTGTATAATTCCGCTTTATATGCAGCACCTAAAATAGTAAAATTTACAGAGAGTGGGAGTAGAATGGTGACCTACAGTAGAATGGGGTGGGGGTGGGTTTGTGATTTAACAGGTTCAGAGTTTCAGTTGTACAAGGTGAAGAGTTCTGGAGGTGGATGGTGGTGATGACTGCACAACACTGTGAATGTACTTGATGCCTCTGAGCCGTATGCTTAAAACAATGTAAAAGTTACCATTTTAACCTATGTATATTTTACAAAAAAAAATTTTAAATACCAGCTGGAGTGTGACACCAATTTCTTTGTGTTTGCTAGCCTACGTGAACTCCAGCAGCTAACAGAAACTATGACCATCTCTGTGGCCATAAGCAGCCAGCTGCCGTAGCAACAATTCACACAGGAACAGAATTAGATCTTTACTCCTTTCCTCTCTCTAAGGGCCAAAAATTGAAGGCGTTATCTTTTAGAAATACAACCTGAAATGGGTTTGGTTTGATGTATGAGATTTGCTTCCAAATAATGCTGAAGGAATGGGGAGAGTGGAGTGAGCGTAAATCAGTGGTTCTCAACCAGGGATGGCTTGTCCAGCAGGGGTCATTTCGGTTGCTATAACCAGAAAGAGGCAGGGGAGGCCACTGGCATCTAATGGTAGAGGCCAAGGGTACTGTCAAATATTCTTAAAGGCACAGGAGGGCCTCCCACAGCAAAAAACTTTCTGGCCCAAAGTGTCAGTAGTGCCAAGGTTAAGAAATCCTGGTATGGATAAACAAAGTCGGCCACAAGTTGAAAACTATTAAAGGTAAGTCCTGGGCACATGAAAGTTCACTTTTGTGTATGTTTGAATTTTCCCATAATAAAAAGGTTCTTAAAGTTATACAACTCTAGGAAGACAGCAAATCACTGGCCTGAGATGATACAGATATTAACCTCTTTACCCACATCAGAGAAACACCCGAGGTAGTTAACATATATGAGCACAGAAACAAACCAAACAATAAAGAGACCATTTCTTCCTAAATAGAAAAAGAATCACCTTTTATGAAATGATCAAACTTCCATAAGAAGAGAATCAAATTGTAACAATTACAACAGAAGAGACCTACCTTTAATTATCAAACGAAGTACCACAACCTTCCCATCCCATGACCAGCAACAGATCCGTGGTTACTACATGAAGAGCCGACAGAGCCAGACCACCAGCTGCGAGACCCTGCCCCACCACTTACAGTTGAAGAATTGCAGGAGCTCACTGCGTCTTGGCTCCTGGTGTATGTGATGGAGGTAATAACAGGAGTACTACCTCACGGGGTTGTTACCAGAACTAAAGAAGTTAATACGTTAAGATCACTTGATGCATGCCTGCCACTGATAAGCATTTGCTGTTAATATTATTCTATCTATTAAATTGATACACAAGTTGTGCATAGAATAATCTCAATATGCAGTGACTAGGGTGGAGCTGTTGAGAACTGGCTTCCCGTCTCCTCCCGGCCCACCTTCAGACTCGGCCGGACTTTCCCTTGTGTCCTTCTTCCCCAGGGAGGGGCAATGCAGTCAGGACAAAGAGCCAGTCTCTGAGTTTTCCAGCTCCTGAGTGGAGTTTTAGAGACTTTATCTAACACACAGGTAAATCTGAAAAGTTAAAGCAGTCTCTAGAAATGTAGGAAAAATATATCTTTTCCTTTTAATTCTAAAAACTTGTCTTCATAGATCAAGAGTAAAGCTGACAAATTTAAAGCATAGAGTTTTGACCATAATCATGAGGAAAGAAAAGCTCTTAATGATGGAAGGGGTATTTTTCTGCACAAAAATCAATGAAGGGTTCGGCCAGGTTGCTGCAGGAGGGACCCAGGGGGCAGGAGTAGTGCTGAGACCTGGGGCAGAGAAGTAAGAACCGTGCCCAGCTTCTCAGAAGACAGCCAGCCAACCCTGTGGAGAAGCACTGATTCCAGAAGGCTGTGATTAAGTACACAGACTCAGGCACCACCCAGGCCCCTCTCCCAGGCCCTAGGAACAGCAGAGGGGCCAGTGGAAAGCCAGCAGGCCTGAGAAGGCCCTGACGGTGGACTGAGGAGAACACTGACTGTGAACCTACCACATGGAGCCATGGAAGGGACTTGCGTGAAACAGCAGGTGATGCAGTGTCAAGATTGGCCAGCATCCTAGACTTCAACTGGCTCCTCTGAGCAGAGGCCAGCAGGGCCCCAGGGCACAGGGACCTGACGCCCTCACCTAGGCCACGAAGGTCTGTAGACCCCTTGGGGATTAGCTCATTTGCAGGTATAGAGGAAGACAAACTAATGTAACTACTCTCAGAGGGGAGGTGAGCTGCCTCAAATTAGCTTGAACACTAAATTAAGTTGAGTAGGAACAAGTTAAAGTTACTTTTTTTTGGATATCTATGTCTGTGACTAAATTTTAAACCCACTACTGTTGCCACTATTAGAACACGCACAAAAATTTTGTGTCGTACAAAAAATACTCACTTCAGTATTATTTCTAGTAGCAAGAAGAAGAAAGCTGAAAGTTCAAAGATTAGTAAAGATACCAGTTAACACAGAAAACAGCTACAGGATGCACCCTGCATTATAATCCTTTTGAAAGGGACATGGTAGTAACTGCTATAGGCCATACTTTTGACTGATTCATGGAAATGTATTCACTGAAGCTGAATGCTGAGAGAATGTTGAGGCCTTATTTCAAAGCCAAAATGAAGTAAAATCTACCTAAATATGGCACAAGATAGGAATAGTAATTAATGGTAAACTCTTTAAAGATAATAGTATTAAAAATGGGCATTATAATAGTATTATAAATGGGCACTATACTAAAATGAAAAACATTTGTTAGAATAAAAAGTAGAATATAAAATTGTATGTATATTCATAAATATATTAAAAAACAGTAGTGGCATATGGAAAAAGCAAAGATGTGTAAAATTGAAAATGGCTATTTTACCAAGATGATGAGAATCTAGGCAAATTTTTATAATCTTTTTTTTTTTTACCATCTGTCATTGTAAACTCCATGTGGAATTTCCCATACCCACACACTCAGAATCAAGGTACTCTAAGAAATTCATCAAAATCCATATTTAATTCTGCTTACTCTGTCCTCACAGCTGCACTTACCAGCACCTATATCAAGTTTAGGGAGGAGTTCGGCATACATGGAGGAAGCCAACCTGTAAAACATTTCATCAGAGAGAAAAAGCAGCCCCAGCTGGCGTAGCTCAGTGGATTGAGCGCGGGCTGCGAACCAAAGTGTCGCAGGTTCAATTCCCACTCAGGGTACACGCCTGGGTTGCAGGCCATGACTCCCAGCAACCTCACATTGATGTTTCTCTCTATCTATCTCCTTCCCTTCCCTCTCCAAAAATAAATAAATAAAATCTTAAAAAAACAAGAAAAAGCAGCACAATGTCAATAACAATGTGAATGGCCAAAGAGAATGAAAACGTATACTGTGACGCTCATAGATAAATCCTTCACATGTAATAGAAACGTGTGAATTCTTGTCTTTTCTACTGACCCACTCCCTCCAAAGCATCAAAGAAGGCTGAGCTTCTACCTGTGACCCCCAACAGCACACACCCCACACTTCGAGGGTCGTATGGGCCTCCTGCGAAGGGAACAACAGCACAGCTGTTCTGATCCGACTCTTAAGAGCCAGCGAGGCTGACACAACTCAGATTCAGCCAGAGCTCACTTTCCACAGCTCTTGCAAAATTTCAAAGTAACTGCAAGGAAACAGAACAGGTGTCTGAGGATTAAGAAGTACAAATTGGTAGTTACTAAACAGTCATGGGGATGGAAAGTACAGCCCAGGGAATATAGTCAATAACACTGTAATAACTGTGTAGGGTGCCAGGTGGGTACTTGAAATATTGGGGGATCACTTGGTAAATTACATAATTGTCTACCACTATACCATACACCTGAAACTAATATGAAATAATATTGAATTCAACTGTAATTAAAAATAAAATCCTAAAAATAAAGGCCTATTCTATTCCAAAAAAAAAAAAAAACCCATGTGCCCAAGGGTTTGGCTTCCTTATGTCACCGAAGTGCAACCAAACTGCGCTGCAATTCTCCAATGTGAGTCTCAAGTCTCTCTGCCCTCGTGTGCTGCAGAAAGGCATTATGTGGAGATTTCTATTCTATGGCCTTCCTATTCTTCCAATGAAAAAATGAACTTTGCCAGGAGCAAAAAGCATTGCCCTCCTCCTAATGAAGAAATACAAGCAGTCTATTTTTAACAAAGAGCAAATATTAATAGCCCAAAATGACTTCCTCTACTACAGTGATTTACCAATAGCTCACCACGGAGGTGCAGGCAACAGTCCAGGCCTGGAATGCTTTCCTCAGCAACACTGCCTTATATGCACCAAAACAAACCCCATCTAATTAAACAATTCCTTATTTAAAGGCAAGCCATTCCTCCTCCACCAACAGTACTCTTTTGCATTACCCCATACAAATAAATGTGGCTGGGGAAGAGTACAAAAAATTCTACTCCTCTCTGTACCATGAAACAAAAGGTGTTTGTACCAGACTCTTTAGCTACTTCGTATTTTCAAAGAGATCCTTGTTACACTTTCATTCCAAACTCTTTGGAATGTCAGCAAGAAATGCTTTAAATCTGTAATGAGCCCATTTTTTTTCCAAGCTGGTAGACAAGCAAATATTATTTAAGATCGATAATCAGTGTGTGTAATTTATAACCAAACTCCTAATTGATATTTCATATCATAACAATAACTGCATTTACTGAGTGCTCACCATGTGTCATGCAGTGACAAAACTACATAAATGATTCAATTTAAGCCTTACAACAACTTTATGAAACAACTTACTAACCCTTTACATAGGAGGAAAATGAACACAAAACTGTTACGTAGAGAAAGCATAAAATGAACAAATAAGACAAAGAAAAACTCAGACACAACAGGGTGCGATTACCAGAGACAAGCAGGGTAGAGGGAATAAAGGCTAAAGGGGGTCAAATAAATAATGACAGAAGGTCACCCACAGTTAACCTTGGGTGGCAAACACACAATGCAATATACAGATGATATATCATGGAATTGTACACTTAAAACCTATATAATTTTATTAACCACTGTCACACCAATAAATTTAATTTAAATTTTTTTTTTAAGAAACAGGCAAGTGCAGTGACTGAATTCATAAAGCTAGTCAGCTGGGGTTTAAAACCTGGCCTGAGTTCTCACTCATTATATTGTAATGCTTCCCCTCCACCCCACCACATTGTCCTCAGAAATACCACCTTCAAGAAGAATTTAGTAACTGCCTATATGAATTTGCTCAGGTGGCCATAATAATGCAACACAGACTGGGGGCTTAGACAACAGAAGTTTATTGTCTCCCAGTTCTGGAGGCTGCCCGCCTGAATCCAAGGTGCCAAAAGGGTTGGTGTCTTTTGACGCCCCTCTCCTGGGCTGGTAGACGGCCACCTTCTCCCAGTGTCTTCAGATGGTCTCCCCTTCGGACATGACTGTGTTCAAATTTACTCTTTTTATAAAGACACCAGTCGTACTGGATTAGGGCCCACTCTAATGGCCTCATTTTAACTTGATTACCTCCTTAAAGAGACTGTCTCCAAATAGTCATATTCTGAGGTACTGAGGATTAAGACTTCAGCATATGAGTTTGGGGGAAATACAATTCAGCCCACAACATTGCCCAATAAAAGTCCACTACTCAAAGGCATGAAACAAAAACACTCTTCATTTCCTTGCTCCTATGGATGGAAAATAAGCAAGCCCCAAACCAAGGGCTGTGAGGGAAGCTGAGTCTTAGCATAAGTTGGAGTCTCCTACTTGCTCACTACAAACAGCTCCTGAGAGGGTCTCCCCAGCTCCTGCCCCTGCCTCCCTGCTCCAGCCTATGTCAATTCAAAAGTTCCTTAGCCTATAATAAATGGGTTTACCAATGTGGAGAAAGTTCATCATTCCTTAGTCTCTGTCTCAAACACACAAGTTTTAAGTAATAACAATCAGCATTCATTGAACAGGTACATTTATTAAGCTCAACAAACATTTATTATTTTTTGAAATGATTCACATCTATTATCTCATTAAATCTTCCCAACAGCCTCAATGTCCCACTGAGAGAACAGAGAGACAGAGTGAAGGGCCCTAAAACATTCAGCTCTCGGGCACTCCGCAAGCTGCATGGAGAGGCTTAGTCGTGGCCTATGACTGCCTCCCAAGGTCTGTCTTGTACAGGGGGGAGACGTGAATGCAACTATGGGCTCATAGTTCTTTCCAACTGTTCTTCTCTGAGACTTGCACAAACTTCCTAGAGTTTGACAACTCACATAACAGGCCCTTTCCACCATCTCCAAATAGGTTATCCAGTCCCTCTGGAATGAGATAATGACTCTCAATTCTGAGAAAAGAATCCTATATATTTGGTTAGAGCTTAAATTGTACTGGAAGGCATGTGGCTTACCTTATTATGTAGTATCATGTCATACATTAGTTATGATTTAGAATCAAAAGCCTTTTAACAACTGATTCCAATGGATATAATGGGGGGAACATTTATGCTGCCTCTTTAGCCATGACCAAAAAAATCTTGAAATAGGTAGTATTTGAAGTATGATATCTTCTAAGGATCTGACTCCAGATTATCTCTCCCTGCCCCCATAAATCACATCCTTACAATCCTAGTCCCAGTAGGCAGGGAATACTGAATAGAATTCACGACTATTCAAGGAGTCCTGAAAAACCCTGTTCACACACAAGCTGTCACCACTACCTATGAAGACACACAATTTCCCCATTTATTAATTCCATTATTAGCCAGTCAAAATGTTTAATAACAAAAACAACAACAGCAACAACAGCAGCAGCAGCTAGCATGCAGAGTGTTCGCCTACATCCCAGGCACTGCTCTAAGTCCTTTTGCCTACCTAACCCTTTAATAGTCACAACTATTTGAGGCTCTTTGAAGCATTCATCTTATAAATGAGTAAGTTAAGTCACATAAAGGTTAAGAAAATTTCCCCTCTATCACACACCTAGTAAGTAGAAACATTGGAACTTAAATTCAGGGAGTCTGACGTTCCAGAGTCCATCTGCTCAGCTACTACACAATGTTTCATTCAACTCAACCTTCTCAGGTAACTTCAACCTCTCACTTTCCAGACAAAGAAAGGGGAGCTCGGAGACTGTCAATGACCCAACTGGCTCACACAGCCACTGAGTGCCAGACTTGGGACTAGAACCCCTCAGAGTGTCCCACCTAGCAGGGTCTCTGGAACATAATGGAAGAAGAATTGTCTTGGGCCACACATTAAATACATTGCAATACATAATCACATTGCAACACATAATCACAAAAAAACTCATACTGTTTTAAGTAAATTTACAATTTTGTGTTGGGCCGCATTCACAGCCATCCTGGGCTACATGAAGCCCATGGGCCTCAGGTTAGACACCCCTGTAAGATGTCTTGATTCTGGTCCATCCAGCACACCTTCCCGCAATTACCCCACCATCTTTGGACATGGGATGGAAGAACAGAGCGCAGGGGGTCAGGCCCATCTGGAAATAAGGTCTATCTGAGCAGTGAACCCTGGGTGGCCAAAGAGAGAGAAGGACACACTGTTACAGGAAACACCACTGAACAAGGAAGCACAATGTTTGGGGGTAACTTTATAATCTTGACCAGGGCCTGGGTATGTCAGCCTCTCTCAGTCTGGTTCCATACTGGAAAGTAACCTCAGCTAAGAGTTTCCTACCACTTACAAGGTTATGTGGGAGAATGATAACATTTCCTCCACAAGACCATAATGGGCACTAAGTGGACTGTGAAAGTGCTTTGTAAACTACAGAGCTCCACAAGTACAGCAGGACCTTCCATGGCATCATTTTGTTCCAGTCATGTCATGATAATGTAGGAACTTCACTCTTACTCATATGCATTAGCCTACAGTAAAACTGGTTTTGTTATATGCTGTTTTGCTGAAAGGCGAAGAACCCACCAATGACATTAAGTGAGCACATACTGTGTTAGGTTAGCTGCACACTGTCAGTCAGCTAACCAGCGGCCACGCTGACCACTCAATGCAGCGCTGCCCACTAGCTGGCCATTGTGCAGGACCCACTGAGGCAGTAAACACTAGAATCAACCAAGGAACTATAAAAAAATTTAAAATAAAAAGAACTGATCCTAGAGCTGCCCTTTGATTTGGAGGCAAGTTAAGGGGAGGCCAGGCATCTTTTTTCCCATAGCCCCCGAGAGATTCTAATGCGCAGCCACAGCTGAGATGACAGCTTCAACTTCACATGCTGCTAACTGGGAGGGAAAAGGCAGTTTGGTGAGTATATTTAAAAGATTTTTTAATCAGGCGTAAAATAGACCAGAGAATCATGGACTATCAGCAATAATCTGGTCCAAGCTCCTCATTTTGCAGGTAAGGAGAACAGCTCCATAGGCCAGAGTCTCCCAACCCCATGCGCATCTGTTTCCACCTTATAAATGAATGGAGTCAAGACTTCATGCCCAGAGCAGACTGTCATGTCTTCATTGAGTCTTTTCTGATATACATACTGACTGACCGACTGCATTTTGCCTCCCTAACATTCACTCCATCACACCTGCTTTGTGAACTCAGAAGAGCTATTAAAAGGTGTAGCACACTGCATCCCTAACTTCTCACAGAAGGTTTAAAAACAAACAGGGAAACCAACTGGCTCATATAGAACAGGAAAAAGCCACACAAGCTAAGCTAATCAAACTATTATTCTATATTCCCAGGACTGACTAAAACATTAAAAAGTTTCAGGTCCTTCTTCCCAGCATCTAGTAAAACTATACCTAAATGGAGTCAATCAAAAAGAGCCACTGAGGTTTTATTTTTTTTACCTAATTTCTTTATTACAAAACTTATAAATGCTCATTTTAACAAACTGAACAATACAGAGAGGTGCAGTGAGAAAAAGGAAATAGTGTCCCCATCCCAACCTTCTAAACATACCACCTACCATTCTTCTTACCAAAAAAAATAGTTTTGATAACTTTGTCCATGTTTATAAAAATATGCCCATACATACTGGTTTCTCCTTTTGTTTAACATAATCATGGTATAAAAGTTGTTCTGTAACTTGATTTTTCACTTAGTAAAATATAATAGACATCTTTTTGTGTTTATTCATACTTAGCTCATTTATGAGGTCTGTTGGAAAAAGTCCATTCACTGTTAATATAATCGATGCAACATTGATGTGACATCAATATAACCTGGAAGCTAAGGAGAGTGGACTGGAATGTGTCACATTGTTCACATGTGTGAACAATGACGACTTCACTGTACTAGTCAGTGGGGGTGGTGGATGCCATTGAGTGAGCATGTGTACTGTGTGGGCTTTGCATTCAAAATGAGTAAGCAAGTAGAACAACAAATTTGCATCAAATTTTGCCTTAAGCTTGAACATTCCTCCGCAAAAACTATTTGGATGATTCAGAAGGCCACAGTTATGGAGAAACTGGTGATTGGCAACTTCATCACAACAATGCACCCGCTCATACATGACATCTCATGCACAGTTTTTTAGTGAAACATCAAATCACCCAGGTGACTCAGTCCCCCTACAGCCCAGTTTTGGTGCCCTGTGACTTCAGGCTTTTCCCTAAACTGAAATCACCTTTGAAAGAGAAGAGGTTTCAGACCATCAATGAGATTTAGGAAAATACGATGGGGCAGCTGATGGTAAGTGCGAGAACAGTGTGAGGTCCCAAGGTGGGTAATTTGAAGGGGACTGAGGTGTCATTGTCCTGTGTGCAATGTTTCTTGTACCTTGTTCAATAAATGTCTCTATTTTTCATATTATGTGGCTGCATAGCTTCTTGACAGACCCCGCATACTTTTAAAGCTGCACAATATTCCACAACATGGGAGGGACATACTCTCCACTTCTTAGATTTCCATAAAAGTAAAATAATTTCCACCCCTTTCCCCGGAGGGGGGAAATATAAAAAGAAGAATTTCCTACCAAATGTACAATGAGCTCCTATACAGTCGAAGACCTGTCCTAACTGTAAAAATACAATTAGCCATCTTCTTTCACAAATGAGATCTGAGTTTATGACTGTACTTTAAAGAGGCGACAATGATTACTCTAACATTTTTTTAAATTTTACTTATTTTAAAATTGTTAGGCGTACATATTTGAAATTAAAGAATTGATCAAGAAATAAAGCCCAACCAGCATGGAGCATAACTCAATTATACTATAGTATCATCTTTCTTGTAAAAAAAAATAAGTACACACATTCTATTTGTTGTTCCATATCACTAAGGAGGCAGTAGACATAAATATCGTGTTTTCCCAGTGGGCAAAATGGAGAGGTTAAATAAGGTTATTTAACAGGAGAGAGGGAAAACAGACTCCCAAGTCACCTCTTTCCCCAACAACCTACATTGCCTCCTAAACAAAAAACCCGACGAACACGCTCTTTCCTGGAGGACTTCAGTAAAACCGCTCCACTCCAAAGAAAGCACCCTCCACAGACACGCATACTCCCCTACCAATAATTCTGCTGCTATTTAAGATGTAGCTATGAGTGAGGTTTTTAGGGACAATGGAAAATGCAGAACCAGGGCTATATTTTCTTACACAATACCCCAGGGTGTGACCAATTATCTCAAAGTGAGTTATGAAATCGTCAAAAGTTTCAAAACAGAATTAATTTTAATTCAGTTAAGTTAAGAATAAAACACAACGCCCTTTAGCTTTTAGAAAACTGAGATGTTGTGGAGCCAGATGATGTGACGACCCATGGAGTGGAGACATCTGAGGGTGGCGGTGCCACACTCCAAGGAACATCAAAATAGGAATGAATATATGGCCTTCTTCCTGCTCCCTAGGAACTAAGCTTTTTCAGCTCTTATTATGTAATCGCCTTCTCTAAAACATATGTGTGTTATAATAAAAGACAAACTCTGATGTGGACCAAGAGTCCAAGTAACTGTGCATCCCTGATTAATAAAAACCTTAGCCTTCTCAAGAGCAAACTTCACAATGGTTTTCAAAGGCAGGAAACAAACTGCCAACTACAGGTTAAAAAAAAAATCAAGTAGTAAGCAAGCTCTTCTTTGGTGTCTATTCACTCTCCCACCTACAGAGTCATAGGAGAAAGGGAAGGGGGCAGGATCTGTTCTTTAAAAATTTAATTCCAATGAATGCCTAAAATCATACTCCATTTCTTAACCTCTCCACTATGCCATAAAGCACAACATAACCCCGACACTCCACGACTGCTCTGTCCGAGTCGCCAGCCAGCTCCTTGTTTGCTGAAGCCAATGAACCAACCACTTGCAATCTTTGCTTGCTGTGAGCTCTTGGCAACATTTGACACTGTGCATCTTTCTCCGCTCTTTCCTCTTGACTCTGACACTACATTTTCTTAGTTGTCTTTACCTTTCTGGTCACTCCTCAGCCTTTGAGAGCTGTTCCCCTGCTGCCTGCCCTGGGGACCATCCCCGGCCAGCTTCTCTTTTCTTGCCGTGTTATGTGCCAAGGGATCGCTCTTACTCCTGTGCCTCCAAATACCAGCTAGTGACTTCCAAAGCTTTTGCTCCAGCCCAGATGTCTCTCCTGAATTCCTAGGCATATACCCTCAGGCTTACTGGAATCCTCATTTGTATGAACCACAGACACCTAAATTTCATTATGTCCATAACCAAGCTTTCCATCTACCCCTCATCTATTCCTCTCTTATCTGAGTGTGGGGCCCTTCAACAACCCAGCTGTTCAGGTCCCAAACTCGAAGTGCATCTCTTATTTATACCCACCTACAGAGAATCAATCTCAATTTATTAATGCTATCTCCTAGGTCTATCTTCAATCCATTTGCTTCCCTCTCTGCATCCATCATAATTCAGGTCACCATTCATTTCATCACCTGGACAACTTCAAGGGCATTTAATAAATTTCCCTGCCTCTGACCTTACCCAACCCTCTCCTTTGCCTCCCTCTCAGTACTTCTCATCTCAGCTCGGAAGTCGCCTCCTCTAGCAAGCCTTCACTGCTGCTGCTCCCACAGCATTCTCAGCTTCTGCTATCACAGCTCTTCTCACAGTTATAATGATCTCATTACCTGGACAAATAGTTTCAAAAAAGCAGAGGCCATGTCTATAGTTTCATCAATGTATCCTTAGCGCCTGCTATATATTTGGTTCTCAATATTGGAATGAATGAACAACTAATAAATGAATGAATGGGTATGTTTAGGAGCAAGGGAGGTTGGTCAGCATGTTAGGGGAATAAGAAAAGATAAAGAAAAGGCAGGGCAGCGATCAGGTACCAGAGGGCACTGAAGATGCTTATTCTTTATTCTGTAAGGACTACAGTTCAGGCTTTTGCTGTGCATTCAGAAGTATTTACCGAAAGGCTGATGTGCAAGAATGGACCGTTTTGACTTCATCAAAAGTGTTTTTCCTTGAGTTGCAAGTGTTACGTTTTTTAATTATCGAAGTCATTTCATGTACACCTATTTAGGAATAATTTATAGAAACCAAACCTGATGATCTCTTTTAAATGCAATCCTCACTCCCAAAGTCAACAGAGAAATTAAACAGTTAATCCCATTATTCCAACCCCAGCAGCATCACTGACAGCAGGAAAACCTGTTCCATTCTTTACCAGGAAAACAAGAGAAGACAGTAAATATACTGCAGTATAAAGTGCTGTGAAAGACAGATTTCCAGCGCTGGCTAAGTTTTCTTGTCCTTTACCTGTGAAAGCAAAGGAGGTGCTCTGCACTACTCTCTCAGCTCCTGTTCTCAATGCCAAACAGAATGCATAGTTGTCCTTTTGCCTTTCCAAACTGTAGTTAGCAAATGCCCTGTGTGCCTAAGTTTTTGTTCCAAAAAAAGGAAATTCCCAGGAGAACTACAATGAAAAGTCCTACAAACACATACATGTGAAGTACATACATGCATATTTAACTGACATGGATCTAGAGACCATCAACATTATATTTAGTAGATACTTCAACGTGATAGAAGGCATAAAAACGCAGGGAAGAAAAAGCAGAAATGTAGAAACACGTGAACATGGTTTAGCTTCCCTGGATGGACTCGATAAAGAAATGGCAAGTTCTCACTGTGTCACACAAAATGGGAATTCTGTGGTCTCTGAGTAATAGATACTGGTATTTTCTAGACCTCTGCTCCCATAAAAGAAAAACTTCTGAAACTTAATCTAAGATTCAAATCTTAACATTTACAAAACAGGTTTAAGCAATTAAAACATTTTAAAAAGATACCACAATTTAATGGAAACATTTCATCAGAAATGAATGATGACTCATTTTGGAAAATATCTGAGATAGACGCAAAATACATTTGGCTGTTTGTGAATAGGAAGACATAAAAGAGATTTAAAATTTTGTTTGACTTAGTGAGAGATAAACCAGAAATCAGACAACTGTTAAAATCTGAGTACTACATGCAGAGTGAGGCAGTGCCAGTAAGTATTTAGAAATCCTGGGTTCAAAGTGCAGAAAAACGATAAAGACAAAAAGGGTGAGGAAGGTGCATAGGAATGGAAAAGACGAAAGCGACTTAGTGTTCATCGCATCTTACAAGAACTAGTACAAACCTCAGATGAGGTCTCAGAACTGACAGCACAGCAGAAATGATAAAAACTTGACAAAGCCTAATTATTTTTCCTGTAGAATGTGAGGGTCCCATGAACAAAACCCCAGTGGCTTATTACTCTCTGATCGGTGACATCTAGCATGGTGCCTGGCACACAGTAAGTGTTTAATCTCTGCAGGATGAATGCATGGGGAAAGGCGTGAAGTGCAAAGCTAAAGAAAGCCAGGAGAGAAAACAGAAGACTAAGACGGTGACAACGGATACTGGTGCCTACAACTGGTGGCTCCTCTGTCTTCTTTCTTTACAGCGGGCCACACGCCGACCACAGCAGGCTTTACAGATGAGAAGGCTGCTTTTCTTTGTTCTCTAGAGTTGAAAAATGAAGGCCAATGTTAACCTGAGGTTCTCACCACTCTACCTTCCTCTTCTTAGTGTCCAAGGGACCAGTCCTACCCAAATCCAGTATGGACCAGGCTGAGGGGCAGCAGCTCCCTCTCCATCCTGCAGGCCAAGCTCCACAGACTACCTGGCTGTCCCGAATGGCCTTGACCAGCCACTTCCTGGGGCCTCTGGACTCAAAGGAAAAACAGAACTAATAATAACTATCAAGTCTGCTGCAGAGGCTTGCATGTTTTATGTAAAATAAAGGTATTGAAGGAACCTGAAAAATGACAGCACACTAACTAATCAGATCTGTGATAGTTCTAATCGCAATTCTTGTGGTTCACTCCAGACTCATCCTGGTCCAAGGAAAATGTACAGGGACAATGAACACAGGTGTCAGTGGGCCCTCTGCTCACCTTCCAGGTTGGGGGGGCTGCACTGGCTTTTCTCTCAGAGTTAAAACTGAGCCCCACAATATGGTTAATTCTTTAGTGTCTGTGGGGAGAAAGAGACATCTAAGAGGGAAAAAAAAATCAGGTGCCCAGGTTACCAATCAACAGCAAGGTATGCGGCAAGGCCACACCACGGGACTCCAGGTGGCCACTCCTGGAGACACACGCAGGAAAACCTGCATGGCTATGCACAACTGCACGGGGGCCAATAAAGCCGGGATGGGGTTGGGGCCCAAGAAGGAAGCTGCCTCTTTCAAGCAGCTTCAGGAAATCAAGTTCCTGAAAACAGTTCCACTCACAGGATCTGCACTGAGTAAAAATGCCACCAAATAACCAATTACAGAGAGGAATTTTCAAAGCAAACTGTAAATTACTATTCTTTAAATTCTTTTACTTTCTATTTTCATGTCTGATATTTTGAGTACAATCCAGAAGACAGGCAGTGACACCTATGAGAGCCAAATTAATTCACCCTGGACAAATTATTTAATGAGAGAGTCAAGAAACAAGAACTGAGAGCAAAGCCACTGTACTGATGCGCTCAGAATGCAGAGTGAAGACTTCTGGGAGCAAGCTGATGAAACAGAGAAGCATCAAAACATATTCCCTCCCATCAAAGCCCTCAAAAAATTTTTAATAAAAATAATATGGCCAGAAACAGCCCAAGGAGAGAAATTATTTTAAACAAAGACACTGCTTTTTCTTAAGTGGAGATTTTTAAGCTTAGGTTCTTAAGAGAAATTTCTATTTTTCTCTAAAGGGAAATTCACGAAAATACTATGACCACTTGAAAAAGACATACATATACAATTGCAACACATAGCAAGTAGCCCAACGGCATCATAAGGGTTGTCTGCAAAGAGCTATTTAGAGCCTGATGCCGAGGGTGTGTTTTTGGTTTCATCTGGTTGAGAATTAAATACTTCAAGGTACGGTGGTTAAAAGCACAAAATTTGGAGTCTGCACAAATCCAAATTGTGGACCTGCCCACTACTCACCTTCTTCATCTATAAAATAGACAACAGCCCTACACCTTACGGTGGTTGTGAGGTTTTAATGAATATGGGTAAAATATTAATATTTAAAATAGTGCCAGCAAAGGACTCTCTAATTATTTATCATTATTAAAAATTATTTTTACTTCAGAAATAGTTCCGTTTTTTAAAGATGAAGCTGTACAAGTCCCAAAGTTAGACCCAGAGGAAATTATGTCATTTACTACCAGTTTTTACTTCACCTCAAAGATAATAAGTGGTCTAACCTCAAAATCACTCATTATAAAGATGGGTAGAACTGAACAGCTTACAAAGCTATTTCATATATACTAGAAACACTAAAATTTTGTAACAGTCTAACCTCCCACCAAGAATTAACTGCTTCAGTCACCGCTCAGAGGAAAGCACTAAAAAAGACCCTAGTTGCTGGTCTTCCAACGATAAAAACAAATGAGGCTGGTGCTTAGTCACCCTCACCAGTGAGGTGACCTTTGACCTTCAGGAATTTACATTTCTCTCCTGCTTCGTTATCTCAAGCAGCAAACAGAAGGGCTCCCGCCTGCCTTGGGGATGCTATAGGAAAAAATATTTCTATTAAAAAATCCACCAAGATGTGCAGATATGGACAAAAAGTGAGGCACAGCATTGTGATTTCTCATGAAAATTGGCAACTGCTTCAGAGGTGTACGATCCCCAAATGGCTGCTTTCTCTAAAGCTTGCATTTATTTTCTCACTTTTGTTTTTTACCCCTAAAGCTCAGCCTGCCTGCCACCACCTCTACCACCCCATTTTCAGCCTTCCTTTACTATGAGGCCAGTTTCTCTAATTCCCTGAAGGCAGAATGATGGGCAACTGGGCAAATTAGCTGCCAAAGAGATCCCTCCTCAGACTCATGCCCTACAACTGTCTAGATCTCAGACACACTGTTGCACATCAAAGCCATTCTATCTCAACATAGAGGGAAAGTCCTTTGGCTTTTATAGAGAGAGTACATAATGTCATTTTTTCAGTGGTGTAAATTTTTTTTAAATCTATTCACTCCAGAACCACACCAAGTAAAGTTGCAACTCCTCTCCCCCTTGTGTTGTTTTGTTTTGTTTTGTTTTACATTTGAATGGGACCATTCCCCAGAATAAAGCAGAAGTTACCACCTGCCCTACTAGTTTCCAGGAATGTAAATTCTATGGGAAAGAGGAGGGAGGAGGCAGAGGGGCACCTGCACAGAAGGAAACAGGAAAGTCCCTATAATTTGTACGAATGTGCACACAGTTCTGACTTGTTTATTCAGTGAATGGACTTCCAGGCTGCCTCACATGACACCATTTCCCTTTAGAGCAAGTGCTAAACTTGCTATGGCTATCTCCTGCTACACAGATTCCATCTGCAATCTTTACCAATCAACTAATGCCACAGAAACATACCAGTTTATGAAAACAGTACTGCAGAATTGTCGAAAATAAACATTTAAAAATTAACAGTGGTCTTAGACATGATGGCCTTTCCAAACACACCTGGAGTCAGAGTGAAGCCATCCAGCCCCTAGCCCCGGACCGGACACTGACAAGCTCTGAGGCAGGCTCCACGTGGACTGCAGTCAACACCTGTTTTGAATTAAACATCAGACAACTCATCTAACACCTGAGGACTGTTTTGTAACTGGGGAAATCGGGAGATTCACAATGACCCACAAAATCCTTTCTGACTCAAAATTTCTTCTAACTGTGTTTAATGCTTGGCTGGAATGAAGCACCTTAGCCTAGGGGAGCAGGCTGACCTCCATCTAACAGCTAAGGATTAATTGATTCACTTCGTGAAGCCACTGATGACTACAAGACAGCATGGGAAATAAATACCTTGTGCTGGCCCCAATCTAATGGGGCAGCAAGGTTATTCCACCAAGTGGCCACTCTTCATCAAAGTGCAGCTCACCAGACTGGGTATGTAGATGGTATCAAAGACTTGCCAAGAACTGGATTTCCAACAAGCCAAAACAACACCTTCCTTCAAAGAACTGGGAAGAAGCAACCACTGAATCTCTCCCTGCCTTTGGGGACTCTGGGAACGGGCTCTGCCAGCCTACTGCACCACTTCATACCATCTCATACCTAAGTGA
Source organism: Phyllostomus discolor (assembly GCF_004126475.2). Lineage (NCBI taxonomy): Eukaryota > Metazoa > Chordata > Mammalia > Chiroptera > Phyllostomidae > Phyllostomus > Phyllostomus discolor. The sequence continues at coordinate 76,644,856 of NC_040907.2, read as the reverse complement.
CTGTGTACAGGTCACCTCCATCACCAGACTGTATTTTCCTTGCAGAAAGGAACCTTGCCTGGCTGAGCTTTGCATGGCCCAGAAAGTAACGATTCTTGTGTTCTTTTCAACAAACCTCCAAGGTAGCTTGATGTCCTCTAACCTGCTTTAATCCCCCTCCTCATGCCTTTTTCCAACCACTACTTGCCATTTTCATACATGCCCCAAGAGTCCTGCCTACCCTTCCCCACACTGGCCCTGGCATTACCCACCCTTGGCTCACCCCTGCCATCTCCCATAGCCTTCCAGTGTGGACTCTCCCACAAGCCTCACAGCTGCTCGCTAACACTTTCCATGCTCCAGTAAATGCCAGTGGTCCTGGATCCCCTGCTCCGCACTCTCTGACCCTCCCAGAATCAGCTGCTCTTTCTACTGACTAAACTCGAGAGCTGTGTGCCCCTAGTTAGTCAAACAACAAAATGTCACTTTTGACATGCCCTAAACATTATTTGAATTTCTGGCCTTTAAATGTGACACCTACTCTCCTTTCTACTACTTAACAAATACCAATTATTATTTTTTTACCATGGCTAAAAACATACCATGTATCCATGGATAAGTGGATTTAATGAAAACTTTAATTTCATGAATGACATCTCTTATGTAGATCTGTAAAATGTTTGCAAATTGGCAGTGCAGAGATTTTAAGTTCTTAATTAGAACTTAAAATTTAAGAATTAAAGAAAGTGAAATGACCAGAAATGAGTTTGATTTGGCCCAAATTGAGTTTAACAAAACATATAATTAAAATAGAAATAGTAGCAAAGGATTGCTGTGAACGAATCAATTTTAGACAATATACACAGCAAGCTAAAAATAGGAACCAGATGCTTTAATCTCACCTACTTCTCAGCTGCCGAAGTTCTTGCCTTTCCATCTTGGTCGCCACCACGAGGAAAGATGAATTATGAATGACACTGTGGCCACAGAAGAGGCCACACTGGCCACCACAGTGGTGACGCCCTCACCAAGCACCACCACAAGACAAGGGTGGCGAGAGCCACTCAAAAGGGGTAGGACCACCTCAGAGGGAGGAGGGAGCTCAACATCCTGGGCCACTTCAGTGCCTGCTGTGTGACCTTCTCCTTTCTCCTCCCTTTTAAAAATCTCTTCTCTTTCACCTTCATATTATCATCACTCTTCTGCCTTCTCCTTCTTCTGGCTCCCCCTTTATTCCCAGAGAGCCTGAGTTCAGGCATCGTGCTACAGGTACATACTACTACAAACAAAAACAACAGGCACTTTGCCATCCACCTTGTAGGGAACAGGGTAAATCTAGCACAACAGATGACTAACCATGGGGCCACCTCAGCCTTCATGTGGAGGAGACAGAGCCCGAGGGCACCGGGAGGACAGCGCTCACGTCTGCGTGGGGACCAGGTAATGAAGGAGGGATCATCCTAGGTGTGACTGTGCTTCCAGTGCGGAGCATAATTAAGGGGCATGGTATGTATATTTACTATCTAGTGCCTCAGATTTCTAACAGAGTATTTTGCACCTATAGTAAATTTAAGGAAGGGACAACAATACACACATTTTCTCATAGGTGGCCTGAGCTTTGGAGTCACGGCACTTGGGTCAGGGAGTCAGTCCCTGCTCTCCTGCACAGATCTGGGTGACCCTGGACACGCTACTCAAATTCCTCAGTTATCAAATGGGAGCATAGTGCCTACTTCCAGAGCTTTTAGGAGAATTTGAGTGATACCTTGCTACTCAAACAAAAGACTACTCAAACTTTACAAGCTGTTAATCATTCTTCCTGGTCCCACATAATCGAGGACTTCTCATCTCGAGAACATTGGGAAGAACCCTCCTCCATCTTATCCTTCCTGCAGTCAGGTGGCCTGAGGGAAGAAGCTATGACTGCCACTGGTTGGCCCTTCCCTCCTCCAGGGGAAGGGAATGACCTATGGAGTCTGAAATCTGGCCCTCTCTCCCGAGAAGCCTGCCCAAAGGCTGCCGGTCTCCCCCGGCCACTCCTCAGACGTGGGACAAGCCCCCAGTGCAGCTGCTCCACCTGCCACAGAGACAAGTCAGCTCAATCCCTTCAGGTGGCAGTGGCTCCTACTTTAGCCCCAGGGCCACACTGACATCTTCCTTTTCAGCTTCCCCAGTACCAGAGCTGACAGCTGAAGCCCAGCTGAGGCCTGTGCATATTTCTCAAAAGATGCACTCACTGATTGGTAGGAAGGAGGTGGTGAAAATGGAACCCTCAAACCCTGACAGTTATTGTGACTATAGAAAATGATAGAGAACTTTCCACTGAGGGAGAAAAATTCAGCAAACACAATGGAAAGGACTGGTACTACAGTTATAAAAAGAACAAGTTGATATACAATGCTCTTCAGACACTGGAAATCTCTTTACCTCATCTCTCAGTCTGCTCAAGAGGCGAGGCTCTCACTACAGCCAAAGAGGAGAACTCCCTGTCCTCCACCCCCGCCCCCCATTCCCTTCTCACTCAGGGCACCTGGCAGGCCGCTCCGTCCTCAAGGCTGGAAGGTAACGACAATAAACCGTAATCCAATCCATGGCACTACGATCCACCTGGAAATGATAATGTGTTCACAAGGGGGAGGTCCACGTGGATTCCATTAAACAAAAAAATGGAAAAAGCTGAGTCTGTGAGCACCCTGTCTGCAGGTAAACAGGTGCCACAACCGGCTAACCCAGGTATAGGCACACGATGCAGGCATGTCCACCTGCCCAGCACGGCTCAGTCACCGTGACCACGACGCCCACCCTGCTGATGCCCTTTCCTTCTAAGTAGACTGTGAATTAGCAGTTGAGAAATACAGGGTCCAGCAGAAGTAATGCCTGCTTGAGTGTGGTTGATAGGGAAATAATATGGGTGTAATAATTCACAGGTTTAATTTGAACATTTCACCTAAAATGTCATATGATGTGCTTAAGTGTGATATTGTTATGGTATAGAATTACATGCTTATGATTTTATAATAAAAAGGGGGCATTATTTGTGTCATACCCTGTAGCTCCCTATATAGGACATAGATGGAATGACTGACTACCCACCCTCAGTATTTCCATCCTGCTTATCAGGGGTATTAGTGACAGTGAATGGACAGAACGACATTCTGTTGATTGGCACCCATCCATGAACACCATCCAGTATAAGTCCACTGACAAAAAGCAAGATTCTAGACTAATTAGCAAAGCTAAGAAACAGGATTCTGAACAGTCATGATCCCTCCAAGTCACTGCTGTCGGCCAAGTCTTGCCCAAAAGGCCCACTACCCAACTCCAAAATTTTTGACATCGCTTCCCCTGTGATTGAACAGTATTTAAGCAATACAGGGGTCTCCAGCCAGTGACTCATGGCACAATGGGCAGGAAGAGGCAGGGGCTCAGCATCAGAGCCACCCATGAAGGGAGCACTCAGGGACCATGCAGGTGCTGGTGCCAACGAGGAAGTTCAGCCTGGCAGCAAAACCAGCTCTGATGAGCATAGCGTCCCTGGTCACTGAGCAGATGGCATGGGTGGGAAGACAGGAGGAGGAGGGGACACTGTCTGTGGTGATGCCATAGACAACAGGTAGACAGAGAACGGCTGGTGACAACCAGGGTAGACTGGACAATACTGGAAGCCCAAACTGACAGGGCAAACTGACAGACAAGAAGGACAGCCACCCTTGGAGAGCAGGACCCTGGTCACTTAGCAGAGGCTGGGAGCTGGGCCTCAATCCCTGGAAGGAAGACTAGCCCCTGTGTGTCCAAAGGGCCCAAATTTTGTGGTGATTTGTTTGTACCCCTCAAACCGTCCTCCACCGAATCAAGTACGGAGAACATAATCCCATCATGATTCTTGCAAGCTTAAATCTCCCTCAGCTACACCCCTACCCCCTGCCATCTTCTCACCTCCGCCTACCTCCTCCCTACCTACCACCGTCCCCTCAGAAACCGTCCCCTCACTCCCACCCCCAGGCATACACACATGCCCGGCTAGGCATCTGCCTCTCTACAACCTCTGTACTACCTACACGCACCTGACATTTTAACTGCCACACATAACTGAATTATTGTGTGTGTATCTATGTTCCAGCTAAGTCTGCATTCTCTGTAGGCAGAGAACAAGTTTTACTCACCTGTGTAAGCCTCACGCCTAGAACACTGCCCAACACACAATACTACAAACTAATTTATTTTATTCTCTATGCTCCAAGCATTCTATATTTTTTCATCCCCTCCTCTCAACACACCTGTGAGGCAGGTGTTATTATGTCCATTTAACAGATGAAGACTGAAACCCAGAGGGTCAGTGACTTGCCCAGGGCCTTGCAGGTATATAACACCAGCTCTGCCTGACTCCCTGCCTGTAACAAAGGCTTCAGATCAATAAATTAGTAGGAAGAAGGAAATGGTAGTAAGGGGGCTGGAATTTGCTCAAAGCTTCAGTTATGTCTCATCTGCAGGCATTCCACCCATCCTCTCCCCTGGAAACAAGAGCCTGGCTTTTCCACACATCCTGACAACTTCTGCCTCCCAGCTCTACTGAGATACAATCGACATCTAATGTTGTGACGTTTAAGGTTACAAGTGATGATTTGATACACATATGTGGTGTGAAATGATTACCACAATAAGGTTGGGTAACACATCCATCACCACCCAAACTCACCTTTATTTTGTGTGGGATGTAGTTAAGATCTACTGTCTCAGCAACTTCCAACTGCACATTCAGTGCAGCACTGCCAACCAGAGCCACCAGGCTGCACATCAGACCCCAGAATGCCTTCCTTCCAGGATGCCAAGCTTCTACCCTCTGACCAGCATCTCCCCATCTCTCCCGCCCCTACCTCCTGGCAGCCACCATGTTTTATGCTGTTTCCTTGAGTTCAGCTTTTCTAGATTCCACACACAAGTAGGTCACAGAGTATTAGTATTTGTCTTTCTCTGACTTACTTCACTTAGCATAATGCCCTCAAGGTTTATCCACATGTGTCAAATTTGGCTGAATAAAATCCCACTGTCAGTATATACCCCATTTTCTTTATCCATTCATCCATCAGTGAACATTTAGGTTGTTTCCCTATCTTGGCTACTGTGAATAATACCTGTGATGAGCAGGTATCTCTTCAAGGTTGTAATTTCATTTCCTTCATATAAACCCAGAAGTGCGGTTGCTGGATCATACAGTAATTCTAATTTCAGTTTTTTAAGGAACCTCCGTACCCGTTTCCACAATGTGTGTACTGACAGGTACTCTGCCTTCAATGTTTCTGACAGATCCGTTCCCTGTGCCCTCCCTCTCCAGGTCCAAGCACTTAAAAACCATGTGTTACAGTTTCGGCACCTCTCCTAGAGCCCAGCATGAAGGACTGAGAGACAGAAAGAGAAGTGACAGTGTGCGGTCCTGTGTGGAAGGGATAAGAACATGCTGCAAGTTCACCGGGCACATCTTCCCTGGCTGGCTTTTCGGTTTGAATCTGTCCAATCAGTGAGGTCAGCATGAAAAGACCTCACTTGGGGGCAGAGCTCTGGGGAGCCTTTGAAGAAGAAACACAAATAAGAACATTCTCAAAGGCACACCTTGAACAACACAATGGTTAACAATTGTATCTGTGTCTGGGGCTTAAGAAACGCCACATGAGAAAGAAAACATCTACTTCTGAAAGTAAGTAAACTAATCAGAAATTTGGAAGAAAACCCACAATGCCTTGTATTACTCCCAATGATCAATTTCTAGTTAATTTAACAAGTTCCACAATGACATGTGGAAAGCAAACCACGAGCCATTCAGCTTCAAGCAAAACCTGTAGCCTGTAAATACAACCATAACACTGTTTACCAAGTTAGTTGGAAACATTTATTTCAAACTTAAACCTCTTTGGGATAAAAATAACCTTCTATGTTTATTTCTTTACAACATCTTTGAACACCAGAACCTGCTCATTCAGATGTTAATATCCAGTCCTCCCCAGGACAGGAGAGAGGATTCCTAAGCTGCCTGGAGTGTTTGAACACTGATCAGTGGCAACTCGGTCTGCACTAACCACCTAATCCTAAGGGTCAGCCCTCTTACCATGATCACGTTGGACTAATCCTGAAGACCTCAGCAAAGGAGTCAGCATGCCACAGTGGAGACAGCATGGACTTCAGTGTCAAGACAACCAATTCTACCACCCACTGTGTGTCCCTGGACAAGTGATCTCATTTCCCTGAGCCTTGACCTTGTCTATACAATGTGAAGAGAGCAAGATTATTGTTGGTGCAATTCTGAAAAGTCTATATGAAAATGTCTGTAACACAGCCAGCACAGGCAACCACATGGCTCTTCCACATGCATTTTATGGGAGTGTTCTCCAGGGCAAGTCTCTGCGATGGTCCCACAGACCTCACTTTCTTCTTCCTACTGCCCCAGTGAAAACAGTCCCAAAGTCTTAATGCACAAATTTAAAACAAGTGGTGAAGAGATCCAGCAATCTCCATCTTCGAGAGAGAGAGAGAGAGAGAGAGAGAGAGTGCACAAGAGCGCCATGTCACTAAGAGACCTGTGGATTAATTAATATAAAAAAGTAGAGAAATGATAATTCCATTGATCAGGTCAAAAAAGGGAGGAATTTAACAAAACACCAGTTGCCTCTGAAAGTTTAAAAGCACAATGGAAACACCTTCTGGGGCACAAGTAAGAGACAGCCCTGTGAACTGGATGGAACAGCACACAGAGAAAAAGATTCCAGGGTGCTCAGACATGCCTCAGTCTTCATAGGAACAAGACACAGAAGGCTGAAAATGGTAAACAACAAAACACATAGCCACAGAAACAAAGGCTGGCTCAGCCTTGGAAATAACAAGTCCCCTGATCACCATGGGAAACTTGAAATTCCCAAGTGAGCAAAAATTTAGAACAAGTCCCTAAAGAAACAGAAGTTCAGACAAACCTTCACACAGTACTCAGAGTATTTATGCTCTAGAGTACTCTAGAGCATAAAAAGTCACACTTCCTATGAAAGACCCTGCAGCATACCCCAGGCAGCTCCTGGAGGGGAGATTGATTCTTCAGATTCCCCGAGAGTCTTAGACTGGGACACTTGGGGAAATTCTGACTCAGAAAGATCAAGGCTGGGCCCAGCAGTTCAAAAAGCTGCCCAGGGGATTGTGACAGTGACCGCTCTTTGGGAATGAGTGCTGTAAACCGAGGACACTTTTGGTCACCTCGGGATGCCTTAGGCCCCTAGGACATGTTGAGCCCATCCCACCTTTTGACTGCTCCCATCTACCTGGCTCTTTCTGAAGAATAAATGTGAATAAATTAATTTTCTTCTTTTCGCTAAGGCATTCCTCAGCTGAATGAAAACCCAAAGCCAAGGCAGGAGCACCCCACACTTCTTTGCTCTCCACCTGGAAGTGAATCAGCCGGTGCCCATCCTTCCCAGCAGAGAGGGAAGCTTCTCCTGATGTCCCGGCTGACTAAGTGCTGGATCCCATCCCCTCCCACATTTAATCCATTCCTCACCAACAAGTCAGTCTCTGTCAGCTTCTTCTCCACACATTTTGTGATTTCTTTACTTCTGTCTTCAAATACAGATAACTCTCCTCTACCTTTAAAAACAAAAGCGAGACTCCCCGTAGCCCATCCTGCCATGGTGCCTCATCATCTCTTCTTCGAAGTCACTAGGTTTCTCTCACGAGCTGGCTACACGTGCATACGCTTCCTCCCACCTCGCAGCCTTCCAGACTCTGCAGTGTGCCCTCTTTACCACTTCTTCTCTGAAACTGCCTTCTCCGCCGCCGCCTCCGACAACCCTCTTCTCAAAAAACTTCAACCCCCCCCCTTCAGGGTCCTGCCACACCCCTCCCATGCTACTGAATTACCTTCCTAACTGGGTTTCTCCGTGCACCCTCAGCCAGGCGTGTTCGCAGGCATGAGCCTCCGCTGTGGCCTCAGCCCATCTCCTCCCTCAGGGAGTTCATCCTTCTCCTGGTTTCACTTGCCCCGGATGCCCAGGACTGCCAGATCTCCGTCTCCCCAACGCTGCTCTCTGGGAGCCGCACACTGCTTTCAGGGCATTTCTGTTTTTAAACCCTGCTCTCCTGTGAACGTGGCTCAAGCAGAGGTCATCGCTTCCCCTCCTTAGTCAACCTCTATTCCCAGTCTCTCCATTCCTGTCAAAGCCCCATTTGCCGAGATACTCGGGACTCCACGTCTGCAGCGACTCCGTCTTCTCTCTTCACATACCCCCGCCCCCACCCCAGCACCCCAGTGGGCTTTGTGACCGGAGAGCCCCACACCACCTGCTATTTTGCACAATTACTTTTTTTTGGTCTTGGAGTTCTTTCGTTTTTGTGTTTTAAATAGTAAAATACTATGTTTTTTTAAAATACAGATGTAAAAATTAAAAAGTTAAAATTTCCCTCACACTCCCCAGTAATCTGGGTGACTGTTAGAAGGGTCAAGGCCACTCTGACCTCTGGCCACACTTTGGAGACTATCATTCCACAGCTAGACGAATAAACAGAGCATTTTCTAAATTTAAATAGGATCATTTAAATTTAAATTCTGCAGTCTGCTCTCTTCACTCCACATGATGTACATCTTTTGAATGACCTCATGCTCTCTAATACTTACATATGATTCCATAGCTTGACTATACCATAATTTAGTCTAACTATTCCTCTATTGCTTGCCATTTAGGAATCTTTCTATTGTTAAATGGCCATTAACAAAGGTCGCTCCTTAAACCACTGACTTGTCAATTAATACTAAAATAAAAATCAATGTGTATTGGCTGCTGGACAGGGAACAGAACTCAGGGCCAGCAGGGAGAGACATCAGGGAAGAAATGGGCAGTTCCTAATGATGGGAATCACCCCCACACAGCTTCTGCTTGAAAACCACCAGGGATGGGGGGCTCATGAACACCAATGGTGATCAATTCTTTTATCTCTATGGCTCTTGTTAATAAGGAAGTTTATGATGGATTGAAACCTAACTCCCTGAAGTTTCTGCCCCTTGAGTTTAATTCTGCTGAGGACACAACATAATTATACTCTTCAAATACCTGAACACCGCTATCATATCATCCCTACGGTTTTTCTCCTTTAAGTCACACACCTCCTCTTCCTTCAACAATTTCTCCTGACGTGCACTGGGCCCAAGGCTGCACACTTCGCTGCTCCTCTTGCTTCCTTTATACCTCCGTTTGCCAATGTCCCTCTTAAAAGCTGACACTGAGCCCTGGCTGGCATAGCTCAGTGGATTGAGTGCGGGCTGGGAATCAAAGTGTCCCAGGTTCGATTCCCAGCCAGGGTACATGCCTGGGTTGCAAGCCATAACCCCCAGCAACCGCATATTGATGTTTCTCTCTCTCTCTCTCTCTCTCTCTCTCTCTCTCTCTCTCTCTTTCTCCCTCCCTTCCCTCTCTAAAAATAAATAAATAAAATCTTTAAAAAAAAAGTAAAAACAAAAAAAGCTGACACTCAGCACTGAACACCTGGGGAGGCACAAACCGACCAGCAGAGAGTAGACTGCTGTGGCCACCTGCCCTTCCACAATATCACCTGCTATGGACAGGAGAGCAAAATGTGTGCCCTGGGTCACTGTATCACTTTGGACAATCCAAACAGGGTGGATGAACAACAGCTTTGCATTCTAGTTCATTAATAGATTTACCCAAATAGTCTCAGAATTTTCTTGCTTTGAGGCTGTACCTGATGCCTTTTGGCGTGACATACATGAGTGGATAAGAGCCTAGGGTGGGAACCCAAACCCCTGGGTCCAAATCCTGGTCTACTGCTGACCAGCCATGGGTCTTACACAAGCAACCGAGCCTCCCAGTTTTTTATGGGGCACATTATTTCTTACCACACAGGGTTGTTGTGTGGCTTAGGTAATTCATGTGGAGTGTTCAGCACTATATATATAGGAAGTATTTATTGCAGAAATTTTTATTTATAACTTTATTAGCACTGTGACCAGAAGTTAAAGGTAGAAATGTTGCCATATGATAGAATAAATAAGAACACCTATGGCCCATACCTCTTCAAGAATTAAGCTGTATTTTCCTCTTCAGTAGAAGAGAAAGAAATTATGTCTCATATATATATCACACACACACACACACACATATATAGAGAGAGAGAGAGAGAGAGTGTGTGTGTGTGTGTGTGTATCTCCATAACTCCAACTGGCTAAGTAAAAAAAAACCTGCCTTTTATTGAAAACACATGATAAGAAACAATGTTTGTTGCCCTGGCTGATGTGGTTCAGTGGATTGAGCACTGTCCTCCTGCAAACTGAAGGGTCGCTGGTTCAATTCTGGGTCAGGGCACATGCCTGGGTTGCAGGCCAGGTCCCTGGTTGGGGGTGTGTGAGAGGCAACCACACAGTGATGTTTCTCTCCCTCTCATCCTCCCTCCCTTCTCCTCTCTAAAAATAAATAAATGAAATCTTTTTTTTTAAAGAAACAATGTTTGTTTACCTAATTAAAAAAGTCACTTCCTGCCTACACTAAACTTACTTGCATTTCAGCTTAGATCTCTACCCTCACATTTCACTACAGCCAAAAAACAAGTTTTCTTTCCATCTGTGTCCATATTTTACTCACTGTCTCCTTTTGCCCCATCTTTTCTACCTTGAAGTAACCTAAACCCTTCTTCCCCTAGCATCCTCTAAGTCTTTTGTTTCTCTTCACCAGATTTAAACTGAAAACCCAACTTCCCCCCAAAAAACGACCCACACCCAGCTCACTGCCCAGGTATCCTATCCATTCATTAAGATAGTCCCAAAGACACACTGAAACCTAAGACGTTTCACTGGAGTTAGACAGTTGTCTAGCTCAGACCACTAGAAAGGAAACTCCTACAAGACAGGAAATGTGTACGTATTTCTTAAGTTCAGTGCTATAACAACAGGGCCTTTTCTTCTATTGGCTCAAAATGTGATAGGGCTGGCAATGGGGAAACAACAGCAAACAACATCTACACGCTGACTAAATGGTTTGCTAAAACCTTCCCCATGGGTCACCCACCCCATGGATACTCACAACCACCCCTTAAAATGTAGATATCATTAGCTCATTTTACAAAGAATAAGGCTCAGGAAGTTCAAATGGCTTGTCCAAGATCACACATTTACCAAATGCTAGCTCTAAGCCTAGAACTCACCTTTTCTCAGTCCCATTCCAGCACTCTATCCACTACCTGAGAGTAGGGGGAAATCACAGGGCAGATCGCAGAAGGAAACCCGAATGTAGCTCACACACCCTGGGTCTATAATCTGGTCTACTTTCCCTTATGAACAGATTTTTTTTCATGAATTCTTGTGGATTAAACATTATGTACTTAGAATGCTTTTGTTGAGTGGAGAACTGAGAGGCTAAAGAGCATTTCTAAGTCAAAAATTGAACGTGAAAGGATCTCAGTGTGCAACGGTAAATGAATGGAAAGTGTGGTTTGGTGGTGGCTCTGTAGTTTGGTATTACGAGGAGAAAAACAGTTATCTTATTATTAATCAACTATCCACTCATGAAAATTGACTGGGGAGAAGTCTGAGGATGCAGAGTAAAATAAAGGTTTACATCTTCATTGAAAGTAACTTAAATGTGTGCAAAGGTTTTAACAGACCTAACTTTCAAGCAAAAAGTAAATCTAAAGCACAAGCACATACCTATGTAACTGCCTGTGTTCTTTCCATTCCTCTGACTAGAAAATTCTCAAAAAACAGATTGGTCCTGACTTCCATTTCTGACAATTTGGTGAGCTCAGTGTTCACAGATACAGCACAACTAATGATTCTAGATTAAAAACAAACAGCATCATTTTTTTTAAATAAACTTTACTTTTTAGAACAATTTTAGATTTACACAAAACTTGCAAAGAGAGCTCCCATATGTACCCCACAACCAGTTTTCTTTATTAGTATCTTATAGCTTATGGTACATTTGTCACAGTTAATGGACCAGTGTTGATACACTAATATTAACTAAAGCCCAGGCTTTATCCATATTTCCTTAGTTTTTACCTAATGCCCTTTTTCTGTTCCAGGAACCCATCGAGGATTCCACCTTACATTTCATTGTCATGTCTCCTTAGGCTCCTCTTGGTTATGACAGTTTCTCGTTTCTGATGACCTTGACAGTTTTGAGGAGAACTGTTCAGGTATTTTGTAGACTCCACCGAGATTTGTCTGATGTTTTCTCAATGTTAGACAGGGATTATGGGTTTTAGGGAGGAAGGTCACAGAAGTTAAGTCTCCTTTGCACCACATCATACTAAGGGTAATGTAGTATCGATATAATTACCAGTATCAATGTTGAACTTGATCACTTGGCCGAGGTCATGTTTTTGAGGTTCCTCCACCATACTCTTCCCCTTCCCCTTCCATACTGATCTCTGTGGAAGGACGTCACAAGCGCAGCCCACACATAAGTGGCAAAGGGTTGTGCTTCCACTCCTCAAGGGAAGGGTATCTGTGAATTATTTAGAATTTTTCTGCAGGTAGATTTTTCTATTTCCTTCCATTTATTTACTTATGCAATCATTTATATCAGTATGAATTCATAGATGTTTATTTTATACTCTGGCTTATAATACTTTTATAACCTATAGATTATAGATCAATAATTTATACTTTTTATTTATATTTCTGTAATCTAATACTCCTTTATTTTGCTGCTCCAGTTGTTGTTTCAGCTTTGGCCATTAGAAGCTCTTTCAGATGGCTCTATGTCCATTTGACACACTCTCAACATTATGAGCTTGTTTTTGTTTTTGTAGTTCTTTACCTTCTGGCACTACAAGATACTGTACCTTATTTTGAATATATCCTGCCCCAGTCCCAGAACCAGCCATTTTTACAAGGAACCCTGGTTCCTCTTATTGTGCAAAGGTATTAGAAACCAAGACCTAAATGTAGGTGTACTCATTGCTAAGGGAGTGTCACTCCTTGTGGACCCTCTTCACTGACAGATCAGGTAAATATATGTGTATGGACCAATGCTTGAATATACACACATCTACAAATATTCCTACATGTAACCATCTGTATCTGTAGTAGACTAAGCATGAGTTCATATTGATGTGCTTGATTATTTTCACGCACAGCTGAAGTAGTGGGAAAGGAAGAGAATTCCTCAGAAGCCGGAAATTCCAGAAAGCAGGAATGAGAAATGCAAGCACCTCTGGAGCTGCCATTTGCCCCAGGACACACACCCATCCAGGTAACCTAGGGCTCGGGCAGCAGACATAAAGCAGGCAGAGAAAAGAGAAGTGAAGACACTGCATAAAACAAAAACACGTCTTGAAGGCAGAATCCCTCCTAAATTTCTGAAAGGTGGCACCTCACAGGGAAAAAGGCCCTCCTCACAAAGACAGTGGGGTGTGTGTTTATATGGGTCTTGGCCTGGGCAGTGAGACAAAAGGTACAAAGGCTCCCCTGAGAATGAGAGTTTAGAGGCCTGAGCTCGCATGCCCTATATGGAAAAAAAGAAAAAGATAAAAGAAAAGGAAAAATAAATCCAAAGCAGTAAATATAATTTCAGCGGCCCGGCTAGGGGTGCTCCCAGGTGCCCCAGCAGAAAGAACCATAAAATCTCTCAAAAGGCGTGTGCTTTAAATCCAGGTCTCTAAATATTTCCACAGATAAAGTACAACGGAGCATGAACACTACCAGTCAAAACAGCACCAAAGACCCTTGAAAATGAAGGAAACCCACCACAAAAACACATATGATTCCATTTATACAAAATAGCCAGAACAGGCCAGGTACAGAGAGTAGATCAGTGGTTGCCAGGGTCTGGAGAAGAGGAAGGAGGTAGGATTTGGGACAAAGTGGGAATTGCTAATGATATCCAGTTTCTTTCAGGGGAGGCGGGGTAAACTGTGCTAAAATTAGATTGTAACAAAGGTTACACAACATTGTAAATAGACTAAAAAACACTGAATTATACAGTTTAAATAGGTGAATTGTAAGGTATAGGATCCTGGAATAGAAAGAGGACATTACTGGAAAAAAAGGGCGAAATTCAAAGAGTCTGGAATTTATCTAATAGTTACATATCAGTGTTGATTTTTCAGTTTTGACAAATGCACCATGGTAATGCAGGATGTCCACACTGGAGGAAATGGGTGAGGCGTGTATAAACACTCTGTACTGCCCTGGCCGGTGTGGCTCGGCAGGCGGGAGTGTCACCCTGTGAACAGAAGGGTAGTGGGAGCACAGGGCAGGGCACAGGGTGGAGGAGGTCTCTCTCTCTCTCTCTCTCTCTCTCTCTCTCTCTCTAAGCAATGAAAAACAAAATGTGCTCAGGTGAGGATTAAAAAAAAAAACTCTTTGTACTATCATTACAACTGTTAATCTAAATTATTCCAAATGTTGTTAATCCACAATTTTAAAAAAAGGTTTTTTCCCCTTAATTATCAAAGAATGTGATACATCTATTGTGATGCAAAGGGAAGTTTTAAAAGCTGTGCATGTTTTTTTTTCTGAAAGTGGTGCACCCCATTTATGGTCGCATACTAGCATTTTAAGGTCTTCACTGGGGGCCACTGCATGGTGTGTGGCTTTTGCCATCTTTAGTCAATTCTTTCATCCAAGTGCATTTCCTTCTGTTAAGCAATCTTCAGTCTAGCTGTTCACATTACCCCTTTCCTTGTTCTTTCACTTCTACAATTCTAGCAATTGGCAACAGAGAACCAAATCTAGATACATATTACCCTCATAAACGTTTCAGTGTTGCCAAGTACACAAGAGCTAACTTTCCAGCAGCTCTCATAAATCGTTTCACAGCCCGCTATCTGCCTTCAACTTCCCTCTGCAACTTCAGCTGAGATGCACAGTCACGATGCATTATCCGTTATTATGATGAAACAGCACCCCACCCTAAACCTTGATGAAATTATTTTTTTAATTTTACATGTTGCCCTTCTTTCAAACTCAGATAACACAACTGGCAATTAGATAAAGATATATCAAAAGGCATTCTAAATCCCTCAGTTTGAAGACAATTTACACATAATTCAATTTAACTTTCGCAACTTAGTAGAGCTAACTATAAAAGTGAGGTCAATGTTAATTCAGTACACCTCAGGTTACAAAAATAAATGTTAAGATAGTCTTGTGCTATACCTTTTTTGCAAACTCCCACCTCCAGGCCTCATATGTGAAAAAAATTTAAAACCTTTCTGTCTTTCCCTCCACATTGACAAAAAATTGCTTCCTTTTTGCAAAATAGCCTACAGGTAAGTTAACACATTGTTTTGAGAAGAATGGACAATTATCTTTTAGAGAAGGATATAAAAACAGTTCAACATCCCTAGCACACAAGACTACTGTATTTTTCAGACTATAAGATGCACCTTTTCCCAAATTTGGGCGGAAATGGGGTGCGTCTTATAGTCTGAATGTAGGTTACCTGGCTCAAAGGGGGGGTGGGGAGCAGGTGGTGGAGCAGGGTCACAGGTTATTAACTATTTTACCACATTTTTTGCTTCAAATTTTTTTTCCTATTTTCTTCCTCTAAAACCTAGGTGCATCTTATGGTCCAGTACATCTTATAGGCTTAAAAATACGGTAGATCTTCTCCACGTGGTCTTTTTGCCAGAGTAGAGTACCCAAACCTTAAGGCATTCTGACCCTACTCCAATAAGAAAGTAAAAGAAACAAGAAGATTCCAGAGCTTTGAAGTTCCATTCACTTCCACCAAGCTGCACGGAAATGCACACTGCTTCATTGGAAGAAATAAGAAAGTAAGATATACAGGTACAATCTTTTTGGCTATGTTACCACATCCACTAAAACATGGAAAATAAAGAATCTTGGTTTCTGGTCTTTACCCTCAAAAAGTGTTCTTTACCATCTAAACCAAGCCTTCCTACTGTTGAAGATCTTGGAATCAGAGCATTTAAGAGCTAAGTAGGCCTGAAAAATCATCGTTTCCAGCAGGAGAATACCAAGACTCCTGGAGACCAGGCTTTTACCCCTGAGATGCAAGGGACAGGGAGTTTTCAATGCCCTCCTGCCTAAACCCAACGTGTGCATCTCTCCATCTGTGGGGAAACTGGAACAAACACCAGTCTCTGCCTCCTCCAAGCTCCGTGCTCCCCACCGCATGTGCCATGGTGAGTGGCCCTCACTGCTCTCCACATGCCTGGAGAATGTGACCAGAACAGGTGGTACCAAGGTGGGAAGACCCCTCCCCAGCCCCCTTACCCACCACCCCCATCACCAGCAGCACGTTCAGCCTTAGCTAAGGGACGAGTCAGTTCCTGAAAGCACAGAAACAGAACTCTCAGAGAAGGCAGAAAGGAAGTCAAATGTCACAAGAGCTCTGCATATGCAGATATGGATCAACCTCTAAGAGTCACTGTGACAATAAAAAAAAATTTTTTAAAGAGATGAGTGGAAGAACTGTACATATACAACACTCGTGTCAGAAAACAGACAAAAGGATTCTGTGTGCCTGTGCCCAGAGCCCATCTCCAAAAGGGCGCCCCATCTGCCAGTGGGGCAGGGTCTGGGCAGCTGGAAAAGAGGGGGTGGGGGGCCCCTGCCTCTCACTACATCCCCTTTTCTGCCTTGTGACTTTGATACTAAGTACATAAGCTACCTAGTCAGAAAACTAGTTTTTAAACTGTATCTATACAAAATAAAAACAAAAAAAAATCTTTTAATTTTCAATTAAAATAAATATTTAAAATAAATAAAATACAAACAGCAGCAACAACCAAAAAAAGCAAACATAATGGCAGGGAGAAAAATATCTTTGGAACAAGGATGCCTCAACCCAGTGACGCTCACAGCTAAACCACTTCATGAAATTTCACAGTGACTTCTGACTTCAGCAACTTCCTGCAGGCCTTAGCAACCTGTTGCTGCTGTGTGCCTTTGTTGATTCTGTCTCAAACTGGAGGTACGGAATGATGAATGAAAGAAGGAGGGGCCCGTATTAGGGAGAGGGAACAAACTAGTCTTTTTTTTTTAAGTTACTTGTTAGACATAAGAATTTAGAGCCACCTGAATAAAACACCTTTTCAAGTGTACCCCTGCTATTTTACAACTTAGACTAGAACCTGACCTCCTATTGTGATTTGGTAACTAACCAGAGAGGGGACCGGCTGTGATACTGTGATGGTTGGGAAATCCCCAGCACTATCAGCCCAGATATCTTCATTTAACATTTCAAACCACTTTCATGCTGTTGTGAACTTTCAGAACCATTACTGCAAATCAGATCAGTACTACTAATGCATAAAAGACTAACCACTGATAACTTTTAAAAGTTACAGCAGAATTCCACCATTACAAAGAAGTCAGTAAATGATTGACCAAGTGCACAGTTCTTGGATAAAAAAAAATCCACATTACAAATGGGTTAATGAGTTCACCTTGTGGCAGGTGGTCATGTTTCCCTATTAGTGGCCTATTAGCAAAGCACGTGTTTAACCAGAGTAAACGACCTGAAGCCACTTTTCCCACTGGTTCCTCCGCACCCTCACGCTGCCCTGGAAAACCACTGGAAACTGCCGTCAATAAGGTGGCAGCAAGTTCTCCCTTTATCTTGTTTACTGAAAGGCTGGACTTACTGAAAATAGAAAGCTTCTGAAAAGCACACAACCACTGTTAGTAAATTACACATCTTGATTTATTTTTACCAGTCGCTGCTACAAAAGATACTTCCAGATTGTATTTCCTTAGATATAATCTCTCCACAAAATTTTCCTTTATAAGTGGGATTTTGAAGGCATGAGGCACGATGCTCAGAGCATGTGGGTACACGGCACCTTGTATATGTAGGGCTTCCAACCGCTATTGTTCATGCAAACCTGAGATGACTGGTCCAAACAATGATATTAATATCTGCATATGTAATTGCATGTGATACATACATCAACTTCACATAATGAAAACAGGAATGGAGCATTTAATATTTAAACAACCCGAGATTAACATCTAGCTATCAGAAATTTGGCCATGATTTAACTTTCAAATCAGATATTAGATCTAGTCCATCTGAAATGTAAGTTCCAAATAATCAACAGACCTAACCGGTTGGTAAAAATAACTGGCTCCCAATTTTATCTTAACTGAGTCATTCATTCCAATGCAAGAATGTAAATAAAATTCTACTTCAATCCAACATTAATTTAGTTCCTACTCTGCACCACACATACCGAGATGAATGATTCACCACCTACGGAGAATGTTCACCTTTTCTCCAGTCTCGGCATTTCTGTTCAAACGGCTTCTTCTTCCCAGAATATGCTGCCTGCCCCACCTGGCCCCACCCCAGCACCTTTACTTCCTCCTTCTCCTTCAAAAGCAGCAGCTCCCAGGAAGTCGTCCCAGCACCCTCTCAGGACAGCCCCACAGGTGCTGAGACCCTGTGTTCTCGGGCCATGGCACCTGCACACGGCCCCTGGAGCATCGAGCACATGTATTACCAGGTTCCTAGGTAAAACAGCAGCAACAAGTGCTTCCAGGCTTGTCTCCCAGAAGGCTCAGGTCCTCATTAAGCTCTATATCCCCATTCTAGCCCAATGTTTGGCTTACTGTCCTCAATATGCAAATACAGTCCTGTGCCACTTACAGACAGAACTCCATTCTGAGAAATGTACTGTTAGGTGATTTTGTGATTGTGTGAACATCATAGAGCGCACCTGGACAAACCTTGATGGTAGAGCCAACTGTTCAGTCAGGCTATACGGTATAGCCTACTGCTCCTCGGCTGTGAGACTATCCAGCATGTTATGGTACAAAACAACACGAGATTAAATCAAGCACAAGAAAAATGATGCAATGAAGAGATGCAATAAACATGGCATGTGTGAAGCACAATATTCTACAGCAAACTTTTAAAAAAATTTTTAATTTTCACCCAATATGTTTTTTAATTGATTTTAGAGAGAGAGGAAAAAGAGAGCGAGAGTGAGCAAGAAAAAGAGAGAAACATCAATGTGAGAAAGAAATATTGATTGTTTGACTGCCATATGAACCCCAACCCGGGATTGAACCCACCACCTAGGTATGTGCCTGAACTGGAAATCCAACCTGCAACCCCTTGTTCCACGGGGTGATGCTCCAACCAACTGAGTCACCCAGCCAGGGCAGTAAACTTTTTTTTTTTACAAGTAGAAAGAGTGCACTCCAAAATAATGATAGAAAGTATGGTATAGCAAATATATAAACCAGTAACACAGTCATTTATTACCATTCTCAAGTAACATGCACTGTACATAATTGCATGTGCTGTATTTTATGTGCCTGGCAGTGCAGCAGGTCTGTTTGCACCAGCATCACCACAAACATGTGAGGAATGCATTACACTCTGATGTTACAATTGCTACAAAGCCACTATGCCTTAAGAATTTTTTGGCTTTATCATAGTCTCGTGGGACCACGGTGGTTGACTGCAAAGTCATGTGACACAGGGCGGTGGATGAGATAACAAAGGCAGAGCAGCCGGCTGGGTGCCTGTCAGCATAAGCATTCAATACACAGAGGTTTTGGTGTCACTGGCCAGAAAGGCAAACTAAGGTCAAGTTGTGAAGAACACCTCTCATTCCACAACAGGAAAGCGAAAGCTCAGGGCCCACCAGGTCTCTCCTTGAAATACCAGAGAGCACATGGCCGCACCCGCACCTCCACCCTATCTGCCTTCCTTTCAATTACTGTCAAAGCAAGCCACCAGACTGTGACACCAGCCAGGCTGGACTCACCCA